>NW_027555958.1:259175982-259775982 GCF_003287225.1 Phascolarctos cinereus
CCTTTGGGATATACAAAACAAAAATAGTCTTGTGCTCAAGGAACTCATGTTTTATTGAGAAAACTAAAATAAGTAAATACCAGCCAACTCAGAGGTGAGGAAAATACTAACAAGTGTTTGTATTGGGGTAGACTTTGAATAGGAAGTGGCTCTTGAGCTCAGTCCAGAAGGAAGCTATGGATTCTGAGAAACATAGGTCCTTTTAGTCATGGAGGACAATTTGTGTAATAGAATGAAGGCTGGAGATAGCATGTTGAGTTTGGGGAACAATTAGTAGTTCAGTTGGGCTGGAATTTAGAGTGCTTGAAAGGAAATACTATGAAGTAAATCTGGAACTGTGGATGAGGGAATATTGATTGATTAAAATGGCAGGTTATATGGTATTTATTCTAGAGGCAGTAGGGAGCCCCTAAATATTGTTGAGAAAGGGAGTGAGATTGTCATATTTTGGTCTCTGAGGATGGAAGTAGGGAAGACAAATAAAAGCTAAGGCAGTAATCCAGGTGAAAACTGATGAAGGCTTGAAGCAGGATGATGGCTTTGTGAATGGAGAACATGGGACAAAAAAGGAATGTTATGAAGGTTGAATCAGCAGTATTTAGGAACTGTTTAGTATAATTGAACTGCCCAGTCAAGGTGTGGGTGATGGACTGAGAGAACAGGAAAGATAAAGAAACTTGCAGTTATAAAGAAGATGAACAATAGAGATTTTTGAGGAATGAGTCAGAGGTAGAGATGGAAGCACAGTTATATAAGAAATTTCAGAATTCATCATCGTGGAAGCAGAGATCTTAATAGTCTGTGTGGGATGGCTGAGGTAGCATGAAGATAAAGATCATAGGATGTAAAGTGGAAGACTCTATGTGAATATAGAAATCCCTGAGTTATAAGGGCAAGCAGCAGGGGTTGAGAGGAACGCTGAGCCAGGTTCTCAGTTCCTTGAGAAAGCATGAGAGGATGTAGGCTGGAATCTCATTAAGGACTGTAATGAAGATCTGGATATGGTGAAATAGTCTGAACCCCCTAGAAGTTGCTGAGTGATGGCAAAGGTATGGTCTAGAGGTAGAAGTGAGTAACATTCCTCCTGATCCATTATATTCATGTTCATGAAAGCTGGAACACCTAGCACTTGAAAAAGGTTTCTAGGGGAGAATGGTTCAGGAAAACCAATGAAAAGAAAAGCCCTGATAATATAAGAAAAAATAAAATTGATTATATTTTAACAGACAGAATATGACTCATTACTGATATGGGAGTCATTCCTGAACCACTTCTCTGTCTATTTTTAGGCAGTCACTTTCTTAGAGTAAAGGTAGAAATCAGAGCTAGAAAAAAAGAATAACAATGAGAAAAAGAACAATGTGGGCAATCAGAAGAGTGCAGTAATATAATTTTGTTTGTAAAATCTTATAGAAAAGGATGTTGTAGAGAAATAATTTTGGCTCACAAAACAGTAGCTGTAGAAATTAATAATAACTTAAAGAAGTTTGGAAAGAGACCCACCTTTGTGTAGTTTTTCCTAGGAAATTTATAGAAAAAGTGAAAAGACAACAAGCCGAAGAAAAATGAAAATAATCTGCAAGGATTTTTTGTCATCAAGGACCATAGAATCACCACACCAGACTCTTAAAATAGTGTTTAGAGCTTGATGTGTTCATACAGGTGACAGTAACAGCATTAAGAAGAACAAAGATGGCAAATAATGCTGGCCCAGTGTCTAAATATTTATAGAAGGGACCTCTGCTAGAGCTGACAAACTTTTGAAAGCATTGTGAGATTGATTCACAAGGTATCTGAAAGAAAGGAAGATATCAAAAGTATGGAAAACCATCATAGGCCTTACCAAAAACACCCAGCAAAACTTGAACAGCTACTGACTCAAAAAAAGTTTTCACGAGAATTTTCTACACACACTTAAATTAAGGACATTCTTGATAATGTATTTGTAGATATCAGGTAGTGATATTCCTTAATAGATCATATTTTGACTGTTACAGTTGTCTAAAACGTAGAGAATGCCAGATCCCTCTGAACTTACTCTTTTTGTTTCTTTTTTCCATTAACAAAAATTTATGTTGTTTCCTGATATTTAATTGAAAAAACCAAACCAAACCAAAAACCTTTTTAATGCATATAGTCAAGCAAAACAAATTCTCAAATTGTCCATGTCCAGAAATATAGGTCTCATTTTGTATCTTGAATCTACTACTTCTTTGTCAAGAATTAGGTAGCTGATTCTCTGGAGTCATGGTTGGCCACTGCATTAATCAGAGATCCATGAAAATAGTTTGTTTTTACATTATTGTTGTTGTTTAGATTGTTCTTCTGGCTCTCTTCACTTTGCTCTGAATCAGTTCATACAAGTATTCCCAGAAACAATCCTTGTTCTCATTTATTTCAACATAGTGTTATTCCGTTAAATTAACTTCTCATAATTTGTTTAGCTATGCATACACTAACTTATGGAGATGTTCATCATTCTCAGTTCTTTGCCACTGGAAAAAAAAATTGCTATGAATATTTTTGTTCATACAAGTCCATTCCCTCTTTTTGATCTCTTTGGGGTATAACTCTATAGTCATAGTATTGTTGGGCCAAAGGGTAGTGAGTTTTGAAATTTCTTGCCAGAATGACTCTACCAGTTTGTTCTGACCTCTACCAGGCAGCACAATGTTACATGACTTACAGGCCTATATCTGTGGAAAAGTTTATTTGTGCTACTCCCTCATTAGGTAATGTTTCCTTATTCCTCTTATCAGTAAGTCAGTCAACTAGCATTTATTAAGCTCCAGCTTTGTGCCAGGTACTGTAGTAAGTGCTAGGGATACAAAGACCAGGAAAAGATAATCCCTGCTCTCAATATGCAAACAATTACATATACAATTGTTGTATTCAGGATAAATTGGAAATAATTAACAGAGGGAAGGCACTAGCAATAAGAGAAATTGGGAAAGGCTTCTTGTGGAAGGTGGGACTTTTGCTGAGACCTAAAGGAATCCAAGGAAGCCATGAGGTAGAGATGGGAAAGGAGAGATGTTCCAGGCATGGAGGATAGACAGTGAAAAAGCTTAGAGCCGATAGATGGGAGTTTTTTGTGCTAGGAACAGCAAGGAGCTCAGTGCCACTGGATTGTTGAGTAAGTGCTGGGATATAAAGTTTAAGCTTGAGAGGTAAGAGTGTGCTAGTATGCGGAGGGCTTTATTAGCCAAAGAGGATATTGGATCCTGGAAGCAGTAGAGGTTTATTTGAATTGAGGATTTATTTGAATGGGGGAGTGACATGGTCATAACTGTGCTTTATAAAGATAAATTTGACAGTTGAAGGGTGCATGGACTTGAGTCAGGGACACCAGTGGGTAGCTAAACAATAGGTTAGGTATAAAGTAATAATTGTTTTAACCAGGTGGTGGAGATGTCAGAGGAGAAAATATAAGATGCTATGAAGGTAAAATTGAGAGGTCTAGGAAACACATTAGATATGGGGGGATGGGATGACATAGAATGAGGAATTGAAGGTGATATCTAGTTTGTGAGCATGGGTGACTGGGAGATGGTGGTACCCTTCATAGTAATAGGGAAATTAGGGAGAGGGTAGATTTTTTGGGAAATATATATATGAATTCAGTTTTTGAAATGTTGAGCTTAAGATGTCTACAAGAAAATCTAGTTGATATACTTCCCTCTAACTTTTCATAATAATGTACTTTCCTGGTTCTCCTCCTACCTATCTAGTCTATCCTTCTTAGTCTTTTTTTGGTGGGTCCAGTAGGCATTTTGAAGATTTTGAGACTGGGGATCAGAAGAGACATTAGGGCTGGATAAATAAGTCTGAGAGTCATTTGTATAGACATGATAATTGAATCTTTTGGAGCTGATGAATCCACCAAGTGAAATAGTATAGAGGGAGAAGAAAAGAAGGCCCAGGACAGAGCTTTGGTGGAGAGGAATGGCCACAGTTAGGAGGCAAGAATGATGAACCTGGAGAAAATAAGGAATGGTTACCTAGGTAGGAGGAAAAGTAGAAGAGAAGTTTCAGAGGAGAGTATATTCAGAAGCAAGATGTAGTCAATAGCATCACATGGATGAAAACTAAGGAAAAGTTATTTGATGAATCAGTTAAGAGATTACAGGAAACTTTTGAGAGGTCAGTTTCATTTGAGTGATGAAGTTGGAAGCCGGATTATGAGGGGCTAAGAAGTAAGAGGAAAAGAATGAAGAAAGCAAAAGAGGCTGAGATGGGGTGATCATACAGGTAGGAGAAAAAGGCAAGAGCATTGTTAGGGAAATCTAGAAAGAAGAATGTATGAAGTATAGTGAGATGTTCAAGTGTGTCAGACACTGTGGAGCAGTTAAGAAAGATATGCATTGACAACAGGCCATTAGATTTAGCAAGTAAATAATAATCTGTAATTTTGGAGAGAGTACTTTTGAGAGAATAATGAAAGGTGAAGAGGGAGCTCTTGATGAATTCATTTTTTTTCAGTGAAATAACATACAAGGTACTCAACTGGGAGTGGGGAGTATAGTGAGCCATGAGAGCTTTGAGGAGGGATGAAAAGATTGCAAAAAGCTGCTGTAGTGACTGGGATGGTAAATAAATTAAGAAATTGTAAAGGGATTGTCTTGCTACAGGGAGGGCCCAGTTGAAATTATGCACCATGATTTTGTAGTCAGCCAGTCAGCACAGTGTCATGATTTTCTCCAGCTTCATTCAGCAGTATGAGTAGGATGTAAAGGTAACAGATGGTGGAGTACTTTAAGACTTAGGTTTGGCAGAGCAAGATTGGCAATAGGCTAAGGGATAAGGGGTTCAGAGAAGAAGGGGAAGGAAAGCAAAAGGATGGAGGGGAAGAGAATAAGTATTTATATAGCATCTATTTTGTGTCAGATACCATGCTAAGAACTTTTAAAAATATCGCATTTGATGCAGAAGCAGTATAGTGTTGAATTAATTTACCAAGGGGTCAAGACGTGAAAGGGAAGAGAGTTTAACATTGTAGGGGTGATGGTCTAGAAAAGTACTGAGAGGTAGAGGAATTGCAGGTCATAATGAGAATGTAGAATAGAGTTTGGGGTTGCAAGGCAGACAGACTGGAGGAGTAACATTGTGATCCGATAAAGGAATTTCAGAGTTCATGAACGTGGAAGTGGTGCATTTGTGGGTGATGACAAAATCTAAGGGAAGAGTATGACTGTCTCACTGTGTAGCTGAAGTGGGATGGAGAAATAGTCATAGCAAATGACTAAGTTGAGGAACTGTAAAGTTAGGGTATTTGATGGAGTATTAATATGTATGTTGAAGTTCCCTTGATTGAGGGTAGGAATTAGGGAAGAGATGATGACTGTGAGCTAGGCACTGAATTCATTGAAGCTGATAATAGCCACCAGGATCTTGGTTGGGTAATAAGTATAGATTGAATGAATTCCAAAAGAGAAGTTACTGAGTTACAGTGATAGATGGAGAGCCAGTTATGGCAGTAGGGAGAAAAGTATATTCAAATGCCCCTAACAGTTCCAGAGATTGAGAGGTTATGGAGGAAGTATGTAGGAAAGCATAACCAGTGATGGAAAAGTTGGCTAGGGAATCTGTGCCACCTGAAGGGAGCTAGGTCTTAGTGAATGCAAGAAGATGGAAGAAGTGGGAAAGGAACAGGTTTAAGATGAATGCAAATCTATTGTTTTTGGAGCAGGCATTGCAGAGAGCACAGTGCAAGAAATGAGTAGCTTTAGAGTGGGGTGTTGAACAATGGCAGCTAGGCATTCAGAATCACTGGGATGGATAAAAGGGGAATGAATGAATAAAAAATGTCTGTATCAAGTGCTCACTCTGTGCCAGGTACTGTGTTAAATGCTGGGGAAAAATATAAATATACATACTTACTAGGTATGTGAACCTGGGTTAGTCACTTAACCCCCATTTGCCTCAATTTCGTCATCTGTAAAATGAGGATAATAATAGAACTTATCTTCCAGGTTTGTTGTGAGGATCAAATGAGATAATAATTGAAAAGCACTTAGCACGGTCACGGTGCCTAGCACATAGTGAATATTACATAAATGTTATTTCTTACCAAATACCAAAATATTTTGAATATTACAGCTTTGTAGTATAGTTTGATATCTGGTAATGCTAGAACCCCTTCTTTCCCATGTTTTTTCACTGGCTCTCTTTATCGTCTTGGACTTTTGGTTCTTCCAGATGAATTTTGTTATTGTTGTTTCTGTTTCTATAAGGTAATTCTTAGTTTGATTGTTATGGCACTGAATAAGTAAATTGATTTATTATATTGACTTAGTCTACCTATAAGTAATTAATATTTCTCCAGGTATTTAGATCTGCCTTTATTTGTGTGAAGAGTGTTTTGCAGTTGTGTTCATATAGATCTTTTGTGTGTCTTGGCAGACAGACCTACTCTCAAATATTTTATACTGTCCAAGTAATTTTAAATGGTATTTCTTTTTATTTCTCTTCCTGATGGATTTTGTTATTAAGATACAGAAATGCTGATGATTTGCATTTGTTTAAATCCTTCAACTTTATTGAAGATTTTAATTGTTCTGATTAGTTTTGTAGTTGACTCTCTGGGGTTTTCTAAGTAAAATAATTATATCATTAGCCAAAAGTGATAATCTTGCTTACATTATTCCTTCAGTTTCTTTTTCAAAAGAATTGTTATAGCCAGCATTTTTGGTAATCTTTCACAATTTCTTGAGAAAAATTAAATATATCCTATAAGGAACAAATTTATTGTCCTTTTTTATATGAAAGTAATGATACTGATTTATCATTCGTTATTGTCATTCAGTTGTGTCTGATTCTTTGTGATCCTGTGTGCTATAGCATGGTGGGCCCTTCTGTACTCTACTATCTCTTTTTTTTTTCTTCCAGCTATTTAAGTTCTTTATTTCTTTAAGGAGCATTTCTAAAAAAAAAAAATAATTAATTGATTTTTAGTTTTCAGCATTCACTTCCATAAGATTTTGAGTTCTAAATTTTTTCCCTCTTTCTGCCCTCCACCTCCCCAAGATGGTATGCAGTTGGTTTAGGCTCTTCATATACATTCATATTAAACGTATTTTCCCATTAGTCACGTTGTAAAGAAGAATTAGGTAAATGGGAGGAAACACAGAAAGAAGAAACAAAACAAAATTAAAAAGAGAGAGAGAGAGCAAATAGTATGCTTTGATCTGCATTCAGACTCCATAGTTCTTTTTCTGGATATGGATGGCATTTTCTATCATAAGTTTTTTGGAGTTGTCTTAGATCCTTGCATTTCTGATAAGAGCTGAGTCTATCAAAAATTAGTCATTGCACAACGTGGCTGTTGCCGGTACAACGTTCTCCTTGTTCTGCTCACTTCACTCAGCGTTAGTCTATACAGTCTTTCCAGGTTTTTCTGAAGTCTGTCTACTCATCATTTCTTATAGCACAATAGTATTTCATTACATTCATGTATTACAACTTGTTCAGCCATTCCCCAATTGATGGGCATCCTCTCAATTTCTAATTCTTTGCCACCACAGAAAGAGCTGCTGTAAATATTTTTGCACATGTAAGTCCTTTTCATATTTTTATGATCTCTTTGGAATACAGCCCTAGAACTGCTATTCCTGGGTCAAAGGTTATGCACATTTTTATAACCCTTTGGGTATAGTTCCACATTACTCTCCAAAATGGTTGGATCATTTCACAACTCCGCCAACAATTCATTAGTGTTCCCATTTTTCCACATCTCCAACATTTATCATTTTCCTATTTTGCCATGTTAGCCAATCTGTTAGGTGTGATGTGGTACCTCGGAGTTGTTTTGATTTGCATTTCTCTAATCAATAGTTATTTAGAGCATTTTTTCCTATAACTATAGTTTTAATTTCTTCATCTGAAAACTGCCTGTTCATATCCTTTGACTACCTATCAGTTGGGGGATGACTTGTATTCTTATATATTTGACTCAATTTTCTATATATTTTAGAAATGAGACCCTTATCAGAGACACTGGTTGTAAAAATTCTTCCCCAGTTTTCTGCTTCCCTCCTAATCTTGTTTGCATTGGCTTTGTTTGTATAAAAACTTTTCAATTTAATATAATCAAAATTATCTGTTTTGCATTTTGTAATGTTCTCTATCTCCTGTTTGGTCATAAATTCTTCTGTTCTCCATAAATCTGGCAGGTAAACTATTCCTTGCTCTCCTAGTTCGCTTATGGTATCAGCCTTTATATCTAAATTGTAGACTCATTTTTAAAAAAATTTTGTTTTATTTTGTTTTTTTGCTAGGCAGTGAGGTTAAGTGACTTGCCCAGAGTTACACAGCTACTAAGTATTATGTGTCTGAGGCTGGATTTGAACTCAGGTCCTCCTGGGTGCTCAGCCCATTTTGACTTTATTTTGGTATATGGTAAAAGGTTCTATGCCTAGTTTCTACCATGCAATTTTTCCAGTGTTCCCAGAAATTTTTGTCAGATCGTGAGTTCTTATTCCAGAAGCTAGAGTCTTTGGGTTTATCAAAAAGTAGATTACTATAGTCATTGAATATTGTGTCTTGTGTACTTAACCTATTCCACTGATTTATCACTCTATTTCTTAGCTAGTACCAAACAGTTTTGATGATTGCTCCTTTGTAATACAGTTTTAGATCTGGTACTGCTTGGCTACCTTCCCTTGCATATCTTTTAATTAATTCCCTTGATATTCTTGACCTTTTGTGCTTCCAGATGACTTTTGTTATTTTTTCTAGCTCTATAAAATAATTTTTTTGTACTTTGATTGGTATAGCATTGAATAAGTAAATTAATTTAGGTAGAATTGTCATTTTTATTATATTAGCTCGGCCTACCCATATTTTCCTAGTTATTTAGATCTGACTTTATTTGTGTGAAAAATGTTTTGTAATTGTGTTTCTGGGTTTATTGTGGCAGCTGGACTCCCAAATATTTTATATTGTCCACAGTTACTTTAAATAGAATTTTTATTTCTATCTCTTGCTGCTGGGCTTTGTTAGTAATATATAGAAATGTCACATAAGAGGTTTTTTTTTTAATATCCTGCAGTTTTGCTAAAGTTGTTAATTATTTCAGGTAGTTTTTTAGTTGATTCTCTAAGATTCTCTTAGTATACCATCATATCATCTGCAAAGAATGATGGCTTTGTTTCCCCATTACCTATTCTAATTCTTTCAATTTCTCTTTCTTTTCTTATTGCTAAAGGTAACATTTCTAGTACAATAATGATAACAGTCATCATAATAGACGTCCTTGTTTCACCCCTGATTTTACTGGAAATGCTTCTAGCTTATCCCTAATACATGCTTGCTATTATGTCCCTATTACATTACATCCCTATTATGCTTGATGATGGTTTTATATAGATGCTACTCATTATTTTAAGGAAGTTTCCATTTATTGCTATGCTCTCTAGTGTATTTAAGAGGCATGGGTGTTGTATTTTGTCAAAAGATTTTTCTGCATCTATTGAGATAATCATATAATTAATTTTGTTATTGATATAGTCAATTATGATGATAGTTTTCTTAATATTGAACTAGCCTTGCATTTCTGGTATAAATCCCACCTGGTTGTAGTGTATTATCCTTGTGATAAGTTTCCATAATCTCTTTGTTAATATTTTATTTAAAATTTTAGTATCTATATTCATTAGGGAAATTGGTCTATAATTTTCTTTGTCTGTTTTGGCTCTTCTTGGCTTAGGTGTTGGCACCATATTTGTATCATAAAAAGAATTTGATAGGACTTCTTTGCCTGTTTTTCCAAAAATAGTTTATGTAGTATTGGAATTAATTGTTCTTTAAGTGTTTGGTAGAATTCACTTGTAAATCCATCTGGCCCTGGAGATTTTTTCTTAGGGAATTCATGGATAGGTTGTTCAGTTTCTTTTTCTGAAAAGGGTTTATTTAAATATTTTATTTCCTTTTCTGTTAACTTGGCAATTTATATTTTTGTAAATATTCATCCATTTCACTTAGGTTTTCAGATTTATTGGCATATAGTCGAGCAAAATAGCTCTGAATTATTATTTTAGTTTCTTCTTTATTGGTGGTGAATTCACCTTTTTTATTTTTGATACAGGTAATTTGGTTTTTTCTTTTTTTTTTTTTAAATCAAATTAACCAAAAGTTTATCTGTTTTATTGTTTTTCCCCCCATAAAACCAGCTCCTAATTTTATTTATTAGTTCAATAGTTTTCTTAATTTCAATTGTATTAATCTCTCCTTTGATTTTAAGAATGTCTTATTTGGTATTTAATATAGGATTTTTAATTTATTCTTTTCCTAGTTTTTTTCATTGCGTGTTCAATTCATTGATCTCATCTTTCTCTGTTTTATTACTGTAAGCATTGAGAGATACAAAGTTTTCACTAAAAACTGCTTTGACTACATCCCATAAGTTTTGATGTGTTGTCTCATTATTATCATTCTTTTGGAAGAAGTTATTGTTTCTGTGATTTGTTGTTTTACCCACTCATTTTTTAGGATTAGATTATTTAGTTTTCAATTAATTTTTTAGTCTATCTTTCCATGGCCCTTTATTACATGTAATTTTTATTGCATCATGATCTGAAAAGGCTGCATTTAATATTTCTGCCTTTCTGCACTGGATTGTAAGGTTTTTATGCCCTAATACATGGTCAGTTTTTGTGCTGAGTAAAAGGTATATTCCTTTCTGTTCCCATTCAGTTTTCTCCAGAGGTCTACCATATGTAACTTTTCTAAGATTCTATTCACCTCCTTAATTTCTTTCTTGTTTATTTTGTGGTTAGATTTATCTATTTCTGAGAGGGGGAGGTTGAGATCCCCCACTAGTGTAGTTTTGCTATTTTTTTCCTGTAGCTCCCTTAACTTCTCTAAGACTTTGAATGCTATACCACTTGGTGCATGTATGTTTAGTATTGATATTACTTCATTATCTATTATGGTACCTTTTGGCAGGATGTAGTTTCATTCCTTATTCTTTTAATTAGATCTATTTATATTTTTGCTTTGTCTGAGATCAGGACTGCTACTCCTACTTTCTTTATTTCAGCTGAAGCATAATATATTCTGTTCCAGCCTTTTATCTTCACTCTGTGTCTCTGTGCTTCAGATGTGTTTCTTATAAACAACTTATTGTAGGATTGGTTTTTAATCCACTCTATCTGCTTCTGTTTTATGGGAGAGTTCATCCCATTCACATTCACAGTTATGATTTCTAAGTGTATTTTTCTCTCCATCTTATTCCCTTCCCCATTTATGCCTTTTTCTCTCCTTTTTCTCTTTCTCTCCTCACTAGTATTTTGCTTTTGACCACTTCTGTCATCCTGCCTCCCTTTTCTTTCCCCTTTCTCTTACTACTTCTTCCCTCCCTTCTTCCTTGCCTTCTATCAGCTCCCCTCTCTTTTCTTTCCCCTTTCCCCTCCTACTTCCTATTGTTTAAGATAGATTTCTATATCTAACTGAGTGTGTATGTTATTTCCTCTTTGAGCCAAATCTGATGACATTAAGGTTCAAACAATGCTTGTTTCCATGTCTTCTTTCTAGGGGCAGCTAGGTGGTGCAGTAGATAGAGCACTGGCCCTGAAGTCAGGAGGACCTGAGTTCAAATTCGGCCTCAGACACTAGACACTTACTAGCTGTTTGACCCTGGGCAAGTCACTTAACCCCAATTGCCTAAAAAGAAAAAAAATTAAAATCCATGTCTTCTTTCATTCTGCTGTAATAGGTCTTTGTGCCTCTTCATGTGATATAATTTACCCTTTTCTGCCTTCTCCTTTCCCGTTCTCCCAGTACTATCCTTTTTTTTTAATCATCTGATCAAATTCAACTTATACCCACACTGTCTATCTATGTATACCCCTTCTAAGTGCCATAATAAAGATACAGTTCTCAAGAGTTACATGTATCATCTTCCCATGTAGGGTTGTAAATACTTTAACCTTAGTGATTAATGTGGTTTTTTTCCTTTCTAGTTTTATCTTTTTATCCTTCTCTTAAGTCTTGTATTTGGAGATCAAATTTTATGTTGAGTTCTGGTCTTTTCATCAGGAAGGTTTGGAAGTCCTCTATTTCATTGAATGTTCATCTCTTTCCCTGAAAGATTATGTTCAGTCTTGCTTCTTGGTTGTAATCCAAACTCCTTTACATTCCAGAATATTTTAGTCTAAGCCCTTCTGTCCTTTAATGTAGAAATTGCTAGGTCCTGTGTAATCTTGAATAGTTCTGTGATATTTAAATTGTTTCTTTCTGCCTACTTGCAGTATTTTCTTCTTGATATGGAAATTCTGGAATTTGGCTATATTATTCCTTGGAGTTTTCCTTTTGGGATCTCTTTCAAGAGGTGATTGGTGGATTCTTTCAATGACTGTTTTGCCCTCTGGTTCTAGGACCTCAGGGCAGTTTTCCTTGATGATTTCTTGAAAGATGCTGTCTAGTCTCTTTTTTTGATCACTGCTTTCAGGAAAGGTACACTAATAATTTTTAAATTCTCTCTCTTGGATCTATTTTCCAGGTCAGTTGTTTTTCCAGTGAGGTATTTCACATTTTCTTCAGTTTTTTTTTATTCTTTTGATTTTGTTTAGTTGTTGATGTCTCATAGAGTCATTAGCTTCCACTTGCCCAATTCTGATTTTTAAGGAATTTTTTTTCCCAGTTGTCTTTTGTTACCTCCTTTTCCATTTAGCCAATTCTAGTTTTTAAGGAGTTGTTTTCTTTAGTGGATTTTTTTCTCCCCCATTTGGCCAATTGTATTTTTTAAGGAATTGTTTTCTTCAGTCAGTTTTTATCCTTCCTTTTCCAAGCTGTGGACCCTCTCTTGCATACCTCTCTTGTTTTCCTAATTTTTCTTCTACCTCTCTTATTTGACTTTTAAAATCCTTCTTGAACTCTTCCAAGAAGGCTTTTTGGGTTTGAGACCAGTTTGTATTCCCCTTTGAGGTTTCAGATATAGGTATATTGACAATATTATCCTCTTCAGAATTTGTATTTTGATCTTCCCTGTCCCAATAGAAGCTGTGTATGGTCAGTGTTCATTTTTGCTCTTTTTCCTGGCTTTTAAAGTTGAGCTCGACTTCTGGGGCAGAAGGGGCACTGTCTCAAACTTCTTGTGCTGAGTGCTAGGGGCCTGGTCAGGGGCTGTGTGTGCTGGAACCTCAGGTGCTAGCAGATGTAAACTGTAGGGGCTGAGAGCTTTCCTGGTGCTGACCTGTGGACCTTGTGCTAGTGTCTGGTATGTGCTGAGGCCGGGTGTGGTTTTTTTGCATTTCTACATGCTGTGCTGATGCATGTGATATAGCCCTCTGGAGGATGCCTGCCCCCTGGTGCTCCTCTGTACCATCTGGAGATCTGGCCACTGCCTCCTGGGGCTGCACTAGAGCATGGAGAGGTCTGGAAGCTGGAAGACACCCAGCAGCTTGAGGCTGAGCTGAAGCATAGGGAGTTCCGCAGCTAGGGCCGACTTGCCTGCGCAGGGCTGTACCAGCATGTGGTGGTTCTCTGAGCTGGAGTCTGCTGGTTCCCATGGTTATGCTAAGGCATGTGGCGGATCCTGATGTTGGCATTTGCCTACTCCACTATCCTCCAGCTCAGCATCTCCTGCTGGTTTGCTGTTGTAGGCCTTGTTGGTGGCTTGCTGAGATGCTTCTTGTCCTGGAATGTGCTACCCTTTTACCCTGAGTGAGATAGACCTTTCTTGATGACCCCCTAAGTTTCCTGGGCTAAACGACTGCTTCACTCTGTCTTTCTGCTGCCTCCACTGTTCTAGGATTTTTCCTGGGGCACTATTTTCTGCTTTTTTCAGAGATCAGTTTGGGAGAGTGACAGCAATTTACTGTTTACTCCGCCATCTTGGCTCCTGGAAAACCTTAGGTTTTTTTTTAGTGTAAGATACCTTATATTCTGTTTCAATCTTGTCCTTTTTTTTTTCTTCAGTATTTCTCTATATTGTTTTAATCTTGTCCTTTTTTTTTCCTTCAGTGTTTCTTGTTTCATGGATTTGTTAACTTCTATTTAGTCCATTCCAGTTTTCAAGGAGGTTCCAGTCATTTTTCTCCATGTCAGAAATGGTTTCCCTCTTCTTTGACTACTGACCTCCCTGGCCTGCTATAATGCCTGACTAAAATCCTGCCTTCTATAGGAAGCCTTCTCCAATCCCTCTTAATTCCAATTCTTAGTTTTTTCCTATTTATAGGTTGCTTTTTATGTTTGTTCATATGTTGTCTCCCTCATTAGAGCCTATGAAATTAGAGCCTCCTGGTTGTTCCATAAACAAGACATTCCATCCCTTGGCTGTGGACATTTTCTTTGACTGTTCCCTTTGCCTAGAATACTCTCTCTCTTCTGTTTTACCTGCTGGCCTCCCTGGAGTCCTTTAAGTCCCATCTAAAATCTCATCTTTTATTGAAGCCTTCTCTTAATTTTATTGAAGCCCTCTTAATTTTAGATAGGATTATTTAAGTATCTTGTTTTCTGTTAATTTGTATTTTTGTATATATTTGGATTTTCTGTTTTATTGGTATATAGTGGGGGAAAATAGCTTCTGATAATTGTTTTTCTGTTTTCTTCATTGATGAGAGATATAACGAAAATGTTTGTTCTGTACATTTGGAGCAAACAGCTAGAAAAGTAACTAAGGAAAAGAGGATACAGCTGGTCTTATCTTGTTTTGCTGATAGAAGTTAGTTAAGTAGAAGAAAAGGTTCCATAAAATTGAAACAACTGCTAAAAGTAACTAAGTAAAATGGCATAAATCTGGTCTTATCTTGTTTTCCTGTTAGAAGTTGTAAGTAGGACAAAGGTTAAGCTTTGCTTAGAATGCGCATGCTTAATAGGCTTATAAATATTAGCTTCTCTACCTCCAGGAGGGGCTAAGCCACCATTTTCTGAAGTGGGATGTTTGAAGAAGGAGGGATGGACCTATCAAGGAATAGCTGTATGATAGGCATACTGGAAAGTTGTACACTCTGGAGTACTCAGCCAATGAGGAAACAGAGGAGGGATTTTGTGGCCGGGATTAGAGATAAATAGTGAACTCCTGCTTTGTTACAATGTATCCTAGTTTGTAGGACACCTACGGTGGCAACTGTGTGATAAACTGGGCTTTTAACTTCCTCCCTCCTGAGTCTGAATGAGTTATTTCTCACAATTGATTATCAATTTACCTTTTTAATTTTGATGCTGATAATTTGGTTTTCTTCTTTTTTAAAAAATAAGATGAGCTAATGGCTGACTTATCTATTTTACTTAAAAAAAGTTATGAGTTTAATAGGACATCTTTTATTGACAGAATTGGTGCTAAGATGTTTTTAAATTGTGTGTGAAACTTAGGCATCATTTTAAAGAACATTCTTAGTCTTTAAAATAAACATTTCTATCTTCAAAATAGCCAAAAAAGCTATGAGTTTTAATATTTCAAGTTTTAAAAAAATTTTAGTTTTTTAATCTCTTGATTTTCAGGATTTTTAATTTAGTGTTCAATTAGGACTTTTAAGATAGTTGGTTTTCTAGTTTTATGCCTAATTCGTCTATGTCTTCTTTTTCCATTTTCCTGACTCCAGGTCTGGCTTTCTATTCACTGTGCCACCTAGCTACCGCTGTTAAGGGAAAACTAGGCTAAAATGCTTCTTTTCACATTACCATTTTCACTCTGACCCTTGTCCATTGATTCTTTAATTATCTCTCTTTGAACGTTATATAGCTATTTTCTCTTTTTGTATCCCTAACACTTCGCATGATACCTGGCAGATAGTAGGTGCTTAATAGAACTGATTGATTGGCTGATTGATTAGGGAATTGGTCTATAGTTTTTTTTCTCTGTTTTGATTTTCCCTGGTTAAGATATCAAAACCATATTTGTGTACTAGAAGGATTTTTGTGGGATCTCTTCTCATTTTTTACAAGTTTATGTTGTATTGGAATGAATTGTTTTTTAAATGTTTGGGTTAAATTCATTTGTAAATCTGTGCTGTCCTGGGTTTTTTTCTTTGATGATTCATTCATAACTTGTTCAGTTTCTTCTGTTTCTTAATTATTTCCATGTTATCTGGTATATAACTTGTTTGTGCGTAGTTTGCAATATATTCACTCTCCTAGCAGAGTACAGATCCTTGAGGTCAGTAATTGACTTTTGTCTTTCTTTGTATCCCCAGTGCTTTGCATAGTGCTTGGCATACTGTAGGCACCTAATTAATGTTTATTGATGGACTGAATGCAGTTCTCTAATTTATGGACTCTGTGAATCATAATGCTTACATTAATTAACCTCATAGGGATAACATTTTATGAATTGTGAAGTGTTTCCATATACAAATGTGTGTGAGTGATTCTTATTATGGGTGTGTTTTGATAGATGGAGGGTAATTCCAATATTGAGAATATGTTAAATAATTAAGTTTCTTAAGTTCCCACTACTAACTCTTAACTTTGAATTAATGTTTATTTTCTTTTTAGATATCAACGTGGTTCTCGATCTTTGATTGCCAATCTGCGGCTTTCTACCCAGGATGAAGAGAAACAGATCCCCCAAATTTTAGCTTCTGACAATGATGAAGACTATGATGTTCCTGAGGAGGTTGAAAATGTCATAGGTGTGTTGCAGCTAGGTTGATATTTTCCACTTAGTCTTCAGACATTTCTCAGGTTCTGAATATTTATTTGAAGATCCAGTTAGTTTGTGTGGATAGGACTAAGAATACTTGTTAATTATTATTTGATAATGGACCTTTTATTTGTTCAGTATATAAATCTGTGTATATATACTATTTAATAGATATGAACTTATTTAATAGATATAAAGGAGTAGAAAATAAATTAAGGAACTTATAGCAAGGACAGTAATTGCCATGGGATTTCATAGAAAACTAGAGCTCAGTAATTTCTGATATTGTTGAGGCTTGGAATTTGAAAGGATTGAGGCTATAATGGGTTAGATTTTTTTTTAGGTGAAGGAGGGTATTCCAGGTGATAGAAACAATATGAGCAATGTTACATGGAAGGTAAATATACCCATGGTATAGATGTGGTTCAATGGGAACTCTGGCCTAACTGGAATACAAGTCAACATTAAGTACCTTTTATATGCCAGGCACTCTTATAAGGGCTGGAGACACAATGAAAGGCAAATTCACAGTCTAACAGGGGAAGCAATATATAACTAGGTACAAGCAAGATATTTTCAGGATAAGTTGGATATAATCTCAGAGGGACAACATTAAGGAGAAATGGGAAAAGCTTCTTACAGAGAAGGTAGAACTGATGGAAGTACCTAGGTAAATTGAGGTCAGATAACTGAAGGCAGCATAGGGTATTGTTAAGAAGCCTGACTTTGAAGTCAGAGGACCTATGTTTGCATTTTGCCTGTGGTATTTGGTGCTAGTATGACCTAGAATATGTCATTCCATTTTTCTGGTCCTCAGCTTCATCCTTTGTAAATGAAGGATTGGACTAGATGATCTATGAAGTTATTTCCAACTCAGCAAGCATATTGTAATCTTGAGATGATTTTGAGGCTCATAGTAGTTGCTATTGTTAAAGAGTTCAGGTGCCTGTAGTTACAAGAATTTAGCAGCCTTTAGCTACTTTATTTCTTTTTTCCAACTTCTGGGAAGATGGCAGAGTAGGAGGAAGAAGTGTAGCCTAGATTTCCCCTACCAAACTGTATCCTCCAAGATCTATGAAATGCACTGAAAAAAAGTAACTCAATCATTTTTCTATCCAGACTTAGGGACACAGACAGGTCTGCAGTTATTAGGGGTGGGGTCTGCCTGGGGCGCCCTGTATCTGAAATGTTATAGTTGTAGGGGACTGAAAGAGAGCTGAGACTGTCCACTAGGGCACGAAGAACCTGGGCAAGAAGAGATCCCAAGGGATTCCTGAATTACGTACATGAATAGCATGCAGGAACTGGTATAGTCTGGTACTTCATTCACTCATTACCTGGTTCTTGGGAGAACTGGTCGAGGTAGATCTGCAAATATTTGCAGGTGGACAGAAGTGATCTCTTGCAGGTTCTAGCTTTGTGCTGATAAAAGAACAAGTTCTGAAGCAAACAGCATGGCTCAGATCTCAGGAACAAAGTGAGCAGTCAGTTCTTTCCTCTAGTTCAGGGTGAATGCTTCATTGTAACAACCAGGACAGAAGTCCCAAACTAAAGAGGGATCTATAGTTTAGTCACTGAATGTGGAAAGCCTCCTAGCAGGCTAATACAAGGTCAGTCTAGCAGGCTAGTTTTCTACTGAAACTCTCAACCAGGGACAAACTAACAGACAGAAACCTAGGTCAGGAACTTGCAGGGCTTAGACCAGGAGAGCAGGGAGCAGGTTTCACCTTGATCACATTACCTTAGGAGTACTGAAAGCAGACAGACACTCATTTTGTAAGAAGACAGAAGCTCAGGCTAAACTTACCCCTTAGAAGTATGCAGAAATCAGCACTAATATAAAGTCTGAAGTCAAGCTATGGGCAGGAATAATGAATAAAACAAAATAGACTCAAGCTATAAAGAGATATTATGGAGACAGGCAAACTCAAGGTGGAAACCCAAAAGAAGAAAATGACTTAACATTTACAAGCAAAGCCTCAAAGAAAAATTTATTTGGAACTGAAGTCCAAAAAATAAGTGTTTTTTTTTTAGCTAAAAATTATTATTTTTAAAAAACAAGAGTGGGGGGCGGAGCCAAGATGGCAGAGTGAAAGCAGTGACTTGCTTGAGCTCTCCCCCAAACCCCTCCAAATACTCATAAAAAATGGCTCTAAACAAATTCTGAAGCAGCAGAACCCACAAAAAGACAGAGTGAAACAAATTTCCAGCCCAAGACAACCTGGATGATTGATCAGAAAGGTGTATCACACCGGGCTGGGAGCGCAGCGCAGCGTGGCGTAGGCGCGCAGGCCACAGCAAACCTGGAGCAGGCCTCAGAGGACTGAATCGTGGGCAGCTGTGGAGGTTCCCAGACTCCTCAATCCACGAATGTCAAAGACAACTTAGAAGGTCAGTGGGAACAGTCTGTGTTTGTCGGTGGTCAGAGAGGAAGGCGGGGTCTCAGCTCCATTCCCCAAGAGCCTGGTCCTGGCGGGGCAGCTGCTTCCCGAGCTTCCGGCCCACAGACGGAGGGGGAATCCAGTGGCTGATCAGAGAGGGACTGCAGGGATCTCTTTGCCAGTGCTGAGGCAGGAATCTCTTACTTTGCCCGTGTGTGGATCTGGGTCACAGTTCTGGGTGGCAGTGCTGGGGTGAGGAAGAGCGCTGGCGCGTGGTGGAGCTTGTAGTGGCTGTGGAGAGGAACCCCTCCCCACAGTTACAGGACAGAAAGGAATACCTGTGCTCATAGGCCAGGAAAGGAGTAAACACCTCACCCCTTGTCATACCACCTTGGAAGAACTGAAAATTTACAGGTCCCTACAAGTATCTCTGAAAACAGCTACAGAAACCCCTGAAGCTTGGGACAGTACACTCTCCACATTGGAAGCAGACTCTTACCTTAACAAGGAATTTAAAACTCAAGTAATTGGCTGGGATCATGAGCAAGCAGCGCAAAAAGAGTCAGACTATATTATCTTACTTTGGTGAAAAAGAAGATCAAAATATACAACCAGAAGAAGACAACAAAGTCAAAGCTCCTACATCCAAAGCCTCCAAGAAAAATATGAATCAGTCCAGGCCTTGGAAGAGCTCAAAAGGGATTTTGAGAAGCAAGTAAGGGAAGTAGAGGAAAAACTGGGAAGAGAAATGAGAGTGATGCAAGAAAATCATGAAAAACAAGTCAACACCTTGCTAAAGGAGACCCAAAAAATACTGAAGAAAATAACACTTTAAAAAACAGCGTAACCCAAATGGCAAAAGAGGTCCAAAAAGCCAATGAGGAGAAAAATGCCCTTAAAAGAAAAATTGGCCAAATGGAAAAGGAAGTCCAAAAGATTACTGAAGAAAATACTTCCTTAAAAATTAGAATAGAGCAATTGGAAGACAGTGACTTTATGAGAAATCAAGACACTGTAAAAAGAATGAAAAATTAGAAAACAATGTGAAATATCTCATTGGAAAAACAACTGACCTGGAAAATAGATCCAGGAGAGAGAATTTAAAAATTATTGAACTATCTGAAAGCTATGATCAAAAAAAGAACCTAGACATCATCTTTCAAGAAATTATCAAGGAAAACTGCCCTGATATTTTAGAACCAGAGGGCAAAATAGAAATTGAAAGAATCCACCGATCTCCCCCTGAAAGAGATCCCCAAAGGAAAACTCCTAGGAATATTGTAGCCAAATTCCAGAGTTCCCAGGTCAAAGAGAAAATATTACAAGCTGCCAGGAGGAAACAATTCAAGTACTGTGGAAACACAATCAGGATAACACAAGATTTGGCAGCTTCTACATTAAAGGACCACAGGGCATGGAATATAATATTCTAGAGGGCAAAGGAGATAGGATTACAACCAAGAATCACCTACCCAGCAAAATTGAGTATAATCCTTCAGGGGAAAAAATAGTCATTCAGTGAAATAGAGGACTTTCAAGCATTCCTGATGAAAAGACCAGAGCTAAACAGAAAATTTGACTTTCAAATACAGGACTCCAGTGGAACATGAAGAGGAAGCTCAGATGAAATTTACAGATTGACCCCAGGTGGTGGGTAGGGCCATTCAACCACCGATACTGGAATTAACGTGGTCACTTGGAAGAAATCATCAAACTTCCAGTGAGTATGGTATGGTACTCACACACACATTATCTGAAATAGGTCAATGAAAGCCTTTGGGCTTGAATTGTCTAAATTATCATTCGTTTGTATAATTTGCTTTCTTATTCTGATTCCATATAAGTAAACAAATTTGCTTGGGATTTGAGGGAGGGGAATAACAGGAGAGGGATATTTTCCTTTTGACTTGGCCATTCATCTTGGCTCATATTGGAATGGTATGCTTTTCTGTTCTGAAGTAGTAGACAACATTAAGGGGATTTCTGGAACAGTAACAATTTCCAAAGGATTTATAGATTTCTGCTTCTCCTCCACAAGAAGTAGCAAGCAAAATTTTCATTTACAGTAAATATTTAGAGAAAAAATGAAAGGGTATATGTCTGGAGGGGGCTTCTGTGTTTTTATTTATTTTCAAATTAAGATGGCAAAATTCAAATTTCAAAAATGAAATGCTTCAAATGTAGGAGTATCATTTTGATCTTTTCCACTTTGAGACATAGTATACTTACTAAATCATTTTAATCCAAAGCCTTAAGTTCGACATTTCACTTTTGCTTCTTTCCCTAGCTGCCAATAGTTTGTTCTTTGATGGCCTAACCTCAGGTCCCAGCCTTAGCTCATTAAGACTCTACTACATCCTCTGACAAACATCCAGCCATAAAATATTTTAAAGCAGTTTCTGTTTTTGAAGCCTCAGGTTCCACTTGGAGTTTGTATATAAAGGAAATTCAGAAACAATGGAATTTAAGTATTTCCATGTTTACCCAGCCCTACACGATACTTGTTATTTCGTTTATTTACAGCTTGTAATTCTTGGAACCTGGATTGGACTGTTTATAGTAATCAATTGCTTTTGGTTTTATTTCATTTTTTTGTTGTTGTTGTTGGTCAGATGTTTACTGTCTGTTTCCCAAGATACTGAAGTGGAAATAAAATAAAAGAGCCATTAAAAAAACAAACAAACAAAAAAACCAAGAGTGGTAAAGTGTGGGAAATGAAATGTGAACTTTGGAAGAAAGATATGAAAAGAAAATTAAAACCTTGGAACTAGAGGTACAAAACCTTACCCAAGAAAATAACTCCCTGAAAATTAAAATAGACTAAATAGAAGATATTAATCCCAAGACGTATTAGAACAAAGTCAAAAGACTTAAAAAAAAATTTTATAACAAAAATAACTTACCTGAAAAAAGCATCCGGAAGTGATAAGAATCATAGGACTGGCTGAAAGCCATGAGGCAAAAAAAGAGCCAAGATGTCAGATTGCAAGATTTCTTTAAACTGTCCAGATCTCTTAGAACCAGAGGACAGTGTAGAAACTCAAAGAATCTACTGGTGATCACCTGAAAGAAACCTGAAAATGAAACCTCCAAGGAATATTGTGGCCAAAATCCAGAGCTGACAGGACAAGGAAAAAAAATGCTACAAGTAGCTAGGAAGAATTCTGTAAAAAGAAGTGGTAGTGAGAAGTTAGCTAGCACAATAAAGGGGTGAAGAACTTGGAATATTATTGGACATTGTAGAAGGCAAAAGGTTAGACTTACAACCAAGAATAACATACTCAATTAAACTGAATATAATCCTGCAGTGGGAAAACGGATCTTTAATGAAATAGAGGACTTCCAAACATTACTGATGAAAAGACCTAAGCTGAGTAGAAAATCTGCCATACAAATACATGAATCAAGGGCAGCTAGGTGGCACAGTGGATAGAGTGCTGGGCCTGGAGTCAGGAAGACTTATCCTGGTGAATTCAAATCTGACCTCATACACTTACTAGCTACGTGCCCCTGGGCAAGTCACTTAATCATGTTTTCCTCAGTTCCTCATCTGTAAAATAAGCTGGAGGAGGAAATGGCAAACCATTCCAGTATCTTTGCCAAGAAAACACCAAATAAGGTCACAGAGAGTTGGACACAACAGAAAAAAATGACTTAACAGCAATAAACAGGAGTTAAGAGAAGTATAAAAAGGTAAACATGAACAAGTAGACATAAGCGACGCAAGGTTAAACTGTTTACATTATTATGTGGAGAGCTAATACATGTAGCCCCTCAAAACTTTATCATTAATAGCACTTATAAAGGTAGTTTAATTAGATACAGGGCCTGAGAATATTTCTATTGTGTTCTGATGATCTTAAAAGATGAATGGAATGGATAGGAAAGAGGTATAGTTATACACTCTGATAAGAGGAAGTGGTGGAATGGGGAAAAGTATTTCATAAATGGGATACAGAAATAAAAGTTTATTCAGCAAAGAGGAAGGCATGAAGAGAGTGGTTTACAGCCCACACTTGAATGTCATTTTCACTTGAAAATTAAAAATCTTAAAATTTAAAGAAAGTTAATTCCAATACTACACTTTTTGTGAAAAAAATAGTAAAAGAAGGATTCCTACCAAGTTCCTTCAATGAAAATATGGTCTTAATACCTAAACCAGGGAGTCAAAAATAGAGAAAGGAAAGTATAGACTAATTTCCCTAATGAATATTGATGTAAATATTTTAAGTAAAATACTAATAGGGAGATTACAGTAATGCATTGTAAAGATCCTATAATATGACCAGACTGGATTTATATCAGGAGTACAGAGTTATGCAGTATTAGGGAAATTATAAACATAATTGGCCACATTAATAATGAAAACAACAAAAATCATGCTTCTCTCAGAAGATGTGGCAAAAGCTTTTGACAATATACAACACTTATTCCTTCCCTCACCCCAAATAATTTCATCCTTTTTAAATAGCCAAGATCCCCTCCCTCTCAATTGAGAATAAAAGGAAAAAAAGACCCATTCCAACTACGTATGGTTGAACAACTTTCCATATTGGTCATGTCCAAAAAACACGTCTCATTGTCCTTTCTGAGTCTTTCACTTCTGTGTTGGGTGGTGGGTAACATGTTTCATCTTTAGTTGTCTTTAATTCTGGTTAGCCATTACGTTCAACACAATAGGGGAAATGAAAATTTATATAAAACCTATTCTGTGCTAGCACTTTACAAAAATTGTCTCACTTAATCCTCACCACAACCCTTTGAGGTAGCTGCTATTACTATCCCCATTTTATAGTTGTAGAAAGTTAGGCAAACAGAGGCTAAATGGCTTGTCTAGGGTCATATAGCTAGTAAGTGTCTGAGGGTAGATTTATACTACTTGGGTCTTCTGACACCAGGCCCAGTGTTCTATACGCTGTTCTACCCACTTGCTTATAAGATGCGTGTGAGCGTTTTATAAGCAACGATAAACACACTCACAAACACACCATAACTTTATCATCCATTCCATAATTTATGGGTACCCCTCAAATTCCCATTTTTTGCCACCTAAAACAGCAATAAGTATTTTTTATATATCCTTAGAGTTTGTTTGCTCAGGACTAATCCTCTTAATTGATTTTTGGTTCTTCCTCTCCCTTCTCCCTATTTTTTCTTTTCCTCATGAACGAAATGTATTTTAGTATTTGTGTGTGTTTGTGTTTGTGTGTATTCTTCCTTTTGACCAGTTTAGATGAGAGTGAGGTTCAAAGTGTCAGTTTTGAGTTGTCTCTCCCACTCCCTCTTCCTTGTTTATATAGATGTCTTCTCTTGTATCCTGAGTATGTGAGATAATTTTCCCTGTCTTTCTCACCCCTGATTTATTCCTTTTCCACTCTTTTTCCATTCTTAAGGTCATCAAGACATGACAGCCATGACAATCAGGCCTCATCTAATTGGACTTCCTTCACGTGGCCTGATGACTATAGGGTTGAGAGAGGACACATGTATCATCTTCTGTATTTGAATTGAACATTTTATCCTTGTTTAGTTCTTTAGCATTGTTCATTTATGTTTACTTTTTTATGTTTCTCTTTATTCTTTTATTTGAATGTCAGAATTTCTTTGTCACTCTTCAGGAGTGTTCGGGAATTCTCTATTTCATTAAACTTTTATTTTTTCTTCTCCTCCATTGTTATGAGTTTTTCTGGATGAGTTGTTCTTTGCTGTTAACTCAAGTCCTTTGACTTTTGCAATGTCATATTCCAAGTTCAATACTTTTTTTTATAGTGATATCTGCTAAATCGTGTGTGATTCTGACTCTTGCTTTTGGGTGCTTGCATTTTTACTTTATGACTGCTTGTAGTATCTTTTTCTTTGACCTGGAAATTCTTGATTTTGGCTGTGATGTTCCTGGGAGTTTTCGTTTTGGGGTTTCTTTCAGGAGATTTTTTCTTTCTATTTCTACTTTGCCCCCTACTTCTAAGAGATCTGGGCCATTTATTTTAAGATTTCTTGAAATATGATGTCTTGGCTCTTTTTTTGGTCATAGTATTCAGATAGTCCAGTGATTCTTACAATATCTCTCCTTGATATATTTTTCAGGTCATTTTTTTCTCCCATGAGATACTTTACATTTTCTTCGATTTGTTTTTTTCCAGTTTTTTGACTTTGCTTAAAATACTTCTTGTTGCTTCATGAAATCATTGGTTTCTATTTGTCCATTCTAATTTTCAAGGCGTTTATTACTTGGTCAAGATTTTGTACCTTTTATGCCAAGTTACCGATTATTTTTTCAGTTCTTCCAAAACTCTTATCTCTTTTCCAATTTTTTCCTCAAATGCTTTCATTTCATTCATGCAAACATTTTAAACTTTTTTTTTAACTCTTGCTTCATTTCTTCCAGGAGTTCTAGTTGAGTTGATGCTTGATCGGTTTTTTCCTCTGAGTTATTCTTTTCTTCTGTGTTTTTATCTTGAATGATTCTGCCACCATAATAGTTCATTGTTGTTGGATTCTTTTTTTTTTGTATGCTCATTATTCCAGCCTACGGATATTTAGTGCCACGCTTAAGATGGGAAAGCTTTGGCCGGTCCTGTTGCTGCAACAGTTGACCTTGTCTCATGTTATACTGAGAAAATAGAGACCACTTAAATGGATTGTGGCACATGAATGTAATGAAATATTGCAGTGTTGTAATAAATTTAAAAATAGAGTACTTGTAAGCTCTATTTTGTCCTCAATTTTATACCTCATTGTTCCCCATAATTTTCTTCTTTTCTCCAGTTCTCCTCTTGTACCCTTGAGCTCATCTCTTGCCTCTGTAGTCATCCTCCTGTTTTCTCTCATTTTCACTTTCTTCCCATTTTCTGGTCTCTTCCTTTTGCTGTCTCTAAACCTGCTTTCCCTCTCCCTAAATTTCATTTGACCCTCGAACTATCATCTAATATCTTCCTTAGTTCTCATCTATGTGATACTATTGTGTACACCCTCCTCCTGGATATACTGTATTCTGACGCATCTTTCCTAGTTTTCTTCTGCCTGTCTGACCACTCCTCATTCTCTCCTGCAGGGTTATCATCCTTATCCTCCTGTGTGTGGGTATGCCCCACAGCTGTGTCCTGGTACCATCTCTTCTATGTCTATATACACTCTCAATTATCTCATCATTTCTCATAGGATTAGTTATGATTTCTGTGCAGTTGACACTTAACATCTGTTTCTCTAACCATGGTCTGTCTAGAGCTCCAATCCCACATTATCACTTTCCTACTGGACATTTATAACTGAATATTTGTAGGCATCTCAAACCCAACATGCCCCACATGAGGCCTTTTCTGATTTCCCTAGCTATTGGTGTCTTACTTACCAAAGCTCTGCTAAAGCTCACAAAAGGTTCTAGTTAACTTGGAATGCTTACTATTCCCTTCAGCTTCTTTGCTTTTGCAGAGGTTCCTCCATGCCTTTTACTCTTACCTTCCTTACTTTTCCCTTTTGGAAGCCTCTAACAACTTTTAAGGTGCACCCCAGATGCTACCTACTTTAAGGAGCCTTTTCTGATTTTGCTAGTTAATATTTCCACAACCCCTACCACCCTGCCTTACTTTGTATTTGTTTCTTATATATCTACATTATTAATCAATAAATATTTATTGAGCTCTTACTATATTGTCAATACCATAATGTAGTTAGATATTAAAAATATGAGTACAAAAAAATAAACCATTCCTACCTGTGTATTATCTGTGAATATAAAGTATTCTGTCAAGTGGAATATAAGATCCTTAAGGGCAGAGGTGTCTGACTTTTGTATTTATACTTTCACTCCCTAGTATGGTGCCTGTTCCATAGTAGGTACTTAATAAACGTTTGTTTTGGGGTTGATTTCTACTAGGATGTGTCATTCAGTACAGTTAATAGCAAACATGAGCTTTTCCATGAATTCAACAACTGTCATTTTCTTAAGTTCTAGAAAAATATCATTGTTTTATTGTACCTTGCGATTGGGAAAAAAAAAAGGTGATAGTAAGGTGACTCAAATAGGAAACTGTTATATGTTATATTAAAACTAATGAAGCAGAATGTAAAAAATTTTTACTTAGTGAACCTGAATTAAGAAGGTTTTTCATTGGACACTATTTATTCTCTGACAGTGCTCTATTTATAGTATTTATAATAATTATATCAGAAACTTTAAAGAATAAATCTCCTTCTATATGTTGTTTTTAGATTCTTTCTACTTAACTCAGTCTAAGTTCTTAAAATTTTAAAGTACCTAAGAACTCTGAAAAAACTTTGTATAAATTTGAGAAAAACTATTTCGTATATATTTGTTGTATGTAGTATGTGTGTATATATTCATTCTGTGCGTATACATTTATATGTATATAAGTCATATATAGTACGTATATACTAACAATGATAGAGAAAATAACACAGCTTAAAAGGTATTTTAAAATTGTAGTTAGCCATGTAACAATTGTCCTTCACATGAAAGCAGAATGTGCTTTGGTTTAGAGTTCTCTCTTACAGAGGGGTAGGGGTTTTTTTTTCAGTTCATTTGCTTATATATTTTATTTCATAGAACATAATTTCACATTATATTTGTCATATATGTACCGTCTAGTCAACAGTTACCAAAATAGATAATCTTTTTGCTGTCTGTGGATTGCTGAATTTTTAGTGTTAATTTTTTAGTTGTATTTATCATCTTTAGATAAATATTCTATTATAAATCAAATGAATAAAAAGGGAAGAATTAATTGTACATGAAAGTGTATCATTTTTAGCCTAGATTTTTAAAATATCTTCTTGATTATGTGGTCACATTATAAGTTAAGTTTTTTGCCTTACCATTAGTCAAAATTAAACCCAAATATGGATCAAAAGCCAGTTATATTGTCAAAAAAAATCTGTTACTTTTAAGTGTATTTATGATGGCAAATATTTATTTTGAATTTTTCATTTATTGTGATTATAATTACATAAAAGAACTGAGTTAAATAAAAATAAAATTGAAGTTCTGCTTTGAAAGTAAACTATATAAGACCAGAAGGGAATATATGTCCTGCTGAGGCACAGAAAAGGGTAGTGTAAATAAAGTGATATGACACAGAATATCTGTTCTCCTTTTCTCCTTACTTCCACCTCCCATAGAAATTAAAATGCATGAAGCTGCTGGGTTCCTTTATCTAGGCAAACCAGCTTGAATTGTTTGTTCTTGTGGTTTCTGTTATGTTACAAAGAAGATTAAAAAAATGCAATTTCATTCATTGTGTACCTTATTATGTTGGGGATGGACTTTGGATTTTGCTTAAGTAGGAACATGAGTTTTAGCTGATTACTCTAGAATAGTGGTTCTCAATTATTTCCGTAATGGTAAAACACTTCAATTTAAATAAAACTTGAGCAGAGCCCTTGTAAAATCCCTTATAAATTATTATTTTCAATGTCTATTAACAAATAACATAAAATTCATTTAAAACCAAACAAATTTGGGATGTTCCTGAATTTCTTGCAGCATGGATTGAGAAACACTGCTTTTGTTAAACTCATAAATAGATGGTTCCTATTCTTAAAAATAAAATGCAGATTCTTTAAAGATCTTGTTAAAAGTAGCTATAATATAGAGTATTTTAAGATATTCTGATTTTTAAGTAAGAAAATCATAATATAATTTTGTTTGTTCTGTGGAGCAGAAGTGAATAATTATTGTCTTGTATTCTTTATAGAGCAGCTGCTGGTTGGATTGAAAGACAAAGATACAATTGTCCGATGGTCTGCAGCAAAAGGGTATGTTTCCTGTCATTTACCTGAAAATAAGTAGATGAATCTTGGCATAATTTTCATAGACCTCTAAAAAATAGAAAACTGTTTTTTTTGCAAATTTTTGTTTACTAGATGGTAAATTCAACTATTTTACTATTTCAACTAGTATTTGATAGCTTCAGTAATTAGGTTTTTTTAAGGACAAAGAGAATTGTTTACCTAGTTAGAGTTAGTGATTAAAACTTTTATTTTAAAGCTAGTTTCTAATATTGAAACTTTAACATCATCACCTCTGTGTCTAGCCAGAACTGGCAAAATTGTATAGGAAGTTTTTTCAGATGCCTTCTCAGTTTTCCTTATAGTATTCTTCTCTTCCCTTATGGCATGCACATTGCTTCACTTGGGGTTCCTAGTGCTTTAAGTTTACCTGCTAACTGGGGGTGCCTGATGGCATCTTACTCAGGCCTTACATTTTTGAGCAGTGGTCTCTGATTTGAACATACGTCCTTTCGCTATTCTGTAGTCAGAACTATCTCTAAGCTAGCTGTCATGGTGAAAAGCATCTGACGATCAAGATCAACTTCAAACCAAAAGTTAATTACTGTTGCTGGCAGAAGAATGGATAGATAGTATTTGCATTTTAAAGTGAGACAATGCTTTAATCCTAAATAACAAAGCTGTAATCCTAGATGACAATATATTAAGGACAGGTCAGTGGAAAAGACAGTTTTCTTAGGGAGCCTTCAAACAATTTCATATCAACATTCAGCTTCTAAAAAATGTTGGACAGGCCTCTTCTCCTCAGTTGCTGTGGTATACTAACAGTTACATGCCCAGTTGAATATAAGTGCATGTTGCACTTAGATAGAGTATTGAATTATGCTAATGAAAGTATACCTGTTCCTGCTTTCCTCTTTCATAGCTGTAGCACTATAAGTAACATAGATCTAGAATTGGAAGGGATCTTAGGAATTGACCTAAAGTCTTAGTATACAGCAGCCCTTGTTTCTCCTCATTGGTCGGGAGGACCACCCGAAGTTATGCTACCTTTACGCACATAGAATGTTTAATTGATGATACTTCAAAGAATCAGGTTGTAATAAACCCCACCAGCACAGTCTTTGATTGAATTGATGATGCAGTCATACAGTCATACATGAAACATTGACTTTTCATGGTGCTAAAGGATAAAGGCAGGCCTTAGGTCTAAGTGGAATAAAAAGGGGAGAACAAAAGCTTCTGCTCAAAAGAGGTATCTTCTGTTGTCTTGACCAAGATGAAAGAAATTGTCAAAGCTTGCCTTCAGAAAACTGTTACAAATGCTGTAGTCATTGTACTAGTGTACTTCAATAATTCCCATTATCAGGCCTCCCAAAATGCCAAAACCATCCGTCTTGTCTGTGTGCTTCAATTTATCAAGAGAAAACTGCTTTTGCTATTGCTTATGGTTTAGACAGCAAGGTTAGTGCCAAGAGAAATGTATTGATCTTTGACATTAAAAATGGCATTTTTGATGTGTCCATTATTTACCATTGAAGATGGTATTTTTGAAGTCAAGTCCACAGTAGGGAACACCCCAGTTGGGTGACAACCACATAATCATTTCATTGCTGAATTCAAGCGAAAGCACAAGAAGGAAATCAGAGATAACAAGAGGTCTGTGCACTGTCTGTGCACTGTCTGCACACTGCTTGTGAATATGCAAAGCATACTCTTTTCCAGTTCCCAGGCTAGGACTGAGATTGACTCCTCTGTGAAGGTATACTCTTGTCACCTGTGCTTGTTTTGAAGCGCTGAATCTAACCTCCTCAGCTGTCAAAGACCATGAATTCTAGTTTGTAATAGCAAAATAGATTAGTCACAGATTCATGGGTGGTTCCACTTACATCCCCAAGATTCAGAAACTTTGTTCCTCAAGGAGCTAAAACAGTCTTGATAAGGCTGTTATTTATGGTATTGCTGTCCAGGCTGCCATCTTGTCTGGGGTTAAATGTAAGAAAGTTTAGGATTTGCTGTGCTTAATGTGACTTCTCTTTCCCTTATTATTGAAACTGTCAGTGGAGTTATGATGGTTCTGATTAAATGGAGTACCAACATTACTACTAAGCAGACTGACTTTTCCCACATTTTCAGACAACAGTCTTCTTAGCTTATTCCAAGTTAGAGAGCAATGACAAAGGATGACAACCTTCTTAGCAAGTTTGAGTTCACAGAAATTACCCCTTCCTCCAGGGTGTTCCTTTTATTGAAGTAACATTTGAAATTGATGCAGGTGGCATCTTTAGTGTATTTATTATGGATGAATTAATAGGCAAGGAGAATAAGATTATAGTCATCAATGACAAAAGTTGCTTGAGCAATGAAGACATTGAGTCCAGGAAGCTGAGGAATACGTGGCTGAAGGTAAGAAGCAGAGACACAAGGTATCTTTCAGGAACTTACTTGAATCTTACACTTTCAAAATGAAAGGTATAGTAGAAAATGAGAAAGTGTAAGGCAAAATTAGTGATGAAGACAAACAGAAGGTCCTTGACAAATGTAACAAAAAAATCAAGTTAGTGGATAAAAACCAAATTGTTTGGAAGGAAGAATTTGAGCAGCCACAGAAAGGAATGGAGGTCATTACTAAACTGTGTCAGAATGCTGGGGATATGCTGCCTGGTGCATTCCCAAGTGGTGGAAGAGCTGCATTTGGAGGTGCTTCTTCTGGATCTGTTATTGATGAGGTTGATTAAATGCACCCAGAACAGAGCATTCAGCACAGCTTTACAAAAGCTGAAGGACTCAAATTTGTAGGCAAAGCAGTAGCAGTTTAATAGTAGCATTTAAGCTATTATGTAAATCTGAACATTCTGATACGCAAAGGGAGAGAAGTGAAAAACATCGTGCTTTTTTCTGTATTGTAAACAAGTGGAAATGCAATTCTTGTTATGGGGAACAAAATCTATTTAAAATGGGCACCATTAAAAAAAAAAAGGATACGATTTAGTCTACACCCTTTTTACAGACGAGGAAACTTAGGTCCAGGGAGGTTAAGTGATTTGCCCAGTCGTACAGTAGAAGAGTCTGTCATTAGCACTCAATTGGCTGTTGAACTCTAATGATGACATTTACATTTTCAGCCCTGAAACAAGTAAGCATCATTGATTTGTTATTAAAAGAAAACTACAGGAGGCAGAGTACAAATGTAAAGATGGTGCCTCATAGGTTCTTTGGCTTCATCTATGTATATTGAGGTGAATATCTGATTTGGAATAAACCTATTGAAGATATTGTAATATGCACCTTTTGCATGGTTAGATTTTAGAATACCATGTAGTATGCTTTTGAGATTGGCCAAAAAACCCACAAACATATTATAGAGGTAGGGACAGATTTTTGTTTGATGGTATTTCACAATGAGCCTTGCAAGAGAAATCATAGATTATAATTATACAGAGCTGAATTATTTTGCCTTTTTTTTTCCTTTCAGTATACCAGTAGGACATTAATACTTACTAGGCAAAGTATAAGGATGATGCAAATTAATTGTTTTTGTTTATGTGTGTATGTTTGTTGGTTTTTTTTTCCCCCTCTTACAGAATTGGTAGAATGACTGGAAGACTACCAAAAGAATTAGCAGATGATGTTGTTGGATCGGTATTGGACTGCTTCAGGTATGTAAAGAAACCAAAGTGAAATCACTTTCCTTTTTTTTTTTTTTTTTTTTGCTTTTAGGCAGTTGGGGTTAAGTGACTTGCCCAAGGTCACACAGCTAGTAAGTATCAAGTGTTTTGTCTGAGGCTGGATTTGAACTCAGTTCCTCCTGACTTCAGGGCCGATGCTCTATCCACTGCACCACCTAGCTGCCCCATCATTTTCCATTTTGAAATCATTTTTGTAATGTAATTAATTCTCTACCCTGTAGTATTTGGGTTCAGTTACCTGTAGTATTTGGGTTCAGTTACCTGGTGTAACTTTTTGTAAAAATTAAATTTTATTATATATTCATGATGAGCCTTCTCTCTGTTCCCTCCCTGCCTCTCCCGCTCTCCCCCCGCAATTGCAAAAGCAAGAAAACAAAACTCCTGTTACAAACAGGTATAGTAAGCAAAGAAAATTCTTGTAGTGAACATGGGCACAAAAGTATAGTTCATTCTGCAGTTTTAAGTCCATTGTCTCCCTGTCAGGATGTGGGTAATGTTTCATCTAGAATTTTGGTTGGTCATTGTGTTGAATTTCTTGACTTTCCAATATTATTGATACTGTCTTACATTTTTCTTTTGGTTCTGCCCGCTTCATTCTGCATTAGTTCATACAAGTCTTCCCTGATTCTTCTGAAAACATTCCCTTCATCATATCTTATAGCACAGTATTATTCTATCACTTCATATACAATAACTTGTTCAGCCATTCCACATTGATGGACACCTGTTTAATTTCTGATTCTTTGATGGATGGAAAAATTACTATAAATATTTTTGTGTATATGAGTCATTTTGCTCATTCTTTGATCTCTTTGGGTGTATAGATCTAGTAGCAGAATCTCAAAGAGTATGCACAGTTTAGTAGCTTTTTGGCTGCTTTGTATTGTCTTCATAATCTGACACAGCACAAATGGGTAGATTTTTTGATCATAGTGTAAGTCCTATAATAACCTGCAGTAACAAATTTATAGAATGCTTATGAGATAAGTAATATAAGATTATTATCCTCATTTTACAGACGAGGGACCTATGAATCAGAGAGGTTAAATCACATCCAGTAAGTGTCTGAAGTGGTATTCAAACTCCAGTCTTCTGACTATAGGTCCATCTTTCTTTCTTATTACCGTGTTTCCTCAAATAGAGTTTGTGGTTGACCAGTAGTAATGTAAAATAATTTCACTTTTTTGTAATATATTGCTTACATGATGCCTTAAAAAAATCAAAGAAAGAAAAATTGAGTAACAAATAGTGCTTCATTCTGAGTTTCTTCACGGAGAGAATGCTGATCGGGATAGGCTTTTCAACATAAGTCCAGTTCAGTAGACATTTATTAAGTGCCTCCTGTTTTAGTTGCAGAGCACCATTAATGTGTTAGTCTTGCTTTTTTGAAATTGTGGTTCAAATCCTGATAGGTCCATGTGAACTTAAGTTCGGCGAATTGACACATAGTAGTTTTTAGATAATTTTGTAGCATTTACGGAGATTTCTGTGTATTTATGAAATAAAGTGTATTATAGAAGAGAAGCTTAGAGAACATTGTCCTACAGTGGCATATTTAAAAAAAAATCTCAATCTTGTTATAATTTTTTTGGGAGGGAGAAACTGGGTGAATTTCTCTTATCTACCTAAAGGAATTTTTTTCCTGAATAAAATATTTTCAATGGTTGTAATAGCAGACAAAGTTGAGTTACAGATAAAATTTTATTTCAGCTGCCCCAGTTGATAATAAAAGCTTTCATTTTTAGTTTGTTCTACTTCTAAAATTATCATAGTGAATGGTCATGGCAGTCTTGTAGAAAACTTGTTTTGTCAGCATATTAGGATGCTTAAATATTTGTTAGTCAAAAAAAGACTGTTTGCAAGTATGAGGCAAAGTAGTGTGTTTTCTTAAACATGTTTCCTCTTTTACTTAGCCTCTTTACTTAGCATGCCCACTGACAGTTTGAGGAATGCATTAATAATATGTCAAAATATTGGTTGCCATTCTCAGAACAGTGCTAAACACATAGTAGATATATCCTGTTCCAAAAAAATAATCACAGTACATTCATGAAGCACAAACTCTTTTGTTGGGATTGTCTTAGATTTCACTGGGAAACAATGAAAATAGTTTTCATTATCTTTCACTAATTTTAGTGAAAAATTGAATGTATCATATGAGAACAAATTTGTTATGCCTTTTTTTGTATGAAAATAATGATACTGATTTATCAGTTGTTGCTATACTCTTTATGACTCTGTGGACTATAGTATGCCAGGCCCTTCTATCCTCCACTATCTCTTAAAGTCTTGAAGACTGTCCAAGTTCGTGATCATCGTTTCCATAAGATTCTCTATCCATCTCATCCTTTACCATCTTCTTTTGCCTTTATTCTTTCACATTCATTCTTTTGGTTTTGTTTTATAATATCTTGATTTCTCTTAAAGTCATTAGCTTCCATTTGTTCCATTCTAATTCTTAAGGAAATACTTTCTTCGGTGGGCTTTTGGACTTCCTTTTCCATTTGGCCAATTCTGCTTTTTAAGGCATTCTTCTCATTGGCTTTTTGGACCTCTTTTGCTATTTGAGTTAGTCTATTTTTCAAAGTGTTATTTTTTTCAGTATTTTTTGAGGTCTCTTTTAGCAAGCTGTTGACTTATTTTTCATGATTTTCTTGCATCACTCTCATTTCTCTTCCCAGTTTTTCCTCTACTTCTCTTCCTTGTTTCTCAAAATCCTTTTTGAGCTCTTCCATGGCCTGGGACTAATTCATATTTTTCTTGGAGGCTTTGGATATAGGAGCTTTGACTTTTTTGTCTTTTTCTGGTTATATGTTTAGATCTTCTTTGTCACCAGAGTAAGATTCTGTGGTCTGACTTTTTTCGTGCTGTTTGCTTATGATCCCAGCCAATTATTTGACTTTTATACTCTTTGCTAAGATAGGGGTCTGCTTCCATTATGGAGAATGTACTGTCCCAAGTTTTGGGGGTTTTGTGCAGCTGTTTTTCAGAGATACTTCTAGGGACCTGTCAATTTTCAGTTCTTCTAAGGTGGTATGATCAATGGTGAGGTGTTTACTCCTTTCCTGCCTGTGCTGTAATCTGTGAGTGACCACAAGCACTCTTTTCTGCCTTGGAACTGTGAGGAGATTTTCCCTCTTCACAGCCACTACAAGTTCCACCATGCCAGCCGCCACCCAGAACTGTCCTATTTATAAAAATTTGTTTTTTATTGATGTCTTTTGTTGTTTATATTGCCAGAGTTTCTCCCAGTCTTCCTCTCCCTCTCAGAGAGCCATCTCATGTAGCAAATGGTGTTTTTCTTTCTTTCTTTCTTTTTTTTTTTGGTGAGTCAATTGGGGTTAAGTGACTTGCCCGGCTTCACACAGCTAGTCAGTGTCAAGTGTCTGATGCCAGATTTGAACTCAAATCTTCCTGACTTCAGGGCTGGTGCTGTACCCACTACGCCACCTAGCTTCCTCCAAATAATGTTTTTCTTTTATGTCTTTTTTTTTTTTGTCTAGGCAATGGGGTTAAGTGACTTGCCTGTGGTCACACAGCTAGTAAGTGTTATGTGTCTTGAGGCCGGATTTGAACTCGGTCCTCCTGAATCCAGGGCCGGTGCTCTATCCACTGCGCCACCTAGCTGCCCCCCCCTTTTTTTTCAGCCAAAGACAAGGTTTATTAGAACATAAACTATTGGCTAGATTATAAGAATCCCAGCCCAAATAATGTTTTTCTTAAGATAACAAAAGAAGAAGAGGGAAAAAAGTTAGCATAACCCGTCAATTTATTGTTAAAGTCTGAACATATGTACTATGTACACATTTGTGATTCTTCTACATCTGCATAGGAGTGGGTTGGGAGTGTCTTTCTGTATCTCTTCCTTTTTTCAGCATTCCCTTTTGATATGTGTATATGTTTTTTTTTTAAGTTTACATTGTGGTAGTCATTGTTTATATTGTTTTCTTAGCTCTGCTCACTTTACTCTGCATCACTTTAAGTATTTTCCATACTTTTCTGTTTTCATCACAACCGTCATTTCTTACAGTATTGTAATAGTTATTAATTCATGTGCCACAATTTAATTATTTTGTAGTAGATGGTCATTTACTTTGTTTCCAATTTTTCCTGTCCCCAAAGATACTACTTTAAATATTTTGTTGTATATTTAAAGATAGAAGAGGAGGAAGATTTCAGTGATATAATTGAGAGTGATATAATGGGATATGGAGTTCAGGTTGAAGGTTTAGTTTTAGAAAAGAAGAGGTTTTTGATTCTTTGAAGGGAAGAATGTAAAGATTCATATGTTGGGCCTGTAGGCAATTATATATAGTGAGCTGCTATAGCAATTGACCTTAGTTGTCATGCAATTAAATCTTACACAGATTGCCAGTAGGGCCCTTTGAGTTGAGGGTCTAAAAGGAGAAAGAAGGGAAGATTTAAATTCCTGTGAGTTTCACCCTTTGTAGGGAGATTAATGAAAATACTGCTTAGTACCAGCAAACGCCAAGTTGATGTTGGACAGCATTAATTTGTAAAGCATGAAGTTTACATTGGATCTTTCCTACAGAAGCACTCTGTCATTTGTGTGTAGAAAGGGGGAAAGTGGAGGTTTGTTAGATTGGTGTTCAGTATTGAAGGAGGTGGGTAGAGAACAAAGCAGTTAGTAAAAGATTTGGGTACAAAGGGTTAAAATCTTGGCTACTGGTCAGCTTGAGGGCTGTGGTTTCTTGTTAGACCTGCTGTAAGGAGTAAGAGAGGTAGAAATGTAGAATTCAATTCAATTTGACAAACATTTATTATGGGTCCTTGTCTCTTATGTGCTAAGTGCCAGTGTAACAAAGACAAAATTAAAAGTCTCTTTTATTTCTGCTGAAATTCTTATGTGTGTTTTCTTTCCATATTAGTATGGGAATTCCTTGAGAATAGTATTGCCAGAGCTTAGCATAGTACTTTGCATATAATACTTAATAAATGCTTATTCATTCCTTTTTAAAATTTTGCTGTAACATTTTTATTTTTTCTAATTATATGTAACAGTTTTCACACTCATTTTTTAAAAAGTTGAGTTCCAAATTCTCTTCCTCCTCCCATTTAGAAAATAAGCAGTTTGATATAGGTTATATATATGCAGTCATGCAAAACACATTTCTATATTAGTCACGATGTGAAAGAAAACACAGACTGCACTCCCCCCCCAAAAAAAAACCCTAAGAAAAATAAAGTTAAAAAACAGTATGCTTTGATTTGCATTCGGACTTCATTATGTTTTTTTCAGAAAGTGCATAGCATTTTTCCTCATAAGTCCTTTGGAATTGTCTTAGATCGTTGTATTGCTGAGAACAACTAAATCATTTACAATAGATCATTGTACAATATGGTTTTGCTCATTTCACTTTGCATCAGTTCATGTAAGTCTTCATGTTTTTCTGAAAGAATTCTGCTCACCATTTCTTATGGAACAGTAGTATTCCATTACATTCGTATGCCACAACTTGTTTAGTCATTCCTCAACTGATGGAAATCCTCTGAATTTCCAGTTCTTTGCTACCACAAAAAGAGCTGCTGTAAAAATTTTTGTTCGTATAGGTGCTTTTCTCTTTTTTTCCCTCCCATCTTTTTTAGATATAGACCTAGTAGTGTGGTCTACATATATGTGTGTGTATACATATATGTATATGTATGTCTGTATACATGTGTATATATGTATATGTGTATATGTGTGTATATGTATATGTATATGTATATGTATATGTATGTATGTATGTATATGTGTGTATATGTATATGTATGTATATATATGTATATATGTGTATATATGTATATGTGTGTGTATATATATGTATATGTATATGCATATGTATGTGTATATATATGTATATAGTCAGAGTTTTATAGTCCTTTGGGCATAGTTCTAATTTGTTCTCTAGAATCATTGGATCAGTGCACAACTCCATCAGCAGTGCATTAGTGTCCCAATTTTCCCACATCCCCTCTAACATTTGTCATTTTCTCTTTCTGTCATATTAGCCAATCTGATAGATGTATGGGGATATCTCAGAGTTGTTTTAATTCACATTTCTCCAATCAATAGTGATTTAGAACATTTTTTATGTGACTATAGATATTTTGAGTTCTTCATCTGAAAACTGCATTTTTTTTACTTTGACTATTTTATCAATTGGGGAATGACTCAAATTATTATAAATTTTACTTAGCTCTCTCTATGTTTTGAGAATTGATGCCTTTATCAGAGAAATTTGCCTTGAAAAATTTTTCCCAGTTTTTTGTTTTCCTTCTAATCTAGGCTACATTGGTTTTGTTTGTATAAAACCTTTTTATTTAATGTAATCAGAATGGTCCATTTCATATGTATGCTGTAATTGTTTCTATCTCTTATTTGCTCATAAATTCTTCCTTTACCCATATGTCTGACAGGTCAACTACACACACACACACACACACACACACACACACACACACACACACACATTTATATCCATAAACACATACAAATATACACATATACACTCAAACGCATATGTGTAAGACTGTATTATGCTTATTTCCACTTGTCAACTCTTTCTATCTAGGTGGGTAGTATCTTCCTTCAGAAGTCCAAATCTTTCTATATTTCTTGTACCACAACAATATTCCAACCCAGTCATGGTCTGTTTGGGAATTCTTCCTCTTGTACCTCATTTTTAAAAAATGTATTTGTTTATTTTTAGTGTTCGCCATTTACTTTTATAAGATTTTGAGTTTAAATTACCCCTCCTCCCCTCTCTCTTCCCCAAGATGGTGTGGAGTCTGATATAGGCTATACATGTACAATCATATTAAAAATTTCCACATTAGTCATATTGTAAAGAAGAATCAGAATAAAAGGGAAAAACCGTGAGAAAGAAAACACACACGCACAAAATTGGATATTTCAATCTGTAGTCAGAGTCCATAGTTCTTTCTCTGGATATGGATGGCATTTTCTATCATGAATCTTTTGGAATTGTCTTAGATCATTGCATTGCTGAGAAGAACTAAGTCTATAAAGGTTAGTCATTGCACAATGTTGCTTTTACTGTGTGCACTGTTCTGCTGGTTCTGCTTACTTTACTCAGCATCAATTCATATGTCTTTTCAGATTTTTCTGAAGTCTGCCTGTTCATCATTTCTTATAGCACAATAGTATTCCATTACATTTAATACCACAGCTTCTTCAGCCATTCCCCAATCGATGAGCATCCCCTCGATTTCCAATTCTTGGCCACCACAAAAAGAGCTGGTGTAAATATTTTTTGAACATGTGTGTCCTTTTCATAATCTTTTTAACGATCTCTTTGGGATACAGACCTAGTAGTAGTATTGCTGGATCAAAGGATATGCATAATTTTACAGCTCTTTGGGCAGAGTTGCAAATTGTTCTCCAGAATGGTTGGATCAGTTCACAACTCTACCAACAATGCATTAGTTTTCCAGTTATCCCACATCTTCTCCAAAATTCATCATTTTCTGTTTCTGTCATATTAGCCAATCTGATAGGTGGTACCTCAGAGGTATTTTGATTTGCATTTCTCTAACCAAAAGTGATTTAAAGCATTTTTCGTATGATTATCGATAGCTTTAATTTCTTTATCTGAAAACTGCCTGTTCATATTCTTTGACCATTTATCAATTGAGGAATGACTAGTATTCTTATAAATTGGGCACAGTTCTCTATATATTTTAGAAATGAGGCCTTTATCAGAGACACGGTTGTAAAAATTGTTTCTCAGCTTTCTGCTTCCCTTCTAATCTTGGTTGCATTGGCTTTATTTGTGAAAAACTTTTAAAATTTAATGTAATCAAAATTATCCATTTTGTAATTCATAATGTTCTCTATCTCTTGTTTGTTCATAAATTCTTTTGTTCTCCATGGATCTGACAGGTAAATTATTCTTTGCTCTCTTAATTGGCTTGTGGTATCATTCTTGATGTCTAAATCATGTACCCATTTTGACCTTATCTTTGTATACGGTGTAAGATGTTGATCTATGCATAGTTTCTACCGTACTGTTTTGTAGTTTTCCCAGCAGTTTTTGTCAAAGTGAGTTTTTATCCCAGAAATTGTGGCCTCTGGGTTTATCAAATAGTGGACTATTATTTTTTTAAATTTGGCATTTTATTTTTTCCCTAGTTACATGTAAAAAACAATTTTTAACATTTGTTTTTAAAACTTTCAGTTTCAAATTCTCTCCCTTCCTCCCTCCCCACCCCCAGTCTCCCATCGAGAAGGCAGGCAATTAAACATAGGTTATACATGTGTAGTCATGCAAAACACTTCTATAATATTCATGTTGTAAAAGACTAAAGTTCATTCATTCCCTCTCACCTCCACACTCTTCCCCCCCACTGTAAAAGCTTTTTTCTTTTTTGCTTTTATCTCTCCCTTTCTCTTTCTCGTAGTACATTCCTCTCTCACCCTTTAATTTTATTTTTTAGATATCATTTCTTCATATTCAACTCACACCTGTGCCTTCTGTGTATATATACTCCTTCTAGCTACTCTAAAGGTCTTATAAAGGTCTTATGATAAAGGTGTTATGAGTTACAAATATCATCTTTCCATGTAGGAATGTAAACCGTTTAATAAGTCCCTTATGATTTCCCTTTCCTGTTTACCTTTTCATGCTTCTCTTGAGTCTTGTATTTAAAAGTCAAATTTTCTATTTGGCTCTGGTCTTTTCTCAAGAATGCATGAAATTCCTCTATTTTATTGAATGTCTATTTTTTTCCCTGAAGGATTATACTCCGGTTTGCTGGGTAGGTGATTCTTGGTTTTAATCCTATCTCCTTTGCCCTCCAGAATATCATGTTCCAAGCCCTTAGATTCTTTAATGTAGAAGCTGCTAAATCTTGTGCTATCCTGATTGTGTTTCCACAATATCTGAATTGTTTCTTTCTGGCTGCTTACAATATTTTCTCCTTGATCTGGGAACTCTGGAACTTGGCTGTAATATTCCTGGCAGTTTTAATTTTGGGATCTGTTTCAGGAGGTCATTGGTGGAATCTTTCAATTTGTATTTTACCTTCTGGTTCTAGATTATCAGGGCAGTTTTCCTTAATAATTTCTCGAAAGATGATGTCTAGGCTCCTTTTTTGATCATTGCTTTCAGGTAGGCCAATAATTTTAAAATTATCTCTCCTGGATCTGTTTGCCAGGTTAATTGTTTTGCCAGTGAGATATTTCACATTGTCTTCTATTTTTTCATTCTTTTGGTTTTGTTTTACTCCTCTCCTGGCCTGTGCTCTGGTCTGTGAGTGACCACAAACACTCTTTCCGGACATGGAACTGTGTTGCTGCAAACTGTTATGCTAGTTCTCCTCCTCGCCCCAGGACTGCAATCCCGATCCAAGTATGGGCAAAGCAACAGAGTACTGTCTCAGTGCTAGCAAAGAGACCCCTGTAATCTTCTGATCAGTTGTTTGATCCCCTTACTATGTATGGGCTTAAAGCTGCATAAGCAGCTGACGCCATTGCCACTTTTAGTTGCTTCACTCCCAAGGCGTGTTACTGGTTTGCTGGGGCAGGGGTTATGGTGGTGCAGCCTGCAATGGATTATGCTCCTCCCTCACCCACATCTAACATACCTTTCCTTTTGACCTTCTAAGTTGTTTTTGGCATCTGTGGGCTGATAAGTCTGGAAACCGCTTCTACTGTCTGTGATTGAGTCCCCTGAGGCCTGCTCTGGGCTTACTGGAGCCTTTTCTCTGCTGCTGTGGCCTGCTCTGGACTGTGCTCCTCTCTCAGCATGGTGCAGTAGACCTTTCCTGTCAACCTTTCAGGTTGTCGTAGGCTGGAATTTTGTTTCACTTTGTCTTTTTGTGGGTTCTGCTGTTCTAGAATTTGTTTAGAGTCATTTTTAAAAGATATTTGGAAGGTTTTGGGGGAGAGCTCAGGCAAGTTCCTGACTTTACTCTGCCATCTTGACTCTGCCCACCAAAGAGTGGATTATTATACTCATTGACTGCAGTGTCTTGTGTACCTAACCTATTCCACTGATCCACCACTCTATTTCTTAGCCAGTACCAAGTAATTTTGATGATTGCTGCTTTATAATACGTTTTTACATCTGGTACTGCTAGGCCACCTTCCCTTCCATTTCTTTTCGTTGATATTCTTGATATTTTTGACTTTTTGTTCTTCCAGGTGAATTTTGTTATTATTTTTCCTAGCTCTATAAAATAATTTTTTGGTAGTTTGATTGGTATAGCACTGAATAAATGAATAATTAAATTTAGGTAGAATTGTCATTTTTATTATATTAGCTCAGTCTACCCACAAGCAACTGTTATTTTCCCCATTATGTAGTCTGACTTTATTTGTATGAAAAGTGTTTTTTGATTGTGTTAATTGTATTTATACCTGGCAAGTAGACTTCTAAATATTTTATAGTGTCTCCAGTAACTTTAAATGGAATTTCTCTTTCTATCTCTTGCTGCTGGGCTTTGTTGGTAATATATAGAAATGCCAGTGATTTATGTGGGTTTATTTTATATCCTGCAACTTTGCTAAAGTTGGCAAATTATTTCAAGTATTTTGAGTTGATTTTCTAAGTATACCATCATATCATCTGCCAAGAGTGATAGCTTTGTTTCTTCTTTGCCTATTCTAATTCATTCATTGTCTTCTTCTTTTCTATCTACTGTGCCGCCTTGCTGCTACCCAAGAATTTCTTTTCTTCAATGAATTTTTGTACATCTCTTTACATGTGGTCAATTCTGCTTTTTAAAGAGTTCTTCTCTTCAGTGAATTTTTGTGCATCTTTTTCTGTTTGTTCAATTTTGCTTTTTAAGCAGTTCTTCTCTAAAGTGGATTTTCTTTAGCTTCTTTTACAATTTTGCCTATTCTCTTTTTTAAGATGTTATTTTCGTCAGCATTTTTTTGTCTCCTTTACTCAGCTTTTGACTCTTTTTTCTTGATTTTCTTGCATTACTCTCAGTTCTTTCCCAAAATTTTCTTTTTCCTGGCTTATTTAATTTTTCAAGTTCTTTTTGAGCTCTTCCAGGATTTCTTTTTTTGTTCTGAGACTTATTAGTATTTTTTTTTGAGGTTTTCTCTGTAGCTGCCTTGATTTTGTTGAATTCTTCTGAGTTTTTGTTTTTATCTTTCCTGTCACCGTAGTCAGTTTCTATGGTCAGTTTATTTTCGTTGTTGTTTGCTCGTTTTTCCAGCCTATTTTCTGACTTTTAACTTTATGTTAAAGTTGGGTTCTGCTCCTGGAGTGGAGGGGGCATATTCCTAAGCTTTAGTGTTTTTTTTGAGGCTGTTTTCAGATCTAGTTCTGAGTGTCTGTAAGTTTTCAGTTCTCCCAAAGTGGTATGCTCTAATGAGAAGTATGATCACTGCTCTCCTGGCTGCCCTGGAACAATGTCCAGGGTCCTCATTCCTGCTAGTACTTCTTTTTACCCTGGGACTGTGACTCAGATCCAGGTATAGGTAATGCAAGAGAGCTATCTTCTCACTGCCAGCAACTGTCTCCTGTAATCTTCAGACTTCAGACTTTACTGTTTGTAGGCTGAAAGCTCTGGAAGCTGCTCATGGCTTCTCAGGTCAAGGCCTGTGTTGGTGTGGCCTGTGCTTCAGTCTCACCACAGTGAGATAGACCATTCTTGCTGACCTAAGTTTTCTTAGTCTGGAAAATTGTTTTGCCCCATCTTTTTATTGGTTGTGCTGCCTCAGAATTAATTTTGACGCATTATTTTAACGTTGTTTGGAGAGGAATTTGAGAGGGCTCAGGCCTCTTCCATCTTCAATAACAATCTTCAACATGAAAGCTCAAAGCACCCATCCTTTTTCCCTATATTGACACCCCCTACCTTCTTGAGCCTTTACTGGTGATTTCTGGATGGTAATTGAAGTAGTTTCATCTTTCACAGAGGAAAGCCATATGGAGAGGAGCCTAACAATCCCAGCTATTGCAAGGGACTAGGTTATTCCATAATAGAGGGCAGAATAGGTGAAACAGCCTCTTCTCTTTTGTGTTGGCAGCTTCCACTTATTTTGAGCTTTTATTTTCTTCTTTGGATTGAAGACTTTAGCTAGCTTTATAGATAACTTCTTTTTTTTTTTAATTACAGATAACTTCTTTAGGTAATCTGATGCCAAAATCATTTTCTTAATGACAAAATCCATTGATGTTCCCATCTCTTTTAATTCAATTTATTTTGCTCTGTTGCTAGACTTTTGCTATGATAGTTCGTAGGTCTTCATATTCAGTTCAATCAAGTATACACTAGACTCCAAGCCAGCAAAGTGAAGTTTTGCTAGGGCCTATGTAGAAATGCATAAATAGGCTTAAATCTTTAATCTTTTAAATTTAGCCCATTCTACTTTTGAATAGTTCGAGCTGCTGTTTTATCTTACATTAAGCATTCCTCTGCTTTTCTGAAAGATTATCCATTGCTTGGAGATCTGTCTTCTGGGGCCAAGCAGAATAAGTATTTTCTTTATTCTTAAAATTGTGAACTTAATTGTCAAGAAAGTTACATTTTCAGTTAAATAGAGCAGGAAAGAGGATTATACAAGAAACTGAAAATGTCTTGCATCAGTTTTTAAAAAAAATTATTTCTTTTTTTTTCACGAGGCTATTGCGCAGGGTCACACAGCTAGTAAGTGTCAAATGTCTGCTCTGAGTCTGGATTTGAACTCAGGTCTTCCTGACTCCAGGGACAGTGCTCTATCTACTGTGCCACCTGGCTGCCCCTCCCCCCTTTAAAATAGTTAACAGCTTTTTTATGTAAATTTTTTTTTCTTTTTTAATTAGGCAATGGTAAGATTGATAAGCTCATCTTCTCAGTTCTCCATGGGTTCAATTATCTCTATGCAAGTGATTCCTTTTTTTTTTTTTGCTTTTTAGTGAGGCAGTTGGCGTTAATTAAGTCTGACAAGGTATTAACAGTATTGCTTTATTTGTATCTCCTTCTGCATTTCTTTTTTCCTGTTCATTTAAGAAACGATTTTTATTGTTGCTCTTGTGTTTTCATATCTGTCATAACCCTCTAACTTTCCTCTCTCCTGCCACCTGAGTAGATACCCTCTCTTATGAAATGTGTATAGTAAAGCAAAAATATCAATATAGTACCATATGTGAAAACTTATATCTGATTCTTTATCTCTAGGCTCTCACTTCTTTCCCAAGAGTTGAAAGTTGTGTTTCATTATAAGTCTTTTGAAGTTATGATTGGTCAGTGCTTTTATCAGAGTTCTTTTGACCTCTCAAAGTTGTTTCCCCTCATTTTATTATTATCATTATCACAGAAGTTGTTTTCTAGTTTCTACTCATTTCATTCTTCATCAGTTCATGTGAGTGTTTTTATAAATCTCTTAACATATTCTTCTTCTGATCCAATAACTTCTATTACAATCATATGCCATATTTTGTGTGGCCATTTTTCAATTGATAGGCGTCTATTTTGCTTCCAGTTCTTTGCTACAACAAAAAGTGCTGCTATAATTCTTGCACATATAAGTCATTTCACTCTGACCATGATGTCCTGGGAGTATATGTTCAGTATTTCTGAGTTGAAGAATATGTACATTTTGGTGACTTTTTGGATGTAGTCTAATTCATGGGTTCTTAATCTTTGGTGTCATGGACTCCCTTTGGTAGTTTGGTGAAGTCTCTTTTCAGGTAATGGTTTTTAAGTGCAAATAAAATGAATAGGATTATAAGGAAGCTAATTCTATTGAGATACAGTTAAATATTTTAAAAAGTTCATGAACCCCAGGAAAAAAACCCCCTAGTCTAACTCCTTTTCTATGTGGTATCTCTGGAAGCATTTTAAGATAGCTTTCCTTTCTTACTTTCTCTTGTCAAAGTCTTGCCTTCTCCAAACTAAAGGGACATGACAAATTAATGTGACATGACCTCAAGACCCTTCACTATCCTGGCTGCCCACTTCTGGCTGCTTTCCTATTATTAATGTCTTTAAAATGTGATTTACTTATAATTGAACTTAGTTCTTTTGATGTGGTCTGACTGGTAGACAGCAGGGTTATCACCTCCATTGTTCTGAATACAGTGCCTTTTAGTACAACCTTAGATTGCATTAGCCTTTCTTGGCTTCTCTTTTTGACTGTTGATTTATTGAACATGCTACTGAAACTCCCAGATCTTTTTTCAGACCATCTGTTATATAGCAATGCATCTTCTACTTTGTATTTACAAAGTTGATTTTTGGAACCCCAAAATAAGACTTTACATTTATCCCTATTAAAATTCATCTTGGGGCAGCTAGGTGGCGCAGTGGATGGAGCACCGGCCCTGAAGTCAGGAGGACTTGAGTTCAAATGTGGCCTCAGACCAACTCTTGACACTTACTAGCTATGTGACCCTGGGCAAGTCACTTAACCCCAATTGCCTAAAAATAAAAAAAAATTAAAATTAATATTTATCTTATTAGATATAGCTCATAGATATAGTTTTGCCATTTGAGATCTATTTACATCCTACTTTGTCATCCAGTTTGTTATATCTCTCTCTTAGTTTCATGTTGTGTAAATTTGATAAAATGAAATCTAAAACTTTATGTAGGTTATTTAAAAAATGTAAAATAGTATAAGGTCAAGGAGAAGTTGTTTCTTGGCACTCCACTAGACATCTTCCAAGTTCCCATCAGGCCTGTCTGTCCAGTCAGTTCCAAGTTCACCTAACTATGTTATCTTCTAGTTCATACCTTGGGATGATATGAGCAGAAATAGTAAAAGATGCTTTGCTTAAATCTACCTCTTTAGCTTCATGAGCTATCAGTTTATTACACCATGATTTTGTCAATGTGAAGACTAGATAATACACCCAGTGTGAGAATTACATCAAATAATGGAGTTTGCAACCCCTCTGTGATGTAGTAGGTAAACCCTTAGGAGGTGCCTGGGGTACATAGAGGTTAAGTAACTTGCTCAAGGGCACACAGCCAGAAAATATCAGAGGTGGGATTTGAACCTAAAAGGTTGCCTCTATTATCTGTCTAGTAACTCCATCAAAAAAGTAAATGAAGTTTTCTAGCATGACTTGTTCTTGCTTGATAAAGCCATTTACTTTTTGTGATCATGGCTCTTGTTTCTAGATGTTTGTATTCCCTAACCATATCCTTAATAAATTCTAAACTTTCTCCGAGTTAGTTTTTGCTGGCCAGTTATATTCCCACCCTTAAAACACACCCACCCACCCACCCACCCACCCACCCAACCAACCCATCCACCCATCCACCATATACCATTGTCCTAAGGGTTTCAGAAAACTTGCTGTTCTTAACATTCTGTAGACAAACTTCATGTCATATTTAGAACATGATAATTATATGTTTATCACTTAATTTTAGATTTTGTGCTTCATACCCACAGCAACAAGTGTAAGCCAAGGCACCGTGTAACTTATTTGAGGAGAATTCCTAACCTTAGTATTGGATTCTTAGAAGGGCCTGTAAATTTTTTAAATAGAAATGTCCCTTATCTTCCAAAAGGAATGATAAATAACAACAACAAAAAACAGGTTTTAAATAATGATTGAGTTTTGAGAAACTAAAATACCTAAGGTTAAATTCATGTTGTTCTATTTGTTGTTAGTTTTCAGGAAACAGATAATGCTTGGCATGGTGGATGTCTGGCTTTAGCAGAATTAGGCAGAAGAGGATTGTTACTACCTTCTCGACTTACAGATGGTAAGTAATGAAGGCCTATTAACATCATTTTATAGTACATTGGCATTCCAATCTGTCTTTTCTTTTAATCTTCTGCTGACTGCTGTGAATTTGCCTATTTCTAATCTCTGTTGTGATGTTAAACCTTGATTGGGTTTCATTAATGTGGTAACATAAACATATGGATATATCAGATGATTTTTTTTTTTTGAATGTAAAGTCTGTTTTTTTTTTTTAAAGGCAATTGGTGTTAAGTGACTTTCCCAGAGTCACACAACTAGTAAGTGTCAAGTGTTTGGTCTGAGACTGGATTTGAGCTCAGGTCCTCCTGACTTCAAGGCAGGTGCTCTCCACTGCACCACCTAGCTTCCCCCTAAAGTCTGTTTCTTAATCAGCTTTTTAATTTGAAGGAAAACTATGTTATCAAAGTTGTCCTGGAGGGGGAGTTTTCGGGAATAGTTAAAAATTTTGTCAAAACCTCTTGATTTTTATTAACACAGACATTTTCCAATACAGTACTTCCCCCTGAACCTTCCTTTTCTTGTAACCATGAAAACAGGTAAGCAAAACCAAAATGAACATATTTGACAAAGGTATGTAAGTAAATATACTGGAGAGAAGTTTTAATTTCCTCTACACTTGTCTGGTGGTTCTGTTTCAGGTAGAGATACCATAGAAAAACCTGTGCTGAACAAAAAATGGTCATATTTCTTTAGTAAACTGCATGTGACCTATGCATCAATGAATGGGACAACTTCCTAAGACAAGATGGGGCACCCACCTATAGCTTCAGAGGGTCTGCTGACCACAGTTTGCCTTTCCTGGGAGAGAGAGAATGAAAAGAGTGTCCTGCTGAGGCACAGCAGAGAGGCAATATGTACCATGGAAAATTTCTACCTCCTATATTACTTCTTCTGATAATGAAATCTGTGCCAATGGAACCTGTTGTTTAGGTGCATTATCTTTGTTAGTAGAGGTGTCATTCTATCAATAGGGAAAATATTGTATCCAGGATAGCAAGTTTCAAGAATGGATGGTTTCAGGTTTTGCCATGGAACTAAACTGAATAGGGCTGTGTAGAAACTTCTTTTCTTTTTTATTCTTAGGAAAGAGTTTTTTCCTCTGGCATGTGGTATAGAATTAGATACATTTATACTTAAGTTGATATGTGATTTCATCGATGTGGGAGCTTTTACAGGTGATAAAGATTGTGTCCTGATCACAGTTTTTCATTGGAGCTTTTTTTTCTATTTATCCTATGTAGGTGATCTGCTCAACTTATTAAGAGGCCTATCTTAAGTTCTTATAGCATTGTGTTGGGTATTATTGTAACATTTGAACTGTGTCTGTTATTTCTTACTCTTACCATATGATTCATCTTTTCTAATTCTGTGTTTACTGGATGATATATCTTATAACACTTCTTGCATGTAACTCATCATTGATATAATGCTGTAGTCTGTTTACATTGCTCTTTCCATGAAACTATTGGTAAGCTCCTCTGCTCAGTTCTCCATGGGTTCAATTATCATCTCTGTGCAAATGATTTTTTTTTTCTTTTTGGTGAGGCAGTCAGAGTTAAGTGACTTGCCCAGGGTCACACAGCTAGTTAAGTGCCAAGTATTTGAGGTCAGATTTGAACTCAGGTCCTTCTGACTCCAAAGCCAGTGCTCCATCCGTTGTGCCACCTAGCTGCCCCAGTGCAAATGATTCCTGAATCTATATATCCATCTCTCATCTTTCTCTTTAAATCAAGCCCTGTGTACCACCAACTGGTTGTTATACCTCTTTACTAAACTAAGATTCTTTGAACCTTTCTGGGTTCCCCTTTTCAAATCTTTTATTATTTTTGTATCTCTCCTCTGAACCCTTTCCAGGTTTTCTATTTTCCTCTTAAATGTTAGGCTGCACATTATATTCTACTTATATGGGGCTTATGGGGTATTCAGGAAGGACTAGCACCTCTGGTGTGAGGGCTAGCTGGGCCCTTTTTGGGGCCGCTCATTTACCTTTAGGGTCCACCTTTCACCTAGCTCTCACCTGTGGCTCCAAGATGCTGTAGCGTGGGCAGTGGCCACACCGTGATAAACTGTCTCAGCTGACAGGCTAACCCAAGTTGAGAGTAACCTGGGAGGATGTCTACCCCAAGCATATGAAGACTTTCCTTGGCAGAATAGGTGGATGAGAACAATTTGTCCTAACAGCTATGAAAGCAGCTGAATCAACCTCTGTGGTGTGCTTGGAGACCTCAGACCTTGAAGATGCCAAGGTCATCCACGGCATCTTGGCCCAGTTGTCTTAACTTTTGTACTGCCACTGGACTTAATTGACTGTAGAGGAAAGAGTTTAGCTGACAGCTTTGCATAACTCTGCCTCACTTAAATCCAATTTTTCTGCTGCTATCATATGGTTAGGGATTTTATTGTATAGTCAAGGTTCTGTTTTGTATTCCTGTTTTCACGTGTGCAGTTAAATTTTTACCCTTTCTGCAACTTTTCTGTATTTTTCTTAATAAAATTTAAAGATGGAAAGAAAAATCAATAGTAATGAAAAAGAAAGGGTATACCTATTGTCAGGGGAAACAATGAGATTGAAGATATGGATAGAATGGAATGAGTATGTGTTTGTTCCATCATCTAGTATAGAGTGGAGGGAAAATGGAAAATAAAGTTGGATAGGCACAGCAAGGCCAATCCTTGAAAATCAATCAGAGAATCATTTTAGCTTTTTGAGCTAGAGAATGACAGTAGAACTATAAATTTAGAAGTAGAAGATAAATCTAGCAGTAGTAAAAAACAAGGGAGTGAGGTGGGGAAGAAGTAAGGAAAAGCCTCAAGTCAAAGAATTGTAATAATCCTAGCCTGAGATAAAGATATAGATAATCTTGATGCCATTTTGACTGGAGGAAAAGGGAAAATGTGATAAAGGCAAACTGAAACAGGACTTGTTAATGACTGGATACAGATTTTGAAAGAGAAAAGGGAGAATCATTTTTGAATTTAGCTTTTGAATCTGGCTTTTGGAGAGAGTGATAGACACAGAAATTGGGAGCCTAAATTATGAGGGAAGATAGAAAGTAGGTGTCATTGACAGAAACAGAAGGTGGTTGCTTACATTTTTGAGAAAAGAAGCCATAAGTTCATTTTCTTGAATGCTGAATTTGAAATTATGCCAGGAACTCCACAAGAGATTGCCTTGTAGGCAATGGTAGATAAATGGCTAAACCTTACAGGTCTTGGATAAAGCTGAAGAGCTATTGATTTTGGTGGTCACTGATGGTGATAGTAGGAGCTTTGAAAATGAAGGAGTTTTTTGAAGGAGAGTATTTTTTAATAGTATTTTTTCCAATTATACGAAAAGACAATTTTTAACATTCATTTAAAAAAAATTTGAGTTCTAAATTTTCTCTCCCTAACTTTCCTCTCATTCCTAAAAAGGTAAGAATTTTAAATAGGTTATATCTGTGCAATCATGTTAAACATATTTTCATATTAGACATGTTGTGAAGAGGAAACAAACTAAAAGGAAAAAACCCAGAAAAAAATAAAGTGAAAATAGTAGGTTTTGATCTGCATTCAGACTCCACCAAGTTCTTTTTCTGGAAGTGGATAGTATTTTCTGTCATGAGTACTTTAGAATTGTCTTCGATCATCATATTGCTGAGAAGAGCAAAGTTATTCATAGTTGATCATTGCACAATGTTGCTGTTACTGTGTGTAGTGTTCTGGTTCTGCTCACTTTGTTTTGCGTTGGTTCATGTAAGTCAAAAGGACAATATTTAAGAATGTGAGAATAACTCATTCGGACTCAGGAGGGATGCAGTGAAAAGTCCAGTTTATCACACAGTTGCAACCACCACAGGTGTGCTGTGGACACATTGTACCAAAGCAGGAGTTCACTATTTATCTCTAATCTCGGCTGCAAAGTCCCTCCTCTGTTTCCTCATTGGCTGAGTACTCCAGGGTGTACGACTTTGCAGTTTGCCTATTACACATCTACTCCTTGACATGTCTTTCCTCCTCCTTCATACATCCCATGTTTAGAAAATGGCTTCTTAGCTTCTTCTGGCGGTGGAGAAGCTAATATTTATTTATTTATTTGTTTATTTATTTAGGCAGTTGGAGTTAAGCGACTTGCCCAGGGTCATACAGCTAGTAAGGAGAAGCTAATATTAAGCATGCACACGCTAAGCAAAGCTTAACCTTTGTCCTACTTACTAACTTCTATCAGCAAAACAAGATAAAACCAGCTGTATCTGTTTTACTTAGTTACTTTTCTAGCTGTTTGCTCCTAATTCATGGGAACAAACATTTTCATTGTATCTCTCAGGAAGACTAATAGAAACTTTTTTTTTTGAGGACTGAGGCTAGAGGCTGGCTACATAGTCACAATGAAGGAGGAAAAAAGAATAAGTTGAAAAACATTAGTAAAATGTATGTTTTAATTGCCTGAGTAATGAATTTCTGAATAGATGGATAAATAAGTGATTGAAAGGGAAAAAGTCCATTCATCAAGATGATATGTTGTAAAGTTTAGTTTCAGTGATTCAAGTGAAATGAAAATCTGCACAGATTATCTTACTGAAAGGATAATAGGAATTCATTAAAAAATTTTTTTTAAATTTTTGGTAAATTTTAAAATTTTAAACTTATACAAAATAAAAGAAAAAAGAAACAAACTCATACTAAAGCTAAAATAATACAAAAGAAGAAAAAAATAGCATTGCCATGTACACAGCAGAACATGAGAGAGGATTCAAAATACACAGCAATAAATTTCCATTTCAAGAAAGCCTATATAATAAATATTATGCATTGTGTTGAGAACTGGCCATCTTTGCTTCCTTGTAAGTTTTCCTTTGTCTTTTGCTGTGTACTTTTTACTTTGTTCCCCCCCCCCATCCCAAGGCTACAATTAAGCGTGATGGAGATATACACACACATGTGTATACAAATACATGCACATATATAGACATATACACACAAAGATATATATATTCATACACATATATACTTAAACACATACTTATACTTACATATCTGTAATCATAGTCATATATAGACATATGCTTTCATATGCATCTACATAAGACTGTACTATACTTATTTGTCCTGTTTCTCTGAGAGTGGATAACTCTTCCTTCATAAGTACAAGTCTTTCCATAGTTTTCCAAGTCCACCAACTCATTTCTTAGACCATAACAGTGTTCCAACCTTATACTGTCAAATTGTTTTAAATAGTCCAAAACAACATTGATGAATATGGCTGACCCATAGTGTAGTTTCCCTGTTTTTCTTTTTTGATTAAATCTATTTTAACCTTAACTTTGTCTGAGATCATGATTACCACACCTGCTCTAACAAATTCTACTCCTGATCTTTATTTTATGTTTGTGCTTGTCTCTGTCTCTTATTCCTCCTGACTTTTCTACTTCTACCAGCTACCTTGCCCTCCTATTACTTAACCTACCCCTACTCCAAGGATCCCTCCCTTGTCCTCCCATTCCCATTAATCTAAACAACCTTCTGTACCTCCCCCTTAAACTGTTCCCTCCCCCTTCCCTCTAAAGATCCCTTCCCTTATCATCTTCCCATCCCTGTCCCCTTAGTGTTTTATTTCTTTCTGAATTTAAGAAGACTTTTATATTTTTCTAGATATATATGTATTGTTCCCTCTTGAACCCATTCCCAATGAAAGTAAGTTTCCAGAATTAACAGCCCTCCTGCCCCATCTAATTCTACTCTGTATTGATTTTCTCTCTTACCTCATTTGTATAATTTCTCTTTTTAGCTATTCCTAAATGGTTTTACTTTTTAAAATCATACCATACTCAAGTCTACCCCAGTGTTTCTTACAAACTACCCAATTACTACTAATAACAATCTTAGACATATGTTTTACATTTCCTCATGAAAAAAGTAAACAGTGCATCCTTATTGAGTCCCTTGTAATTAGTCTTTGGTATGTACCTTACTGTTCTTTTGGCTCTAGTAGGTCAAATTTTCTATTAAATTCAAGCCTTTTTTTAAAAACAAAATCCTGAAAGTTTGACAATTCATTAAATGTCCTTTTTTTTTATTCTGAATTATGCTTAGCTTTGCTGGATATGAAATTTTCAGTCAGAACCTCAGTTCTTCTGCTCTTTAATATATAGTGTTCCAAGACCAGTGTCTTTTAGTGTTGCCCCTGCTAGGTTTTGTGTGATTGTAATTGTGGCACCACCATATTGATATTTTTTTTCTTGTTGCTCCTAATATTTTATCCTTGAATAGTTGGTTTCAGAATTTGACTATGATACTCCTGTTTTCCTTGTAGGATCTCTTTCAGGTGGTGATTGGTGGATTTTTTTTCTATTTCTACTTTCCCCCTCTTGTTCTAATGCTTCAGGACAATTTTCTTTAATTATTTCTTGTGTTATTGTATGAAGATTATTTTTTTGATCATAGCTTTCAGGTAGTCCTATTATTTTTATGTTTCCTCTTCTTGATCTTTTCTCTAGATCAATTGTTTTTCTTATGAAATGTTTCACATTTTCTTCTATTTTTTTCATTCTTTATCATTTGTTTCATTATTTCTTGGTCTCTTATGACTTTGCTGGCTTCCCCTTGACCAGTTCTGATTTTCAAGGAGTTGTTTTCCTCCTTATTATTCTGGATCTCCTTTTTTAATTGGTTGACTTTCTTTACATAATCTTGTTTTTCTTGGATTTTTTTTATTTTAATTTTTTCCTCAATCTCTCTTATTGGAACTTTAAAGTCTTTTTAAAATTCTTCTGTGATTTCTTTTTGGGTAGGTGAACATTTGAAATTACTCTTTGAGGTAGGAGAAGGTTTCTTTGCTTCAATATCCTCCTCTGACGATGAGCCCTGTTCTTCTCTATTCCGTAGTAACTTTCTGTGGTTGGATTCTTTCTCTTTTACCCATGCATTTTTTTTTTAATTTGTGGCAGCTTATTTTTTGTAATCACCTCTGGCCCTGGGGTATGGCGGATGGTGCCTTTGGCCTCAAATCCTCCTTCAGTTCACCCCTATGGCCAGGAGCTGAACCTAAGACCTACAGCCTCCAGTAAGTGCCCACAGATAGCAGCATCCCTGTGCCACTGCTTCTGCTCACACTGGTTGTGTGCTGGTTCCTTCTTTCCTGGCCAGCACAGCTGGGTCTGGCATTCCTTGTCAGCAGAGGTTCCCTCAATCTTCTGTGGCAGAGATGCCCAATTCCTCTCACTGTCCCAGGTGTAAAAGTAAAAGTTCCTGTGGCTGGGGCCTAGGCAGCCTCCAACCCAGCTAACCCCAAGGCTCACTGCTTGTTGTTTAAGTGGAAGTAGGCTGGGAATGTTTATTCTTCACTGGAACCAAACCTCATCCTGGGATTTCTCTTCAGATCTTCTCTGATTGTGCGGGGAGGACCACTATTCTGTCCCTACTCTTATTATTTTTTTTTTTTTACTGCTCAGTGTTCGCCCTGAGGTGTTATTTTATCTTTTTTGTGAGGTTAATCTGGAGAGTTTGCAATTTTCTCACCTACTCTGCCATCTTCCCAGAATTCTCTCAATAATAGGAATTATTAAAATGAGTAAATAATCCAACCTATTAAAAAAGTTTCTTATATTTATTATTTCAGTAGTAGTACATTAATGATCATTTATTCCCATGTTCTATCATGTAGGTTCAGTTATAAATATATTATCTGTAGGTAAGTTACAGACTTGTTCAAATACTGCTAAGTTGTTTGGAAATTAACATCTGAAAACATTTTAAAATATAATTTAATGTAGATAATCAAAAAAGTAGCTTGAAAATGTACTGGAGGTAAGAAGCTGAATCCTTTGTGAATCAAACAGTTGTGAAAGTAAAAGCAAGAAGTAATCATAAGTAATAGTCCATGATTGATTTTTTTAGGAGGGGAATGTGACAGGAATGTAGGATGTGAAAGACAGAAAACAGGCCAGTTTGGCTGGACCAAAAGGAAGTAATACAGATTAAACTCCAGAAGGTATACTAAAGACTGATTGTAAATGGCATTTAATTCCAAAAATAGAAATTTGTAATTGATCCTAGAAACATTAAGAAGCCACCTGGAGTCTGTTAAAAGCATTGGCCCTGTGTTTCAGTAATATCATTTTGACTACTATGTAATGGATGTAATGGAGAGTAGAGAAACCAGAGATTATAAATTAATTAATTAAAGTTAACTTTAACAGAACAAAGGTGTGGGCCATGTAAGGTCCTAACCAAGTAAGTGGCTCTCCTTTTAACACTCCTGTCATATTCCCCTCCTAAAAAACATCATTGCTTATTGATTTAAGCTGTTGACTCTCTAAAAGGAGTTGTGTAAATAGTAGACTAGAACAGTAAAGTAGAAGGAGCAGTAGATTCAGTGTCAGAAAGCCTAGCTCAAATCTCATTTCTACTACTCATTGTTTATGTGACCTTGGGAGGTGACATGGTACATAGGGGTTAGTGGGCTGGACTTGGAGTCAGGAAGAAGTGGGTTTTGATTCTGCATCATACATTAAATATGGACATTTATAAAATGTGAATAATAAAGTAATCTACCTCATAGAATTGTGAAGATCAAGTGAAATAATACATGTAAAATGCTTTTTAGTAATTGGAATGTCAATATCTATACAAAATATTGTTCTTAAGTTTTCATGGTTGGCCTTATAACTAATTGATTGTGGACAACGGTTTTCTCTATGGTAATGCTCTGGCTCCAGTACAGTTTATTTGTTGAATTCTGGAGGATATTTTAAAGTCTGTATTTACAGTATGATGGGGATTTATATTATCTCTTAGTTTATGAAAGATATTGAGCATCTAATGTATAATTCTAGCCACCAGGCCATGTCTTTCTAGGTATTTTTAATTTTTATAATTTTTTATTTATATATAAACAATATAGGATTATATTTATATATAAATATATTAAAATATAGGATATATCATATATAAATATAAAAAATAAAGTGGATATATTATATATTTATAAATTTTTATAACCTGCTGGTTTTTATAATGTGCCTTCTGCATTCTAGATTCTACTTAGTAATCTTTATTTATTTTAATTAAAATTTTTTTTCCAATTACATGTAAAGATAGTTTTATATATTCACTTTTATAAGATTTTGAGTTTTAAATTTTTTCTCCCTCCCTCTCTTCCTCCCCAAGACAGCAAACACTCTGATATAGGCTATACATGTACACTCATATTAAACATTTCCACATTAATCATGTTATGAAAGAAGAATTACAAAAAAAAGAGGGAAAATAGTATGCTTTGATCTGTGTTCAGACTCCATAGTTCTTTCTCTGGATGTGGATAGCATTTTCCATCATGAATCTTTTGGAATTGTGTTAGATCATTGTACTGCTGAGAAGAGCTAAGTCTATCAGAGTTGGTCATTTCACAATGTTGCTGTTATTATGTACAATGTTCTCCAGGTTCTGGTCAGTTTATTCAGCATTAGTTCATACAAGTCTTTTCAGGTTTTTCTTAAATATGCCTGCTCATCATTTCTTATAGCCCAGTAGTATTCCATTACATTCATATACCACAGCTTGTTCAGCCATTCCCTAATTAATGAGCATTCCCCCCAATTTCCAATTCTTGGCTACCACAAAAAGGGCTGCTATAAATATTTTTGTACATGTTGGTCCTTTTCCATTTTTAAAAAACTTTTTATTTATTTATTTTTAGGCAACTGGGGTTAAGTGACTTGCCCAGGGTCACACAGCTAGTAAGTGTCAAATATTTGGTCTGAGGCTGGATTTGAACTCAGGTCCTCCTGACTTCAGGGCCAGTGCTCTGTCTGCTTCGCCACCTAGCTGCCCCTTCGTTTTCCATTTTTTATGATCTCTTTGGGTTCTAGACCTTGTAGTGGTATTGCTGGATCAACACAGTTTTATAGCCCTTTGGGCTTAGTTCCAAATTGCTCTCCAGAGTGGTTGGTCAGTTCACAATTCCATCTACAATGCATTAGTGTTCCAATTTCCCCACATCTTTTCCAGCATTTATGATTTTTCTGTTTTGTCATGTTAGCCAATCTCATAGGTGTGATGTGATACCTCAGAGGTGTTTTGGTATGCATCTCTCAAAGGAAAAGTGATTTAGAGCATTTTTTCATATGACTATAGATAGCTTTAATTTTTCATCCAAAAACTGCCTGTTTATATCCTTTGAGCATTTATCAACTGGGGAATGACTTGTATTCTTGTAGATTTGACTCAGTTCTCTATATATTTTAGAAATCAGGCCTTTATCAGAGATACTGGCTATAAAAATAGTTTCCCATCTTTCTGATTTTCTTCTAGGTTGCATTGGCTTTGTGCAAAAACTTTTTAATTTCATATAATTAAAATTATCAGTTTTGCATTTCATAATGTTCTCTGTCTTTTGTTGGTCAGAAATTCTTCTGTTCTCCATAAATCTGACAGGTAAACTATTCCTTGCTCTCCTAATTTGCTTATGGTATCACCCTTTATGTCTAAGTCATGTACCCCATTTGACCTTTTCTTGGTATATGGTGTAAGGGTTGGTTTATGTGTAGTTTCTGCCATACTATTTTCCAGTTTTCCTAGTTTTTGTGAAATAGTGAGTCCTTATCCCAGAAGCTGGAGTATTTGGGTTTATCAAACAGTAGATTACTATGGTAACTGATTACTATGTCTTGTGTACCTAACTTATTCCACTGATCTACCATTCTTATTTCTTAGCTAGTAGCAAGTAGCTTTATTAAACAGTTTTACATCTGGTACTGCAAGGCCACCTTCCCTTGCATTTCTTTTCATTAATTCCTTTGATATTCTGTGTGTGTGTGTGTGTGTGTGTGTGTGTGTGTGCGTGTGTGTGTGTGTGGCAATTGGGGTTAAGTGACTTGCTCAGAGTCACACAGCTAGTAAGTGTTATGTGTCTGAGGCTGAATTCGAATTCAGGTCCTCCTGACTCCCGAGCCGGTGCTCTGTGTACTGTGCCACCTACCTGCCCCTTCCCTCGATATTCTTGACCTTTTGTTCCTCCAGATGAATTTTGTTATTATTTTTCTAGCTCTATAAAATAATTTTTTGGTAGTTTGATTGGCATAGCACTGAATAAGTAAATTAATTTAGGTAGAATTGTCATTTTTATCATATCCAGAGTTGAAATCCTACCTCAAATATTTCATAGCTATGTAACTCTAAGCAAATCACTTAACCTCAGTCATTCTGTTTCCTCATTTGTAAAAAGGGGGTAATAATAACATCCATCTCTCAGTGTTGTTGTGAGGATCAAATGAGATAGTGTTTGTAAAGTGGTTTGCAAATCTTAAAATGCTATATAAATGCTAGATGCTGTAATGATGATGATGATGATGATGATGATGATGAAAATTCAGGTCGTCTTAACATGCTTGCACCTAGTGTTGGATTTGGGGAGAGTTAGCAAATGAGTTATGTCCCCAAATAATTATAATTCAAGTTAGAAAATGACTAGCTGCATAAGAGAAATTGGGTAGTATCTTATGAGAAGTTTGAGAAGGGAAAGTTTATGTCTTTTTAGGGGTATTAGAGAAAGCATAATACGAGATGGATCAGAAATTTGTTTGTCTAGCTAGGTAGCAGATTACATAAGTTGGTAGAATTGATGCCAGCAAGACCTGAGTTCATGTCTTGTCTCAGGCACTTAGTAGCTCTGTGACCCTGGGTCAGTTCCTTCACATCTTTGTTTTTGTTTCCTGTCTAATGGAGATAATAACATAACAGTTAACACAGGGTTATGTTTTGATTAAATGAGTTAACATATATAAAGTGATTTGCAGGCATTGTGGGCTTTTATAAGGATGAGCTGTCACCATCACCACCAGCACTACCATCATCCTTATCCACTGCAGGTCGTGTGTTACATGCATAGAGATGAAAAATTGATTGAGTAGCTTGGTTCCTCTGGAGCAGGGCTTGTGAAAAGGAGTCAATCAGTTAATAAGCATTTATTAAGTGCCTACTACATGCCAGGTACTGTGCTAAGTATTGGGGTACATGAAAAGGCAAAAGGTTGTTCCTGCTCTCAGGGAACTCTCAGTCTGATATAGGAGACAGCCTGCAAACAATTTTGTACATACAAGATACATACAGGATTAATTGGAAATAATCAACAAAGAGAAGACACTAGAATTGAGGGGGATTGGAAACGGCTACTTGGGACTTGAAGGAAGACAGGGAAACTGGGAAGCAAAGATGATGAAGAAGAGCATTCCAGAAATGGGAGATAGTAAAAATTCCTATAATTGGGAGATGGAGTTTCCTTTGGAGGTATAGCAAGGAAGCCAGTGTCATTGTATCACAGAGTACATGGGGGTGAGTAAGGTATAAGAAGACAGAAAAGATAGGAGGGAGCCAAGTTGTGAAGGGCTTTGAATTCCAAGTGGTCGATTTTTATATGTGATCTGGAGGTGATAGGGAGCCCCCTGAATTTCTTGAGACCTGTGCTATGGAAAGATTACTTTGCCAGCTCTATGGACCATGGCTTAAAGTGGGGAGATGCTTAATAGCAGAGATCCCAACCAGAAGAGATATTTTGGAGCCAGGTTTAAATAGAGAAAGTATGTTGGAGTCATACTTAAATAGAAGGACAGATATTATTGATTTAAACATTACATTCTTTAACTTACTTGGGTAAGGTTCTCCAGGTTTCCCCGGATATATGCTGCACTAGATCTAGAGTCAAAAAGAAATATTTTTTTCTCTGTTATACTTTTGTACAATTAATTAAATGAGGGGTGTTTTATACATTTAAGGAGTAGAATTTGAGCTGGGTTCCATATGAGACTGAGGGCAGTATTAATCACTAATGATTTTATACTTGGTATGTTTCCTTTTCTTGGGTGTTTTTGGCATTTGAGAGCATGTGATAAGTTTTTCTTAGAGACTATTAATTGTTGTCCATAGCTTAGAACATAATAAAATACTGTCTTGATGCTTGTGTAACAGGCATCCTTCTGAATGTAAAAATAGTCTGTGACAAAAGGGTACATATATGATCATAAATTATACTTTTTCCTGAAACCTGTTTGATATTAGATAAATAGAGCTGAGATGTAGCAATACTAAACAGCATTATTTTGAATAACAGTTACACAGGTTTTGAGTTGTTACTTGGTCACTGTTTGAAAGCCAGGATCAAGAGACTTCCTAGATTTTTTCCAAATTGGTTTTTGCTAAGCACAATTTCATTTGTCTTAGCTTCCCAGAAAGTACAAAGTTTATTTTGTGGTCTTTAATTTGTTCAAATTGTGATATAAATCTTTCCTTTTTTAATCAGAGTTGCATTGTGTTATAGCAAAATATTATAAAACATGACACTGAAATTTATATTGCATTCACTATTTGATGCATTCTGAAGCATACTAGATGGATTTATTTGAAAAATATTAGAAATCCTTAATGTAGAAAACAAGAATGAAAAGTTTGCAAAATTCACTTACCCATCCTAACCAAATAAATGTCATAAATTCATGTTCCACATTTACTGAAATGAGACCTTCACCAATGGTATTTTTCTCACTAATGAAAATAAATTATTTATGTAAATATCCTTTTGATGTCCATGGATTATTTTCAGCAGTAAGAAATCATAGTTTTCACATTCATCACAATGGCATTTAATTTCTGAATATGTGTATGCATACATACATCCATATAATTTTTTTAATATATATGACATATACACACATAGGTTCTTGGTCTTCAGTAAATTTACATTTTATTTGCAAAACAGCTAACAGTAAATAAATTCGAGAATTTAAGGAAACTTTTGTTATAACAAATATGAAGTTCTTTCTAACGCAGGAAACATTTTTGTAATAAGAGCAAACGTAAAAGTGATGGTCTTGCTATGTGGCGTATGCCAAAACCATTATTCTTTAGTCCTTTGCATTTCCATTGGCCTTGTTATGAATACAGAGGTTTGCCTATTAGAATCTTAGTCACATGCATTAGAAACCTGGATCATTCAAAAAATACTTATTACAAATTTATAAGCACCTTTGTTATAAACATTTACTATTTACAGGATGCTATTTTCCACAGAACAAAAAAGAAAAAAAATATAGTAAAAGTTGATTCAATAGAAAATTTGCTTAAAAATTGCTGATGAGTCATGTGGTCCAGTGAATAAGCTTTGCTGTTTTGTGGTCTGAAAGCATATATGAAAGTTAAGTGTTAAGACACTCGTGTTCTCTTTCTTAGAGTGAACACTCTAGCAGTGTCATTTGGTTTTGCCTTTTTAGTTCCTTGGTGGGGTTTTCCTGTTTCTTTTTGATTCGTCCTCTTTTGTCCTTTTGATTTAGAATTATGTTCAATATCCTGAATTTCTTTGGAACTGAAGGTGGGTTCATCTTGTTGAAAAGTGGAATGCTGAGCATTTTGTGCTTCAGTTTCTATTTTTTTATTTTTTATTTTTCCAGGACTGTATGCAGCTAATTGGCAGAGAGCAACAGCCGCTGTTTGTTTCTGTTCATCACTGTTGTCAATCATTCTTAAATCTTGTGCTTCACCATTATTGGGTGTGAATGAAATGTCATCTTGATGGATGCTTTGTTGGTGATTCTTTATATAATGTTCTGCTTTAGAACTTTCAATTTTCTGAGTAGCAGCAGCTTTAGCATCTTGTGATAAACTGTGGAATGAAGGTTTCAGGTTCAGAGTATTGCAGGAATCCTTCACTGAGAGGTTTAAAGGCATGTCTTGTAGCTTCATAATGTCTTGAGTTTCCATATGGTTTGTATTTTTGTAGATATGTTCATGTGCAGTTTCCTTTTTTGTTTCAGCTTTCTTAGAAAGATTGAGTGGAGCTATTCCTGGGTCTTCTGTGTTAGAAGAGTCCTCATTTGTGTGTGAAGTACCTTCTGTCTTATGTTGCAAATCTTCATCAGTAACATTAATGCTGAAAGAAACAGAGATACACAAATTAAATTTTATTTCTTTTTAGAAAAATAAGATTCATAGAGTTGAGTGTTTTTAAGATATGTTTTACATATGGGATTTATTATTATTATTATTATTATTATTATTATTTTATTTTATTTTTTATTGCTTAACTGCAGTGAGAAATTATTCTTTAGAACTAGAAGGACCAGGCATGCTGATTGAAGGAATTAAAAAAAATTACTTTGAGATAAAAGTTTTTATCCTATTTCTATTTTCTTTGAATTATGGATTTTAAAAATAAGTATTATGACTATTGACCCAGCTTGGTCCTTCCAGGTTTTCTTAAATTCCAGTCTTTCTAGTGTTACAAGTTTTTAATGAATTATAAAGTGGATAATTAGACAGAACAAAGGTGTGGTGGGGTGGGGAGGGAGTTTTGTTTGAGACTGAGCTTGAGTTTTGGAAGTAAGATTTACAGAGACCATCTTACCTTATTGTGGAGTCAACTCTGTTTAACTGTGGATCAGAGTATTCTGAGCTTTTTCTCACAAGTTTGAAGGCTGTGCAATTTTCTTCGGGTTGATTTAGTTTTCCAAATGGACCAAGGAATGATTTACTTGAGAGGTCAAACAGTCCTTCACATGCATGGCTTGTCTGAGTGAAGTTGGTAGGACTAGGTCTTCCTGGAGACCCTGTAGCTGCACTTCCTGCACGGGGGCTCATCTTGGCTCCATCTCTGTCATTTGGTTCATCTTTGGAAGGACCTTGGCTTTGGAGAACTAAGCTTTCTTTTTCATAATCTGTGTTTTTTTTGTGGGAGTTCCAGGAGTTTAACCTGGGTGGATTTGAAGTTGGATAGATCAAGTTACTTTCTTCAAGTAGGTGAGAATTTTGCTCTCTTGTAATACTAGCAACATGTGGAAGTTTAAGGCCATAGGAAGAGAATGCAGACTCTGGTCTATAGAACCCATATGGTATGGGAAGACTGGACTGATACTGTTGGAAAAATTTATAGGGCTCATATGTTGATGGTGATGCATTCAAGTGTTTAGGGATTGGTCCTGGATGGGAAAGAAAATGTCTTTGGTCTTGAGTACCATAGACAGACAACAAAGAGTTTTCACACTCTACTGAATTACCTGCAAGTAAATAAGGTGAATAGATAGTAGCTAGTCCATGCTCTGTGTAAAAATGAGGTGGATATTCTGGAATAGTTGGTTGTATGTAAGGAGAAATGGATCCAAAACCTTTTGTAGGTGGAATTTTATTTGAAAACTCTGGGAGAAAAGAGCCAGCTTTCCATGGATGATTAGGTGCATGGAATGCAGATTTAGTGTGAAAAGAATTTTTTGTAATTGGGTCAGGTATTGCCAGTGTTTCAGATACTTCATCACTTTCTGATCCTTTAAGTCTGTGTTCTACTGGTACAAAAGCTGAAGGTCTGGCACCACCTTCTAAAACAGGCTGGATAGTAATTGTACTTTCTGTAGCTGAACCAAGAGGTGTTGCTTTCTTCTGAACTGGAGGATTTTGTCCTGGTGATTTACTTGTCACACAGTTTCGTAATTCTAAATTTTCCTTGGCTTCTTCCTTGGCAAAGCTGTGTTGAAGCTTACAATCAAGATTTGTTTGTCCATTGGTGATTGACTTGGAAGTAGTTGGCTTTACTAAAGAATCTACATGATGTGTTTGTTTAGGCTCTAAAGAATTGGACTTGGGACATTTGGGAGCTCGATCTTGCTCTGATACTAATGTAATGGAATTTTTACAGAGGCCATATTTCATATGATTAAAAAGATGTGATTTTTCATTGCAAGTAAAGGGACACTGAAAACACTTATATTTAAATGGCTTTCCTGGAGGCCTTGGGATATAATGAGGTTTCTTTGGTTTTCGTTCTTTGAGAAGACTCATTTTTCCTTCTTAAAATTTCAGGTTCTGTAGTCTAATCACAGTTTATTTCTTTAGAGTCAAACTTTGGTTTTGAATTATTTTAGAAGCTTGTGTTTACTTTTTAAAGCTTGTGTTCATTTGAATCTGGCTCCAACGTGTTAGGTTCTGGAGGAAAGGCCACTTTTTCAATTGGGTATAGAAGAACTGTAACAGAAAAATGAATTTTTAAATAACATGATAACTGATTCAATGAGAAATTATTATTTTTCTACCTAAGACTGAATAGTTAAAATAAAGATACTGTGCTTGAAGATATGGAAGCCATATATTTTTTACAATTTCTTATACTCCTAAATGAATGCTAGTGTGAGGTCAACCCAAGAAGCTGAAATTATTGATTTATCTTCTAAAGGTAAATGTCACCTTCAAGCTGAGTTCATATAGTTTTAGTTCTCTGTTCTCCAAACTCGGTGCCCCTACTCCCCCCCTGACCCCAGTTGGTCAGAAGAGATTGCTTCTGGGACCAGAAAGAGCATGGCGTGTTCCATGCTCTTTATAAGTTATGACTTTTATTCTGTAGGCTGAGAGGTGATACGAATTTGTGGGAGAGGGTACCATTCTTAGAGTCAGGGTAAGTTCATGTTTTACCTCTGACACATACTAGGTATGGGATCCTAGGCAAATTATTTAATCTCTGAGCGTCATAGGCGATGCCTTACTTTTTTTTTTTTTTGGCTAGGCAGTGGGGTTAAGTGACTTGCCCAGGGTCACACAGCTAGTAAGTATTATATGTCTGAGGCCGAATTTGAACTCAGGTCCTCCTAAATGTAGGACCGGTGCTCTATCCACTGCACCACCTAGCTGCCCCCTAGGCGACTCTTTAAAGACTATAAATTGCTGAGTGTTTTGAAGAGAGCAGAGAATAGGTGCTGATCTTTATTAATAGAGGGAATTTCTATACCAGGGAGGTTTATGGAAATCACAGGTCTAAGATTCCCTACTCCCCAAAAGAAAACAAACCGAAGCCCAACAGTTTACATACTAAAACCACAACATAATAATAATTTGTTAGTATTCCTAATTGTGGCTGGATAGCACAAAGAACTAAGACTGTCAGACTTCACCTAGTCTACTGTACCTTTTTGAATATTGGTGTAATCATTGCCTTATTCACGTGGTTGTTTTGTAACACCACAAACTCTTAAAAGATTATTTTTCAGAAGAAATTGTGTGAGGCTTTGATGTGTGAGGTCTCAGAAATCTGAAACTGGGGGAGAAAAGGTTATTTCAGGATAGAGAATTGTCTTTAGATTTTAATAGTAAATAGTCTACTTATTTCCAGGAAAATTGGCTGTCTTTGAACTCTCTGTTTACAATCTCCAGTGACATGTACTTACACACATATGTATATGCCTCACATTCAGTTTTTTAAAAAGAATGTTTTTGTCTTCTCTTTGTATACTTAGTGCTTATCACAGTGCCTGACACATAGTAGGCACTTAATAAATGCTTGTTAACTTGCTATTAAACTAGTAAGAGAAAACAAGTGTAATTAGAGCATTCAGTTACTTCTTTTATAATTTCAATATCTGAGTTTCATTAGCATTGCTAAAATCTGTATGCGGCTTTAAAAAAAAGACAGAAGATTTGACTTCATAAAATCACAGAATGTCAGAATTGAAAAACTTCTCAGCTGTTATTTAATCCAACCCATAACCAAAAAATAATCTTTACTACAGCACATTTTATCTGATTGCATTCAGACAAGTTTTTAAGAAATCATCTGTAATACCTATGATGTAACTTTAATGAAGATTTTTTTTTCTTCTTTGGATCTCAGAGTCCTTTACAAATATTCCTATGTATATCCAATTATTGTTACTCCTGCTTTCCTGATGAGGAAACTGAGATGTAGCGGCTTGCTCAAGACTATAAATTGGAGCTTTTGGGCCTTACAAGGTACCTAAAATAAGCATTAAATATTTATTATAAAATGAATTTTTGTGTGACAGTGATTATCACAGTACAGAAACAGCCTAGGCTGTCTTAAGCCTAGGTAGGAATCAGTGGTGGTAGTGGTTACCTCTGTAGAGTTCATGTTCATCTACTTAAATGTTTGAGCTGTTGCTGCTGCTAGAAGGTTGCAGTTGTGCCTGGAAGGAGACCAGTTCTAGATCTGCCTCCTGATCACATGTACTGCCTCCCTTTATCCTATATGTGCACTTGTGTGTGTGTGTGTGTGTGTGTGTGTGTGTGTGAAAAAGAGAGACAGAGAGAATGTTATTTTTCATTTAAATATCTTAAACTTATTCAGAGGCAGTACATTTCTTAAATGTTTTGTACATAATTCTGTTTTTAAAAATCTAACCTCATTCAGGGTTTATAGGAATTGTATATTTATTAAGATCTGGTTGAGATAGAAAAAACTTTGTTTTCAATTAAGAATCTTGAAATTTAATGTGCTAATTTCTTTCTGGGATAATAAAGCAGTTTGTTTAAATAAAAAAATAGTATATGCTTTTGTTATTGCTAGTTAAGTTTCTTAGGAACTACCTTTGTGGAAGGTGTTTGATTTATAGATTTGGTGGACTCAGATAGAAAAAGATTATTTCACTTTCCCAACATTTCTGGTACTAGTATTGGAAGTAGTCAGTATTGAAAGTAGCAGAGATTTCCTTGTCTATTGCCTTAATATCTGAAATCTTATCTCTCCTTTTTCTCTATCTGGACCCCCTTTCCATTCCCTAAATGTTTTTGCATACTTCTGTTGCCTTGTCTTCCTCCTTTACTCTGTAGTAAAAGTTATAAGACACTGTTGTGGGAACATAAATTGAAACACAGAGTTAATAAAGTATAAATCTTATTAATTTCTGTTTTCACCTGCCTGTTGTTGAAAGAAAACAGTATAAAGTTATTTTTTTATCAAAATTAATTTTTTCCTGTGGGCCAGGTAGAACCTGATATATATATAAATCATGTTCTATTTGCCTGGTTTCAGGAAGCCAGAAAAGTAGATACATTCTCTAGTCTGATGCTTGGCAAGGTAGATAAGTCAGTGGAACTTGTGCTGGCATGTCTCATTATGTTCACTGATTCTGAAGGCGTGAGAACCACTTCAAGTCAAGTTCCCATGATTGTATAGGATGTGTTATGGCAAAGATCTGAAAACTGATGATTTCATCACTGACTAGAAGCATCATGATCAAAATGATGACTGTTGCAAAACATTTATCAATTGTGGGTCGAAAATCATAACGATACTAATTGTGAAAGTGAATAAGTATAACAAGTTGAACTTTCTTAAGACAACTTTTAAAACATTTCATAGTAACACAAAACAAACAACAGAATTTATGAATTTTTTTAATCTCCAAATATCTAGTGTTATGTTACCTCTAAAAGTGCCACTGTTAGCAATTTCATATTGCTGATATCTTCTTCAAAGGGACAAGCCTTTGAGCTTTAGCATTCACACTTTTTATTTGATAGCCTTTTCTCAAGTGTTTTGCACTAGGTAAGTAATCATACAAGACATTACTGTTTTACTCAAAAGAATAAACTAGAGAATTCTTACTTAATAAAGTATATGTGTAAATAAATTTGAAAGTGTCTTATGCTTTGCTAGATTACTACTAACTTTCGGAGATCTGTAAGTTATTATAAGTGAACCAAAGACATGCAGTAGTGATTGCCATCATGAGAGTATTATAGGATTTAATTGTTCAAAATAAAGCTGTTGATGAATTTAGAACTTAATTAGAATAAATTACTTTAGACAAGCTGCTGGCAGATTAAAGCAGTGACCAAAACTGCTTCTGATTTAGCTGCACTATTGGCATAGTTCATGTTTTTGAGTTTAAATAGTTAAACACAACTGTTAAAAACACACTAGTGACCTAGAGTTATCCTAATTATGGTTATGTTCAAGCGCAAAATTTGTATCCTACCCATAAAATGTAGTAGTACTTTTATCTGTATGGATAATGCTGGAATATACTACATTGTAGCTTTATATGGTTTTCCTTAAGATTTGAGGGCTTTAATGAAATTAAATGGATTCTGAGTGATGTGTATTTTTAAGTGAGGTAAAAGAGTTGTAATAAACTCATTCTGGTCAGTTTATATCTGTTATATTTTGAACTTTCTTGAAAATTTAGTATTTATTCTCAAAGGAAGATAAGGCTGTCAAAACAAACTTTGTTAATGTGATTACAATAACATTGCATTCAAGTATGAAGTTCTTTTCATATCTTCCTTTGCTAAATAATGTACATTTTGATTTTTAGGCCATATAAGTCTGGAGGTTTGTCATATAATTACTCAGATGGAATAATGAAGTATAGTTGCCTTGACTATTGGTTATTCAGAAGAGAAATATAATGCCTAACATGCCCGGGAGAGAAGCCTGATAGTAGTATTGCAAATCATTCTTTAAGCTCTTGCATTCTGTCACTTCCCCTTTCTCCAATCTCACCCTATTAACTAGTCTAGATGAGATAACTTTTGTCCCTTCTTTATCTACTTGACCTTGATCAAAACATCAGTTGAGACCACAGTACCCTATTCTATACTGATTGTGAAAGTGAATAAGTAAACTTGAACTTTGTTAGAAGTTTTCATAGATCTAGCACCAAAAGGGCTTATGGAGTCCACTTAGTCCATTTTAGATGATGAAATTGCCTCATTTTACAGATGAAGAAACTGAGACCCAGGGAGGTTAAGTGACTGGACTAAGGTTATAAGAATTAGAGATGAGATCTGAGCCCCCATGATCTGACTCTTGAACCAGTGCTCTTTCTAAAGATGCCTATAAGTCAAGCTTGAAAAAGGCAGATTTTTCTAGTGCTTTGCTTTTTTGTCCCCCCTTCCTTAAAAATAGCCTAATATTTTTCTAAGTCTTCTTGGTTTTATTTCCTATTCTCTCCATATTTCTCATTGCTCATTCCATTACCTGACACCTAATAATACTATATACAATATTAGTAAAATACTTTTTATCCAAAAATAAGAACCTATTTTTAAAAAAGATTTCATAGTGCTACTCAATTGTAATAGAAAATTTGTAGATTACCCTACTTGCTCATTTGTCCTTTTCATTATTTTGGACTTGTTGCTTATATGTGTAACATTAGAAGATAAAATTAATAGAGTAAAATTTTTGAGTATTATGTTTGCATTGTCCATTAAAATATATTTTATAAATGTAAACTGAAATTTTTATTATGCTTCTGCAAACCTTCCATGGTTCAGAATTTAAGAGGCAGTGAGACACCATAATGTCAACAGAAAAGTAAATTAATTTCTGAGTTGTTAAAAGAAAGTACTAATGATTTTACTTTTTCTTTAAGTATTTGAGATATACATCAGAAATATTAGTAATTCAGTAAGAGGAATAGGGAAATAGTATAAAAAAGGTATGTAAGAGGCCATTACAGCTTTATTATTGGATTTTAAAAATATCAGTGAGTAATCTAAATTATCTTTAACTTTTAATTTCATTTTTCTACCTGCACAATTTTTTTTTTGCATTAGAAGTAAATTATCACACCTGACATTGTGAACTTCTGTATGCTGCAGGACTCTTACTCACATTTTTTCCAAGAGTTGTATCTTTGTATACAAATCCAGAAAAGTCTGCATTTTTGTGGGTGGTTTTCAGTTGGCCACACCGTTTTGTTTATCCTCCTCTAAAAACATTAAATTGTTGATACAGTATCTTCTTGTAGGTGGATTCCTGAATGTTAAAAGCTATAATAAACTTCTATTTTTAGGATGGCTCCATTTTAGGAGTTGATGGTATATTTAAAAAAAATTTCTGAACTTTGGTAAAAGACAAGTGAAAGAACTGTTAAAATGAATTTTGCTAAGGCATAATAGAAGTAATTATAGTTTTAAATTTATAGGATTTTTTTTGACAGCCTATGTAACTTTTTTAGTCGTGCATATTGACCTATGTACTAAAACAATTCTGTAATATTCTTTTTGGTGGTGTCCAGCTGTCTGATGAGGTGTACTCATCAGGGCAGAACATTTTGAAGGGCATGCTGTAATTAAAATATTGTGATGTGGCATTATTGCATAACTCAAGGACATGCCATTGTCGCCTACAGTTGTGGGTGTGTTGCAAGAACAAGATTCGTGAGTTTTATTCCAACTGAATTTTTCCAGTGATTAACTTGTTGTTCTCTCTCAGGCTTTCAGTTCTTTAAGCTAATGGATAAACTTTAACACAAATACTATAAAAAGGAAAAAACATTTAATAGACTATGAATTAGGGAAAGAGGAGCTAGGAAATCAGTTCTAAGTAATTTTTTTTTATCAATTCATAATAGTCTCTGTATGATCAGAGTTATCTGCTAATATTTATAATATTTTATTAATGTTTTCATAGTAGACTATAGAAGCTAATCTGCTACACATATCTGCCTTTTTCATTCTTAAAATTTAATCAGTAAGTTCATTGAAAGGCCTTGTTAATATTATGCCTTATTATATTTTAATAACTAAATAAATATTGGGGCTTAAACGAAATTCAGTTCTTTCCAAATAGTAACTTCTCAGAATTTACTGTTGAGATTCTATTCATATAAAGAAAAAAATCTTATTTCGGTTATTTTGGTCTTCAGACAAATGGCAACAATTGTGGTTGTGCTTAATAAATAGCTTTCTGAAACAAAGGACCTTTAAATTAAAATTAAAAACCGGATGTTCTCAATCTTCAGTTGTCTTTGTGTTAAAATGCATTGTACATTTTCTTTAAGGAAAAAGCAAGTGGTATAAAGTATATCTGAACATAATTTTTCCCCCATACGATTTAAATTTAAGTTATGAACAGATCATCATACTAACAGCATAAAGTCTCAGTCTAGTTACTTATGATAATGGTTTCAATCCAAGGAGTGCACCTGTTAGAAACTGTGAGGTTAAAGAGTAAAGAAAAGCAGGGTTGAACAGCTGACAAGTTCACTTTAGCTAGATATTTTTAGAAATCTCAAAATGCAGCTTTCAAAGAAAGTTTATATTTTAAAAATAACACTAAGTACTTACCAGAAATGTAGTCGTGCTAAAATGTGGATATTAATTTCCTTAGCTGTTCATCTCTAGCTGTCAGTGCTCAGAAGGAAGTACCTGTTCTCACTCTGATTGCTAGGTGAAACTGAAGGAGGCTGTTTCAGTGGGAGGGATTTAAAGTGTAGGAGTTGAGCCCTCAGGGTGTAGAGATGCACCTGATATTATTCCTGCCTGAAGCTACAATTCATGTGTTTGCATCTACTGTTCAGCATTACCTCAGCACCTGATCTATCAAACAAAACGTGTCACTTTTGTGCCCTACACTAAGCAAACTGCTTCAGTTTCTTGAACAGGAATCTGTGCTACCCAGAAGTAAGATATAGCTACAGTTTGAAAGCTCCATTAAATAGATTTAAATTGGACATAGAATGGTGTTTTTGTGAATAGTTAGAATCTGTGAAACTTTTCTTCAGAAAAGTGCTGTGCTATCAGCTATAAATAGTTAAATTAGTTATGTCTGCATGAAATTAAACATTGACAGTGGTTTAATATGAATATTTGTGGATCATTATCATTTTTCCCCCTCAATTAACTATAGGATCATACGATCATAGTTTTAGAGCTGTAAGGGAACTTTGAGATAATCTAGTCCAAACCTCTACTTTTAAAAATCAGGAAACTGAGGCCAGGAGAGTGTAAGAGGTCATAGTAAGAATCCTTTAGCATATTGCATTTAGGTACTAAAATGAAGGGGATAGTTTTATAAAACATTACTACCATGAAGGTGAATGAATGAGTGAAAAAACATTTATTAAGTTATTACTGCATGCCAAGTACTAAGTGCTAGAAATTTAACTAGAAAAGCAAAATAGTCTCTGCTTTCAAAGAGCTCATGTTCTAACTGGAGAGATATAACACAGGAGGATTCTGCTACAGGACGGATGACGAGGCTGGGTAGTCCTTAGGATAGGCCAGCTAGTTATGTGGTAATGCATCATTTTTAGTGTCATTTCCATGGATAAATGCATATCCATTTCTGGTTTTGAACCATTTGATAATGTCCAAGGACTTCAGTGGCAAGAATTTCCTTACCTTTCCTTCAGTAGCATGGCTGCCAAGGAAGAGAGTGACTAGACACTCTCAAGGAAATGTCCCATATATTGGTTTTAGCATTACATATTAAAGTAGTTATTAATTGGATTTCTAAACTAAGCTAAAATTGCAATGACAGTTTTACTTTTTTCAAAAGCTTGTTCCATTCTAGCAAGTTTTTAAAATTTTCTTCATTTTCCCCTGCTAACTTAATACTGTATAATATTGTTCACATTTATATAGTACTTAAACAGTTGTTCTTTGAGGGAGATAATGTAGGTTACATATAGAAAACTGGAAGGTTAAGTGAATTGCCCAGGGTCACCCAGCTAATGAGGTTTAAACTGGACTTTAAAGGCAGGTTTTATGATTCCGAGTCACAATCATTTAATGCCTTTCATCTGAGGGTAAGACTAAAGAACCTGCTTGGGGTAGAGGATTTATAAGCATAAAACCTGAAATTCAGCATATGTTTTAAGTTGCAGAAGACTACTTTATGACACATGATAGGATAGGATGTATTATAATGTGAATTCAACTTTACTTATTCCAGGACTTCATGACTTAGGGCAGATTATATTAACCCTTTTTTTGGGGGGGGAGGGGCTCAGTTCTTATATCTGCTAAATGGGAATAATACATGTTTTCTTTTAGTAATGCTTGTTGAGAATGAAGGGGAGGAGAAGATAAGGTATGGAAAAGGAATAAGCATTTATTGCAAATACTGTCTCATTTGGTCCTCACAGCAACCCTGTGAGGTAGGTACTGTAAAATGGTACCCCATTTTACAGTAGAGGAAACTGAGGCAAACATAAGTTAAGTGACTTGCCCAGGGTCACACAGCTAGTGTCTGAAGACAGATTTGAACTCAGGTCTTCCTGACCCCAGACCCTAACCATACTCTATTCATGATAGCAATGATCTACTTAGAATTTGTTTTTACATTTTTTTCTATTAGGTGTAGAAATGTGTGATTTTGCTGGAGAATGTGCTGGAGAGTGGGGTTAGGCAGTACAAAGGAAGGAAAAGACAATTGTAATTTCCTTGAAAATTCAAAGAGGCAGAATTTAATTTTCTGATCTGTTTTATAATACATTTCTTGATAATTAGTGTCATACCAGCTCTTCTTTTTTCCAGTCTATAATGATAAGGTAGATGATAAGGACATGAATTTCCTTGCCAAGGTCATCCTCTTTACATGTACCCCTGATACATAGTCTCTAGACAATTGTACCCTCAAACATACCTTTCTCTAATTTTCAACCTAATCTTCCTTACTTCAAACATGCCCAAGTCTCCCTTGCCTTTTAAAAAAATTCACCATCTTCTTATCATCCTGTATTTCTCCTTTTCTCAAACTCCTAGAATAAGGTGTCTTCACTTCTCCTTTCGTTCACTCCATAATCCTTTGCAGTCTGCATTCCAACTTCATCACATGACTGAGACTGTTTTCTATAGTTACCACCAATCTCTTAAGGTCTTTTTTTTTTCTTCTCCAGTTCTCATACTTCCTGACCTATGTTGTTGCACTGTTTAATATGCTCTCTTCTCTGGATTTTTATGATACTAATATCTCCTTATTCTCCTATTTGTCTGACGGTAACTTCTCAATCCCTTTGATGGCTTATCATTCATATTACATTTACTAACTGTGGTGCAAGACACCATAATTTTTATAGAGTGGCATTCTATTGGGGCTTTTCTCTAGGACAGATTTAAAAGAAAGAGAACTGTTGCCAACTAAAGTTTCGACACCTTAAGTGGCAAGTTGAAAAAAAATTGTAATTTAAAAAGAGTATTGGACCTATAATCAGGATTTGGTTTCCAGTCTTTCCTCACATAATTATTAGCTGTTTGTTCATAGATGCCATTTAACCTCTTAGAGTTTTACCTTCTTTAAGACAATCTATTGCTTACATTTCAACATGCATTTGCATGGTTGCCCTATGGAACTAGTACTTGTATGTGTATTGGGGGCAAACTGGACACATGGGCAATGAGCTGGGCCCAGAATTTAACAGGAGCAAGAGGGTGGGCTGAATTGCTTTTGGGAAATTGTATAGCTCATTTACTGACTCCCAAGATCCTCATGAAAACAAACCCGTATTTTCAGTACTAACATTTAACTGTCTTTATATGTGGCAGTGAAGCACTGAATGCTATTTCCTCTAAGGAACTGAAGATGAGTATCCCGTAGAGGGCATAGGCAAACATATGATGGGTGTGAGTAAGCTGCAACTTAGAACCAACAAGGAACTCTGAAGAAGAACAGAAGTAAAAATATTATCAAGGGATTTTATGATAGGAAGAGAAGATGGGATGGTCATGTAGCAAAAGTGAAGGATGACAGGTAGACAGGTACCCTCTTGAGGTGTGGAGAAATTGAGAAAAGCTTCCAGCATATTGGGTGAACCTCCTGCGGTGAACTTTTAGGGGAACACAGAAAAGAATCCTGTAGGATGGGCAGGGTGTATATAATCTGCATCATTGGCAGGAACTCCCAAATTAGTGAGATCAATGATCCATTTGAATGTTCTAGTACTTATGGGATTGGGTTGGTAATCCCACTAGGACAGGGACTATATTTTTGCCTGTTTTTGTATCCCTAGTGCTTAACAAAGTGCCCTGGAATATAGTAGGTGCTTAAAAAATGTCTATTGATTGATTTCATATGTAAAGTTCATTGAAAACTTTAAAGTGCTGTATAAAATTAGTTATAATGATGATAAGTCCTGAAGTTTCTCAGTCCTTTTTATCTTCAATGTGCTTTACTCCAGGCCTTGGGAAAGTTTGTTATGTGATGAAATTCATCTCCTTATTGAACAAGATGGTATGTGGAACATTGGTTAGGTATTTATAGCTTAAGGACAAAGCAAGATTTTTAAAAGTTAGGCACTTGAGTTGTAAATAATAAAGTAATAGTATCGATTTTGTGTCTCTCTCTTTCTTACTAGTTGTAAACTTGAGGAAAAGACCTGTGTCCTTAACAGCTTTGTATACTGCATGATAACTAGTACAATGTTTTGCTCATGGTGTGAATTAAATAAGTATTGGTTTTACAAGTGAATAAGTGAATAGAGTTGTCATGAGAAAAGGGAGGAACCATGAAGACTTCTTCATAGCTCAGGCACTGTATCTCATTCCTTGTAGCACATTGGCTTTATAATCCTGGATATTCTGCCCACTATTATTGCTCTTTACTAATATAGATTTAGCATCCATGGTAACTTTACTGTTTCTCTAATTAAATGAAATTTTTGAGTAGGGGTTAAAGGTAGTTTTTTTTTTAAAGTGTTTTCCCCTTTTGACTTCATCTGTCTATCCAGAAGTATCCATTCTGGATCTATCAATTCCTGTCCCAAAGCATTTATGTTTTCTATGAGAATATTTTGACAATTTTTTTTCACACTCACTTCAAACGCTACTTTAATTTTAGGTAGGCCTTGAAGGTGTTGGAATTGACTAAGGAAAAGCAGCTTGTGGTACTGTGCCATAGAATAGCCCCTGAGCCCATTTTTGGTGCCATTTTGCCACTCAGCACAATTTTTACCTTTTTTTCCTTGTTGTTGTTGTTGTTCTTTTCCTCCTTCTTTCAAGTCTTTAATAGGATTTTGAGGGTATAGTTGAGGTAGATAGAATATAAAGTTTGAGATAATGAGATTAAATCTGGGTTTTTGGTTTTTTGAAGGTTGTCCTTGAGGAATTTGGATTAAAATATAGGTAAGCTGCTAGTAAAACTGCCTTTCAAGCACCCCTTGCCCCCATTACCTTGTTTATTTTATATTTACTTTATGTATACATGTCATCTTCCTTGTAGAGTATAAGCTCCTTGAGGGCAGGTACTGTTTTGTTTCTCCTTTGTGTCCTGAGGGCTTAGCACAGTGTCTGGCATATAGTGCTTCCTCCCTATTACCACTAGTATGAAATACAAATTTCTGTATTTGGCATTTAAAGCCCTTTGCTATCTGTCCCCAACATACTTTTCCAGATGTAATATGTATTAGTTCCCTTTACAGCTTCACTGATAGTTAGATCAAACAGACTGTATTGTTATTCTTTACGCATGACACCCTATCTCAGTCCTTTGTGCCTTTACACTAGGTATCCCCCTTGCCTTGAATACACAACCTCCTCACTTGTGCCTCTCAGAATTTCTCCTTTCCTTCAGAGCTCTGTTCAAGTGCCACTGTATAAATGAAGCTTTTCGTGCTTCACCTGGTCATCAATGTCATCCTCCATGATATTACCTCATATTTATTTTCTATATACTTAAATCTCTCTCTCTCTCTTCTTTCTCTCTCTCTGTCCCCCAGTGTGTGAGAGTGTGCGCACGCGCACACACACGTGTACACACACACACACACACACACACACACACACACACACACAGAGTCTCCCTCAGTAGGCTCTAACCTCCTTAAAGTCAGGGACTGTTTCACTTTTGTCTTTATATCTCTAGTACCCAACAAAATGCCTAACACAGATTAACTGTTTTAATACTTGTGGTTTAGAGATTGACTGAGAATCTAGTCTCTTTGCCATCCCCAGGAATAAAAGCCATTGTATTCTTTTCTTTCTTTCTTTCTTTTTTTTTTCATGTATTAAAAAATAAGACAGCATCTTGCAGGTCTGAGATTATGTCAATGGAGATTTTTGATATTTCTTAGATGAACATTAAACATAATGACACATTTAGGAAAAATCCTTGGCATAGAAGTTCATATGCCAGTGCATCCTATAATCTAACTCTTTATCTCAGGGAATATATTTGATTTCTAAATGTTAGTAGAGAATTTCAATAAGTGCATTTTAGCTTGGAGCACCAAGGGGTTGAGCGTTTTATTGCATGGAAATTGATAATGGTAAATAAGGTGAGCTTGTTAGCAGTCTTTCTACTGTAAGACAAGGACAATTTGGAAGAAATTATTAAAAATTTAAAGGTCTTTTAAAATAATATTTCGGTGTAGTATAGAAAAAATAGCTATTTTCATGTAGTCAGTATGTAGAGGACCTTATCTGGAATTGGCACCCTGCTATAACTGGTACTATTGCTCCTATGTTGTTTATTTTTGCCCTGGCTTCTTCTGAGGAAATCAGTGACTTCATGAGTCAATTAGAAATATTAGAACAAAATACAAAAAAATTTAAAGAAAGAAATGTAAGAGATTATCATAATCAACTGGCCTGAAAAGCAGGGCAGAGAAAGAAAATCCAGGAATCATAGGAAGATCTGAACCCCACCCTCTCTCCCCCAAACAAAAAAAGCCTAGATTCCATATTTCAAGAAATAAATGAAAACTATTCCTATCTATTAAAATAATGGGCAAAGTCATAATTAAGAGTCAACTGATTCAGAGTCAACAGATCCAGAGTTTTGACAGAGGAAAAAAAAGGTTGTAAGCAGCCAGAAAGAAAGAATTTAGGATTAGAGAAGATTTGTCAATGTCATAGAATTGACATTTGGGATATGATGTTCCAAAAGACAAAAGATTAAAGCTAATAATCAAGAATAACTCATTATGTAAAACTGAATATAATCCTATAGATTTAAGTAAATGGGCCTATTATGGAATAGAGGACTTTTAAAATCATTACTGATGAAAAGATCAGATTTGACATAGGGAATCAAGAGATCCTTAGAAAGGTGGTTGTTATCCATCATTCTTGAATAGGACCAAAATGGCATATATCACTTGACCCTAAGGTCAAGGTACAGTGTGTTGGACTGTAGCTGATCAGACCAATATGAGCTTAGAAGACACCGCCCCAAATCGGGCCACAAATAGTCCATATGAATATTTGGAGTGGAGATGTCTGCAAATTTGTGCGTCCTATGTTTCTTTTGAGCTACTGCAATTCTGTTTCACTCACAGAGCACAATGCTACATAGAAAGGTAAATACATTTGAAGAACTAGAAGGGTCTATATGATGATAAAGAGCTTTTAATGTAATCAAGGGAGAATAATCAAGTGTCCTTTGAGGAAAAAAGCAGCGTTTTAGAGAAAATGAATGAATAAGAGGGAGAATTTATTGGTTTTTTTCGTGATTGCAGAGTCAAGAAGAGGAATGGAGAAAGAGGTAGAGAGGATAGTTCCCATGTGAACCTCTTCCTCATCAGAACTGGGTAAAGAAGAGTTTAACACACAATTGTACATAAAAAAAGAAAGATTTTGGTATGGTAAGCTCAAGTGACATAGATGGAGACAGGGAGAGAAAGACTTAATAAGAGGAGGTAATATCAGGGAGAGAATAGCTACAAAGAAAAACAAACCCAAAAAACCTTTTCATCTTTGGATGTTGGATCCTTAACAGATAGCAAAGAGAAGAGAATGTAAGCACATCACCTTACATGACAAGTGTACACTTCTTTCTGTTCACCACTATCATCTTCCTCTTAAAGAGAGTGGGTGAGGATCAAAGAGATGAAAATGTATAATAAGAGTAGGTTGAAGGAAACACGCAGACAATAAAGAGTAAAACTGCACTATGATGCAAGGGCACCATAGAAAGTGAAATAATAGCAATACTTAATATATATACCTAATGAAATGATAAATAACAGAAAAGTTACTTATTTCACTAGGTACATATGTTAAGTATTGATATTATATTCTATTCAAATAGAATTTTAGAAATGTTGTTTCTTAGAGATCATTGGTATTACTGAATGGGGATCCAAAGGGAATCTCTCTTTCTCTGTCTCTGTTCTCTCTTTGTCTCTCTCTGTCTGTCTCTCGTCATCTTTAAAGAAATTAACCATAGGAGGCAACATTCAAAACCTTCTACTTCCCCTACGTATAAGGCTGTCTCTCTTTTTTATGTGAATGATTTACCTTTTTTTTTTAGTATTTTTTAAAACAAAAAAGGATATTTTATTTTGCCATGCTTTTTATGAATCTTGATATAATCATGTTATTTTTATTCATTGTGTTATTAATTTCTTATGTGTATAGTTTTTTAAATATTGAAGCAGTCCTGAATTCCTGGTAGAAATCCAATTTAATAATCAATGTGTAACATTTTAAATATTTTAAAATTACTTCATTGGAGTACTTAATTCAATATAGATCATATAGATAAACTATAGGCCTTTTCAATAAGATCATGGGTATGATGGATTCAGTATTTATACCTTCCCATCCACCTGGGTAAGCTAGATTTTCCCTCATTGGCAACAAAGCAGAAACTTGATCAACCTATGGGTGGGGCAAGGCTCAAACTATGCCTCTCTTGATTCAGCTTCCTGGTAGCCTCTGGCTGTATTGATGTGGTTTCTTGGTCACTTATGTGCATAAAAAAGAACCACCTATGTAGAGTCTTTGCCCTTTAGACTTGGTATATGGCGCGAGACCGAGGCAGTAACCAAAGGTAAAATGTGGCTATGAGGAAATTTCTTCAACATGTTAAAATTGCTGCCACATGTTTTTTCTACCTTCCTGGTTTTGCCAGTTTTTGTATTTCTGCAGGCTCCTTATTCCTTATTGTTTTAAAGTGTAGGGTGGTTCATTTCAGTGGGGACGTGTGCAGCAGAATCAACAGGAGAATCCCAGTTTACTTGAATTTCAGGTTTGCTTGTGAAAGTACATTATTAAAATTTCTCTTGATGACACCACCACATGAGCTATCTAGTTTAGTTAGGTGTGTCAGATACAGCATCTTGAAGCTTCCGATGCTTTCTTACTATAATCAGGATGAGAATGAATATATTTTCATTACACCTACTCCTTGTACTTCCTTATATAGATTTAAAATCACTACAGTTGCTGTGAAATGGGTTTTTGATGTTTGTGATAAATGTTAATAATTTAAATACCATTGCCTTCACTGTAATACAAAAACTTTCACTTAGTTCAGGGATTGGAAAAAAATTGCCTTTGGGAGGGGAAGGAGACATAGAGTGAGGCAGCAATTTGCATTTAGAAGGTTGAATCTTTTTATAGGATTGATGTTTGCTTTGGTGAGATTACATTCTACAGACATTTTTGTGATATCTCTGCTTTGCTGCTTTTAAAGTTCTGTCTTGTATAATTTGAACTTTGACTTCAAAAGGGTACTTTTTAAAGGCTGTTTACAACAGTACCCTTTTCCAGATACTGTACAGAAAATTAATATTTATTTATTCATTCATGTATTCATTTTTTGGTGAGGCAGTTGGAGTTAAATGACTTGCCCAGGGTCACACAGCTAGCAAGTGTCAAGTGTCTGAGGTTGGATTTGAACTCAGGTCCTCCTAACCCCAAGGTCGGAGCTCTATCCACTGCACCATGTAGCTACCCCCAAATTAATATATATTTAGAAGGACAATCAAATCATTCAATTATACATAAATATAATGATTACAATAGTACTTGTATATATATAGAGGACTTTGCCTTATAAAGTTACTCACTTTTTTTTTCTAAGCATGCACTTGACTTCACAAGCTTGTTTTTGAAGACCTAAAGAAATTTAGGATTGGCTGTCATCTACTTTAAAAAAAAATCATCTTTGAATCATGGAACTTAGAGATTAAGTAGTGCACTTTCAGAAGGAAACTGAAACCCAGAGAGGGGAAGACAGTTGACTAAGGTTGCACGGGTCTCCTCACTTTTAGTCTGTTATTTTTCCTTTTTAGCACACAAGTTCATCACCTGTGTAAGTGAGGATGTTGGAAATCTTCATTTAATACCTTGAGTATCTAGCTAATAGACTTTGAATATTACAGATATAATCCTCTTCTTTACCATTATTACTATGACAGCTTCATTTACATTGCTTTTATCTTTAGTTTAACCAATATTTTTTCTATCTATTTTTTCAGTGTTATAGTGGGGATTTCTTTTGTGTATGATTGGATTAGATGGCCAGTCAAGTCCCTACCAGCTCTGACTGATATTTTCTGATTCTATGATTTCAGTAGTATTTTTTCCCTCTTTAATGGGGTAAAAAAAACTGCATGAATGATATATTGTGGCAACATTGGTATAGCTGAAAAACTGGATTTGTTACAACTTGATCAGAGGCTGAAACTTGCCTTGACCTTTCCTAGCCTTTATTTGATTTTAAGAGAAGTAAGAGAAAAAGGTAGCTGCATCTGGGTCCAGCTTTAGACCCAGATTTTTTGGCTGTTGGTTAAAAAAATGAGCATTTTAATGATTTCATTTGCTAATTCTAAATTTCTTTCTAGAATGCTTGTACTAATTTATAACTGAGTCAACAATGCATTAGTATGTCCATCTTTCTATAACGCCTCCAACATTGACTATTGTTATAAATTTGCAAATTGTGAGGTAAAATCTAAAGGTTGTTTTGATTTGTGTTTATCTTATTAGTGAGAACATTTTCCTTATTCTGGATATATAAATTTCATTTGTTCAGAAGCATCTTAATTTCATTTAATCACAATTATCTTTTATTTTCCATATTATTTCTATTCCTAGTTTGGTTAAGAATTCATCTGTACCCATAACTGTATAATTATATGATCTGCTCTTAGTTCAAGTTCCACTTCAGACATTTCCTAGGTGTGGAACCCTAGGCAAGTTGCTTAACATCTGTCTGCCTCAGTTTCTTCATCTGTAAAATGGTAATATAACAATGGTACCTAACTCCCAGGGTGGTTGTGTGGATCAAATAAGATAATATTTTATAACAGATCTTAAAACACAATAAAATTGTAGCTGTTATTGTTAATATTATCTGATAGTATGATTGGAATTCCTGATTTTTTTGGATTAATCTAATAAATAATTAATTTTATTCCATCGCTCATTCTTGTTATGAGTATCTTTGTGTTTTGTGGGGTTTTGTTTTAATCTGTAGCTTTTGCAGTAGACCAAGTGTGAGGTGGTGAGGATTTTCAAAAGGATGTTGTCAGTGTCAGAGAATAGAAAGGAGTATACATGAGAGAAGTTATGTAAGTAAAGTCAGAAGACCTTGACAACAGATTCGATATGGGAGGTAAGAGCTACTGAGGAGTTGAAGATGTGAGACTGAGTGGATGTAGAGGATGGTAGTAGTACACTCAACAGTAATAGGGAAATTAGGAAGAGGGGTGGGTTTGGAGAAGAAGATAATGAGTTCAGTTTTGGATACATTAATTTTAAGATGCTTAGGGGCTTTCACTATGAGATGTCCAAAAGATAATTAGAGAAGTGACACTAGAGGTCAACAGAGAGATTGGGGTTGTTTAAGGATATTTGAGAATCATCAGCATAGAGATGATAATTGAATCCATGGGTGCTGATAAGATCACCAGGGAAAGTTGTGTAGAGGGAGGGGAGGAGTAGGTCCAGGACAGAGCTCATTGGGATCCCCATGGTTGGTGGGTGTGACTTGGATAAAGATCCAGTGGAAGAGAGTGAGGAGTGGTCAATTAGGTAAGATAAAAGCTAGGAGAGAGAGGTGTGTCTAAAACTTAAAAAGGAGAGAGTGTCAAGGAGAAGAGGGTGATTGATAGCATCAGAGGCTACAGAGAGAACAAGCATATGAGAATTGACAAAATGCCATTAGATTTGGCAACTGAGAGATTGTTAGTAACTTTGGAGAAAACTGTTTCAGTTGAATGATGAAGTCAGAAGCCAGAATGTAGAAAATTATGAAAAGAGTGAGAGGAAAGGAAGTTGGAGGCATCTGTTTCCATTCTGGGAATTTTGTGCTGTGGTTCCATGGTCTCTTAGGAATCCACGAAGTTCTTTGTTTCATTAGGTGTTGATTGAGTTTCTTTTGCCTTGCAATATTTATTTATGGAGATTTGTAATTTTTTATGTGTTTTGCTATATTAAAACATACTTTAATTAGAATGTCCTCCATTCTATTTTATTTATTTATTTATTTTAACTTGGTTCCCTTTGACGTCTCTCTTTTTAATGATATTCTTTCAGGGCTAGCCTAGAGGTTAGCTTTTTCACTGACCTTTAGTCCCTGCCCCAAGTAGCTTCTGTCTGGGGGAATGACTGGCCACAGCTCCATTGCATTCCCCTGTTAGATTCAATATAGTTATGCTCATTGGCCCTCTCTCAGTTTCTTCTCTTTGTTAATTCTCTGGGTGCACTGAATCAGCATCTTCCACATTTTATAGGGTTTGGATCTTCCAGTTTCTGTCTCCTTAAGGTTCTCTAAATTAAGGGCTCTTTCAGACAGAAGAAAGTATATGCCCTCCTAACTGCCTCACCCTACCCCCATTTTTTTCTTCCTTTCTTGTCTTTATATAACTGAGCAGAGTTGATGTTCTCTGCTTCTTGCAACAGGCTGGTAGAGAAAGGGCAATGGTGTGTGCCATCAGAATCTCTGAAGCAGCTAGAAAATCTTTGAGAGAGTGCCGAAGTATTGTGGATAGATTTATACACCCAGACAGAACATCTTGACTTTTGGAGAGAGGTGTTGCATGATGCCTGTTGGATCAGAGTTCTTCATGATTAATTCATAGAAATGTCACTTTGCTGTGCTTTCTATATATAGGACATATATGTCTATCTCTATAACTATACATACACATACACATATATACACACATACATGACATAAGTCCTATAGATTCAGCTGTAGTTGTCTTATCTCTGACACATAAACTTAATTCATGTGTTGTTTTTTTTCTTCAAGAGTTAATGGAATCTGGAGAAAATGTTTACTCCTCACTGTTGTTCATTGCCACTCTGCAGTTTTTAACCATTGTTCCCACTGGATCCTTGACATAAGTTGGTATATTTCAGAAAAATAGAGGTAAAACTCCTCAAAATTAAGACTAAATTCAGCCTGTTAGGGATTGCTTACTTGATATATTGTTATTATTCTAATGCATGGACTTCAAAGAGGGAAATTAGGAACATTTTGTATATTGATTATGCTATAGAAAATGACATTCTTATCTTGACTAGATAAGAATGATAACAGATATTTCCATCCAACCAAATGAGTTGAATCACTGCTATTTTGAGGCATTCTTGCTTGTAAAATTTATTGTGAGCTATAAGACTGATGACTCCTGTGTTGGTTTAGAAAATATTGTTATATTCCAAGTTAACAAGAATTTATTAAACATCTGTTATGTGGCAGGCACTGTTCTAAGCACTGAGCATAATAGAAAGAAAACAAAAATAACTCCTCAAAACTCTTAAAACAAAATTAGTCCCTGCTTTAAGAACCACACAGTCTAATGAAGGAAACAACATGCAGACAACCATTTGCAAAACAAGATAAATGTGGGATGAAGTGGAGATAGGCACTTAGCACTAAGGTGAATCTGGATGGTAATATTGGATAGGAAGTACTTGAAAAATAAAGATACTTTCAAAATAATAAATCATTATAGTCAATGTATTGGTAGCATAATCAGATTCACAGAGTTTTAGATCTGGAGAGGTCTTTAGAACCAGTGCACTGCAGTCTTATTTTATAGGTGAGGAATCCATGATAGGTTTTTGTAATGACTTACCTCCAGTCTTGACCTAGGTTAGGGACACTGCTGGATTTGAAAACTGGATTTTTCTGATTTCCATTATTCATCTGTTAAACTTTTTTTGCCATTAAGCCAAGGGGAGTTTCATACATTCTCATTTGAGCTTCATCAATGAGGCTTATTTAAGCCTTATTTGTACTTCCCCTCTGAGGCAAGTTCAGTTATCATCCTCATTTTCCATATGGAAAAGCCCAGATAAGAAAAAGTTAAGTTACTTGCCTAGACTCATATAGGTGTCTGAGGCAGGATTTGGACTTGGTCTTTCTTATTTCAAGTTCAAGGATCTAAACACCATGCTCACCTCACTTATGTTTTCACAGAAACTATTTGTAGTATGTGGTTTATTAAAAGATGTATCAAAACCAGCACTTTTATCATGCATATTTCTTTGATTATTATTTTCAGATTTCTTCATTATAGGTAGACAAGGAGACAAACCCTTGAGGAATATGGGCACGTGACAATTATCTGTGTTGAGCCTCTTGGCTAAATCTAGAAGCAGCTTTTTCTATATTTCTGTGATGGAGGGTCTTAACCAGAGGCCTCTGAACTTGTTATTTTAATATTTTTATAACTGTACTACGGTGTAATGGGTTTCCTCTGTAAGCTTATATATCTTACTTTATGCATTTTAAAAGAATATTCCGAGATTGGGTCCATTGTTTTCTCAAGAAACATTTATTAACTGCCTACTTGGCAACTGGTCCCATCACTTCCAGGCAAATAGGAGAAGAAATGGAAGCACTGCCAGATTTTATATTCTTGGGCTCAAAGATCACTGCAGATGGTGACTGCAGCCATGAAATGAAAAGATGCCTGCTTCTTGGATGTGATGGATAGATTTACATTTGGACAACATACTAAAAAGCAGAGACATCACCTTGCTAACAAAGGTCTGTATAGTCCTTTATAGTATATAATCCTATATAGTCTTTTATAGGATATAGTATATGGTTTTTTTAGTAGCAGTGTATGGTTGTGAGATTCAGACTATAAGGAAAGTTGAGCATCACAGAATTGATGCTTTTGAATTGTGGTGCTGGAGAAGACGTTTGAGAGTCCCTTGGACAGCAAGGAGATCAAATCAGTCAAGAAATTAATTCACACTATTCATTATAGACTATTCAGACTTAAAGAAATTAATTCAGACTCTTCTCTAGAAGGTCAAATACTAAAGCTGAAGCCTAAATACTTTGGCCACATAATGAGAAGATAGGACTCAGTTGAAAAGACAGTGATGTTTAGAAAGATTGAAGGCAAAAGGAAAAGGGGATAGCAGAGGATGAGATTGATAATGTCATGGAAATAAGGAACATGAACTTGGATAGACTTTAAGAGATAGTGGAGGATTGAAGGGCCTGGTTGAAGAGTTCAACACTACTGAATAACAACCACCAGAACAGTAGCAACAACAACAACATCAATGTGCCAGACACTGTGCTTAATGCTGGTGATACAAAGAAAGGGAAAAGACAGTCCCTGCCGTAGAGGAGCTCACAATCTAATGGGGAGACAATTTGCAAGCAACTATGTAATAAACAAGCTGTATACAGTATAATAGGAAACCATCAACTGAGGGAAGGCACTAGAATTAAGATTTATCTGTAGAGGGTAGGATATGAAGGACACTAGGGAAGCCAGAAAACAGAGATGAAGAGGGAGAGTATTGTATGTTTGAATGATAGCCAGTGGAAAAAAGGAGTCAGAATGTCTTGTATGAGGAATTGCAAGGTGACCAGTGTTACTGTATCATAGAGTATGTGGTGGATTTTAAGGTGTAAAGAGACTTAAAGGGGGGGAGGGGAAGGCTAGATTGTGAAGGGCTTTGAATGCCAAACACAGAATTTTATATGTGATCCTGGAGAGGTAATAGTGTTCACCAGAATGCCAGAAGGGGTACGTGATAGGGGTACATAACACAGAAAAGGTGAAGAACCCTTGCTCTGTGATATGCAATGACTGAGTGTTGTGTAGAACCTGAGTTTTCCATTTTTTAATTATTGGGAGAAAAAGAAGTTAGTAAGTGAAAGTCTTTCAAAGAATCTCAGAAACGGGTAACAAACTAAAAGAAAAAAAATATTCCTAATAGCATGGTTAAAAATAAGTGGCAAGCTTATTATTAACAATAACCATACTTTTGTTAATATAACTGCTACCACTTATTAGCTCTGTGACCTTGAGCAAGTTAGTAAGTTTACTGTGCCTTAGTTGCCTCATCTATAAAGTAGGGACAATAATAACTTACCTGCCTAAAGGCAGTGACTGAATAATAGAATCTCTTGAGGTCTTTTCTAGCTGTTAAGATTTATGATTCTGTGATCTGAGGACTTAAAGCACTGTAAATATTACTTTATGGCAAGTGGGAGTATTTGTATTTTATAGAAGAAACTAAGACACAGAGAGAGGAAGTGTCTTGCTTAAGGTTACATGGTGAGTCAGGGTCAGAACTGGTCTCACAACTTCCTGTCCAAGTTTCTAATACTACAGAATATTTGTTTTTGCTTTTTCAAATTGCTTTATATAGGTTACTATCTTTACCTGTAGGTGTTTGATATGCCTCTAGTATAGCATTAAGTACTGCATGAAATGAAGAACTGGTGCATATGCTGCTGGTTCTGTACTCAAATTATATTCTCAGCTCTATTGAGAGGAAGCTTGATATCCCAGGAGGAGTTTGGGGCCTGGTTCTAGGAGACACTTAAATATAGGATAAGGGGTTGACGGGGAAATGTGGCTAGGTAGCCATTTGTCTGAAAAAGTTCTGGGGGTTGATAGATCTCAGTAGCATAGTAGAAGACATTGGTTTATAGGACAGCCAATAAAAAGCTGCTGTACTCTCTGGTTGTGTTGAAAGACATTGTAATAAGTAATTGATAATTCTTTTGCATTTTACCCAGCTCAAGCTGTATACCAGGTTCAGTTTTGGAAACCACAATTTAGGGAAGGTAATTGATAACTGAGAACATTCAAAAGAAGATAACAGTTGGTAAGATCAAGCCGTTTGTAGATTAGGTGAAGAAAATATGGACGTTTGACTTTATGAAGAAAAAATCTAGGGGCATTTAATTGCTTTCTTCAAGTATATGAAGGGCTGTCATGTGGTAGAGTGATTTGATTCATTCTGCTTGCCCTTAAAGGGCAGAATTAGGAACAGTGGATGATTTCTAGTTAATGTAGGGAAAAACTATAATGGCTTAGTTATTGGAATTTGTTAAGGAAAAGCTAGAAGATTGTAGTAATCCTGTCAGAAGGTTTGGGAATTATTAGAATGGTTTAATGAAAAGTTGTGTTTGTCCTCTGCAGTATTTCTCCTTATAAATTATTTCTTCAGGAAGACAATGTTTATTTAACTTCAGTGTGGTTTCAGTTTATTTTCCACGTGATGAAATTAAGTAAGTACTATTCAGATAGTGCAGAAAATAATATGAAAGTCTATGGAAGGAAGATATTTATTACTGAGTTTATTTTGTTTGGATATGCTGTGACTCAGTCCAAGGTCCTTTTGCCATGGCAACCTGTTGTAGGAAAACATACTTTCATTCAACCTTGTGTGGTAGTATAATTTAATCTAAGGCTTCTACCTTACTATAGAAATTAAATACTTTCATAGGTTTTCTTTGTGTATATTTTATTTTGTTTGTGTTTGTTTATTTTTATTTATTTAGCACTGCATTTTGGCTTCCAGAAAGTATTCTTATTATACCAGCATTTCTGGAAAATGGATTCAGGTGAGAGTTTTTGGGGCATATTATTTGGATGAGGTTTTAATGGCATCCGTGGTATTCTGGATTCTTAAGGAGCTATAACTGCTTTGTTTTTCACTTTGATAATTGATAAGCTTATCAAAGTTGCCCTTGATGTTCTTTTAAAAAATTATAATAAAAAATAGGTACAATATATGTGGTAGCTCTGATTTATCAGTAAGTATCAAGAAATTTAGTAATTTAAGTAATCTTAGAATATTTGATAAAATGGAACCAGTTGAAATAATATATTTGTAAAGTTATGCTAGAAGTTTTTAAAAAAAATACATTGTCATGAAAAAAATTAAATTTCAGATAAGCAGTCTTTATAGGATCTTAGGAAAAAAGGTTTAGAGTTGGAAGGAACTTACAGGTCCTCTGTCTAAACACTTCATTTTATAGAAAATGAAACCAAGTCCCAGAGAGGTTAAGTGTTTACCCCAAAGTCGTACATTTAGTAAGTGGCACTTATCTAGGATCTGAATTCAGATATGTGACTCTTTTCACTGATTCATGATGCCTTCTAAAACCATAAATGACAAAAGTTAACTTCCAACTTACATCCTTAATAAGCATCTTGCACGGTCATTCTCGAATGGCTTTTTCTTAACTTTTTGCCTTGGAGTTCTAGTTTACTCTCCTGTTCTTCACTCTCACCTGCTTGTGACTTTACAGTTCTCTCTGTTTCTCCTGATCTTCTGCTTACTTTTCTTGCTGCCTTCATTAACTTAATGTGGATGGGAACATGATTGTTCATCACCTTTGGTGATGATCCTTGGTTTACAATTTGTTGTGTGATTCCTAGCTTGCTCATTCTTTGCTCACTTCCCACAACTTCAATACAATTCAAGAAACATTTATTAAAGGTTTATTATGTTCCAGGCTTTGTGATAGGCATTTGGGATAAAGAGGCAAATAAAAAATAGTCCCTTCCTTTAAAGAGTTTAAATTTTGTTGAGTAAAAAACATGTATGGAAGTAAATAAATATAGGATACTTTCAAAAGGTAGAAAAAACTAATTGCCATGGGAGTCAAGAAAGAAGTTATATAGGAAAATAGTTCCTGAACTATGGTTTGAAGTTAAGTAGGTATTTATAGAGATAGAGATGCGAAGGTAGAGATTCCAGAAATAGAAGTAAAGTGAAGGTGGTGGAAGATGGAATACTATTTATAGGGAGCAGCAAGTAAGGAAGTTTTCCTGGAAAGTAGAGTGCATCGGAGAGGAGGAATGTAAAAACAATTGAGAAAAGTAAACCAAAGCTAGATTATAAATTCTTTTACATGGACAGCATATGTTTTTATTTTTAGTAGTAGTGATATGGTCAGATCTGTATTTTAGAAATAATAATGTGGTAGCTATGTAGAGATTGGACTGGACAGAAAAGAAAATATTACAGGGAGACCAATTAAGAAACTTACTGTAGTAGTCCAGGTGAGAGATGACAAGGCTTTAACTAGGTACCAAGGGGTTTGTGAATCTAGAGCAGGATTTCTTAACCGTTTTTTGCTAATGACCATTTTGGTAGTCTGCTAAAGCATGCTTCACCAAATAATGCTCAAAATAATATTTTGTTTCTTATGTTCATGTCTTTTTCTCCTTATTTCAAGAGCTAGCCTTATATGTAATTGAGATAGTCTGTTTTCCCACCTAGTCTTTAATGGTCTTTCTAATAAAATACTGATGGGGGAAAGTAATTATGTCCATTTTCACCACTGCTATTTTATATAATTCTAGAAATGTTTGATTAGGAATAATTAAAAAAAAAGAAATTAAAGGAATGTATATAGATGAAGAGGATAAAAAAAATGCTGACTTTGGCCAGTGACATCTAGTCTACTCAGCAAACTCTGAGGGTTTCATTAAAAATTTAATGAAACAATAATTTCTGAAAAGTAGCAGGAATATAAAATAATCTCATATAATGCATTCGCCTTTCTGTATATTATCAACAAAGTAATAACAGGAAGAGATAGAAAAATTCCCCTCAAAAGAACATTAGAATGTAAAAAACATTTGGAAGGCTACCTATCAAGACGTGGGAATTATATGAATGCAGCCACAATACACTATAGAAATCAAAACATACTGGACAAGTTGGAGAAATATTACTTGTTCATACTTGATCTATTGACCAATATAATAAAATGATAATACTATGTAAATTAATTTACATATTTAATGCTATACAAATGAGACTACCAGTGATTATTTCACAGAGCCTAAAAACAGAACCAAAACCAAAACCGGTGAACCTGGAGGAACAAAGTTCAAGAACCTTAAGTGTAATAATGGGGGAAAAAAAGTGAAGGAAGCTTTGTTTTGTTATTTTATTGTATTTTACTTTTAGCAATAGAAGATTGAAAACTGTGCTTCAGAGCAATGGTCATCAAAACTGTTTGATACCGGTTAAAAAAAAAAGTTGATCAGTGAGATAGATTAGTAGTACAAGACCAAAATATACACAAATATTGAAGCGTAGTATTCAGTAATGTCAAAGATTCTACAAAATCTATGGGGAAAAGTACAATATCACTGACATAAATTAGCTTTTGACAAACATTTCACACTACATAGTAAATTTCAAACTAGATGCATTTAAATATAAATGATTCACATTATAGATAGATTTGAAGAAGCAGATACCTTTTATACATATGGGTAGGAGGAGAATTTTTCCCTAAACAATGTGTTGGAAAGGCAACAGACATTTATTGTGCTTACTGTGTGTCAAAAACTATATTAAGTACAGATATACAAATTTTAAAAATACAAGCAAAAAGAAAGACAGATCTAGCACCTAAGGACCTTACATTCTTTTTTTTTTATTTTTTCAAAATAATTTATTTTTAGTTTTCAACATTCACTTCCATAAGATTTTTAGTTTTAAATTGCCCCACTCAAGATGGTGTGCAGTCTGATATAGGCTCTACTTATACATGCATATTAAGCATATTTTCCCATTAGTCCCAACTAGAACTAATGGGAAGAACCATGAGAATAAAGCAATAAAACAAAAAAAAAACAGAGAAAAAGGAGAGCAAATAGTATGCTGCCATCTGCATTCACGCTCCGCAGTTCTTTTTCTGGAGGTACGTAGCGTTTTCCATTGTGAGTCTTTTGGAGTTGTCTTAGATCCATGCATTGCTGAGAAGAGCCAAATCTATCAAAGTCAGTCATCACACGCTGTGGCTGTTACGGTGCACAATGTTCTTCTGGTTCTGCTCATTTCACTCAGTATCAGTTCATATAAATCTTCCTAGGTTTTTCTGAAGTCTGCCTGCTCATCATTTCTTATAGCACAATACTATTCTGTTCCATTCCATTCCGTTCCATTAATATATATTTGTTACATTCATATACCACAACTTGTTCAGCCATTCCCCTATAATAACTATAATTTTCTCTGTTTTGTCTCTTATTGGTTTAGGTACCAGCACCATATTTGTATCATAAAAAAGAATTTGGTAGGACTCCTTTTTCTCCTGTTTTCCCAAATAGTTTATATAGTATTGGAATTATTCTTTAAATGTTTGATAGAATTCACTTGTAAATCCATCAGGCCTGGAGATTTTTTCTTAGGGAGTTCGTTGATGGCTTGTTCAATTTCTTTTTCTGAAATGGGGTAGTTTAAGTATTTTATTTCCTCTTCCGTTAATCTGAGCAATTTATATTTTTGTAAATATTCATCCATTTCACTAAGATTGTCAAATTTATTGGCATACAATTGGGCAAAATAGCTCCTGATTATTGTTTTGATTTCCTCTTCATTGTTGGTAAATTCATCCTTTTCATTTTTGATGCTGGTAATTTGGTTTTCTTCTTTCTTTTTTTAAGTCAAATTAACCAAAGGTTTATTTATTTTTTTATTTATTTTCATAAAACCAGTTCTTAGTTTTATTTCAACAGTTCAACAGTTTTCTTAATTTCAATTTTATTAATCTCTCCTTTGGCTATGTATGATAGCAATCATAAATGTGAATAGGATGAAGTCTCCCATAAAACAGAAATGGATAGCAAAATGGATTAAGAACAATAATCCTACAATATGTTGTTTACAAGAAATGCATTTGAAGCAGAGGGATACACATAGAGTAAAGGTTAAAGGCTGGAGAAGAATGTATTATGCTTCAGCTGAAGTAAAAAAAAGCAGGGGTAGCAATCCTGAGCTCAGACAAAGGAAAAGCAAAAATAGATCTAATTAAAAGAGATAAGGAAGGAAACTACATCTTGCTAACAGGTACCATAGACAATGAAGCAATATCATTACTAAACATATATGCGCCAAGTGATATAGCATCCAAATTCTTAAAAGAGAAGTTAAGGGATATACATGAAGAAATAGAAGAATTATAGTAGTGGGGGACCTCAACCTTCTGCTCAGAACTAGATCAATCTAACCACAAAATAAACAAGAAAGAAGAAAAGGAGATTAATAGAATTTTAGAAAAATTAAATATGGTTGACCTCTGGAGAAAACTGAATGGGGACATAAAGAAATATATCTTTTTCTTAGTGGTACATGGGACCTACACAAAAATTGACCATATACTAGGGCATAAAAACCTCACAATGCAGAAAGGCAGAAATATTAAATGCATCCTTTTCAGATCATGATGCAGTAAAAATTACATGTAATAAAGGGCTGTGGAAAGATAGACTAGAAATTAATTGGAAACTCAGTCATCTAATCCTGAAGAATGAGTGGGTCAAACAACAAATCATAGAAACAATCAACAACTTTATCCAAGAGAATGACAATAATGAGACAACATATGAAAACTTCAGGGAATCAGTGAAAGTGGTCTTTAGAGGAAGCTTTATATCTCTAAATTCTTACATGAATAAAATGGAGGTGGAAGAGATCAATGAATTGGGCATGCAACTAAAAAAGCTAAAAAAGAACAAATAAAAAATCCCATATTAAGGACCTTGCATTCTAATAGGGGAAGAAGCATAAAATAGGGAGCTGAAAAAGCAAGCTTTGGGAGTAGTTGAGGGGAATGAGAAAATAAAGAAAGTTCTACCACAGAAGTTGAGAGAATCAGGAGTAGAGCTAGGAGAGAAAGTGAAGTAGGTTTGCATAGGATTGACCTAGGCACTTTCTTGAGGAATTCATCAGTTAGAGAATGGAGCCACAGGGGAGAAGAGATCTTTCATGGTGAGAAGGCTGCTGGTGCTTGAGGGAAAGATGTGGAGAGTCAAGAGTGGATCCTGGAGAGGAGTGAGCATGAGAAATTTAGAGAAGATGAATGAGAGAATTTTGATTACTTAAAAATTTAAAAGCTTTTGCACTGCCATGATTGATGTAGTTAAAATTAGAAGGGAAATCAATGACTAGGAGAGAATAATCTTTGGACAGTTTCTCTAATAAAGGTCTGATATCTAAAATATAACTATATGGAAAACATGATCCAAATTGTATACATAAGAGTGGCAGTGATCACAAAAGAAGGATGATAGCTGTAGAGGCTGTAAGAGAATAGTCACACCAGTGTACTGTTGGTAGAGCTGTGAATTGGTCCAGTCATTGTAGAAGGCAATTTGTCAGTGTATTCAAAATCATTAAACTGCCTATATACCCTTTGTCTTAGTGATACCAATACTAGGCCTCTGCCACAAAGAATTAAAAAGAAAGAGGGGGAAGACTCACAGGCTAAAAAAAATTTATAATAGCACACTTTTTTGGTAGCAGTGACTGGATATCCATCAACTGAGGAATGGGTGAACAAATTATGTTGTATGAATATGTTGGAAAATTATTGTCTTTGTAAAGAAATGATGAATGGCATATATTCAGAGATATCTCAGAGGAATTTTTTGTATCGATGCAGAGAACTGAGTAGAATCAGGAGAACATTTTGTGTAATCACTATGATATTGTAAAGAACAACAGCTCTGAAAAGTATAAGGATGATCAGTGCAGTGACCAAATATTACTCCAGAAGATAAAAGATATGAAACGTGAATCTCATCTTTTTACAGTGAAGTCATGGACTAGAAATGAAGAATGAGGCATACATTTGAATCAAAATAACAGTGAACATTTGTGTAGTGATTTCAGGATTTGTCAAACACTTCACAAATTTTTCATTTTATCCTCATAACAACCTTGGGAGGTAGATGTTATCCCCATTTTAGAGATGGGGAGACTGGGGTAGACAAAGGTAAACTGATTTGCCTGGCATTGCACAGCTTAGGTAGCAACTGAACTCACATCTTTCTGACTCCAGTTCCATTGCTGTATATACTGTGCCACCTACATGGCCAATGTATGGATTTCTTTTGATTGTCTGTGCATGCTTATTGAGTACAAAGGAAGGTTGTAGTTTTTTTCTCTGGGGTAGAGGGGTAGTAGGATGTCTGGGTGCGTTGGAGGTGGGAGAGGGGTCAGTACAGAGGAAGAATTGTGGAAACAGGTGGTATAATTATGATAAAGCTGAAAAAAAGAAAAGGAACATTAATGAAACATTTTGAGTAAATGACACAGAACTGAACTGAAGGAAGTTTAAAGAGAAATAGACACATTAGACAGCCTAGGAATTTACACGCTAAATGTTTACCTGTAAAACAAGAGGTTTTTAACCTTGGGTCATAAGCTTGCTTTTCAAAATATTTTACTAATTGTATTTTAACATAATTGGTTTCTTTTGTAATCATCTGTATTTTACGAATTTAAAAACATTACTGGACTGCTAAAGGGGAAGTGTTCGTGGCACAATGAAGGTTAATTCCTGTAATTTTGTAAAAAAGAAGAAAAAGCTGCATGGAATGGAGATTCATGATTCATTTGCGATATTCTTTTTCTCTATTTTGTATATGAAAATACTGCTTTAAAATTTTTGTCAATAACCAGTAAGATCTTTTAAAAAGTTATAAGATAATTTGAATGGATTGAGATCGGTGTTTTTAGAGGGTATACTCACCTTGTTGTATTGAGAGGAAGCTCCTTGAGGGGGAGGGACTGTCTTTTGCCTCTTTTTTATGTCCTTGGCACTTAGCACAATTCCTGGCGCATAGCATAGGAGGTGCTTGATAAATGTTTGTCGATTGATTGATTGATATTGCAATATAGTCAGCTTTTTTATCTACTCCTGAACTTTTAAAGTTTTTCTTTTACATATGTAGTCTCTAACTAGGAAGGAGTAATATTATTTATCAGCTCATATAGTAGAAAAAATACTTCATGCTAAATTCTATGGATTGAACAAGTCTCAAATGCAACCCAAATAATCATGTTGACATGAATATAAATCTTTAAGATTTACAAGGTATTCCTCATATGTTATTTCATTTGATCCTCACAACTCTGTGCCTTAGGGGCTGTAGATATTTTCTGTTTTACAGATGTCAAATCTGAAGCATTTAGAGGTTGAGACTTGTCATAGTGACCATACAGTTCATTAGAGTTGGAGTTAGGATTTGAATCCTAGGATTATCTGACTATAAGTCCTGTACCTTTTCTGTTACACCATACTACTTCTCAAATGATTATGAATGATCCCAGTCCTATATTATATTACATATAACTTCTACTTCAGTCATTGAGTAAATTGAATAAAACTTTTTATATCCAGTTCAAATCAGATTTGAGTTTGGGGATTGATTTTAATATGGGTGTATGATTAGGGCATTTAGGTGGCCCACTGGAGAGAGTGCCAGGTCTGGAGTCAGGAAGCCTCATTTTCCTGAGTTCAAATTTGGCCCCAGACCATTACTAGCCATATGACCCTGGTTAAGTCACTTAACTCTGTTTGCCTCAGTTCCTCCTCTATAAAACGAGCTAGAAAAGGAAATGGCAAACTAATATATTTGCCAAGAAAACCCCGAATGGGGTCACAAAGAACCAGATAGGATTGAAAAATGACTCAACAACTGTTTAATGGGAAGAGACAGCTGAGCCATCACTCTTAAGGGTTGTAGGATCTTGCAGATTAGTTTACAAAGCCTTTTACCTCCCTTCTAACCCTTTTTGACTTTTGGTGTTTTGATATTTAAACAGGATAATTGGGACATCTAACTAAATGAATGTATATTCCTGGAAGTTCAGAATCATCTGTCCTCCTTGCTATGATTAGAATGCTGCTGAAGCCCTTAAAGGGGTGATAACCTAATTCTTGCCTTGCTTTTTTGCGATGGGGTACAGGATTGGTCTAGTGCCACTGGAATACTGTACTTGGAAGGAGTGGAGAGATAAAGCAGTGAATTTGGAGAATTAGAGCTTGCTTTGTCTCTGTCTTGCTTGGTGTTTAATAATAACCTTCTGAAATCTTTCTCTTTAAAGATCAGATTTTAGGTGACTACTGAAGTAGATAGGTTGGACTGAGTATTATTTTATGGATTCCGGTGCCAGAATTAATCTTAATGAGGTACTTGTGAGGTACTAGATGCTCCCTTGCTTTTAGTGGAGCAGCATGTTGGGTACAGGCGATCATTCATGCCTGGTAGCTAGCAGACTTGAGGAGTGCATAGTAAATGTGTAATTTCAGAATTCATTTAAAAAAAAAGATAAGACAAAACCTGTGATTACATAATAAATTGCCCCTGACTGTTTAACTTCTTAAGTTCAGAACCATGTGTGGTTTTCTCTTTGTTTCTTTTCACATTTATCTATAATCATCTGTATTTACATATTTGTTCCAAAAGAGAAAATGATAGAAGATAATGAGTTAATGACTTTTTGTCATAGATAAAATATAAAGTTTTGGCAGGAGAATATTTGTGCCAGTTTTTCCAAAAAGTCTCATAGAAGTCTTTTCCCCTCCCCTAGCTAATTAAGCATTTGCAGAGCAAATCAGGTTATGTTTTTGAGAGTGGAAGTTTCTTTTAATGTTTGGAAGAGAAAAAAATGTTGATGACCAGAATATCCTTTTATATACCTTCTGTTTTCCTTATAAGTTTGGAGAGTGGGATTATTCTGAGCACTCTGAAATTGAATTTCAATTTTTTTACCTCCGTGATTTTATTGAATATACTGTATTTTCTCTTAATTTTTCCTCCATTTACTTTTCTAATTGAGTTTATAAAGGAAAGTTTTAGCCGTGGCTTTTGTATCTAGGTATTGCATTTTTTCTTTTAAATAAAGAAATGATGATAAAACCAATTGGAAAGGATGCTAGACCCTGTTTCCTTTATGAAGTGTAAGTGCCTAATTGAACTATAATGGGAACAAGTGAGATTAGTTGAATAAACAAGTGAGCTAAACACTAAATGAATTTGGGCCTTACCAGTACTTTATTTGGTGACATTGAAAGTCAGGAGATTCCTGTGGAAGAGACTCTGGAGGTGAGTGAGGAGGAAGGAATTTCTTTTCCTTATTTCCCCCTCCTTTTCCATGCTTCAGATAGACGTGAATGTAGATATAATGCCCTGAGGAAGGAGGCAATTTTAAAAGTTTAGCTATGGAGAGGAACAGACCCAGGGAATACAGCTAAATAAATATGTTTCACCCACAGTTCCATGAGGAAATCACTGTTGGGCTCTTCTGTACTGGAAGCTGTGTGTTGCCTTCACCATACATGAATCTTACACATATGCCTCACCACCATTTTACTGTAAGTTTGAGCCCAGTCTTCCCATAGACACTGTGTATTTGTGAAAGTGTTACCAAGTTTATTGTAGCAGAGATCTGTAAGTAATCTTTTGCTATGCCATTTAAATAAAAGCGTTTTCTAAAACCTCATCATGTCTACTTGCTGATTGCTAATGGGAAACAAACACACTGATATGGACTTGAGCTATAGTGTTACAAATGTAGTCTCACAAAATTACTTTTAGAACCCAAGGTAGCAACCACCCTTTGAGTGATCCAAAGTATTAGTACAAGTACCAGGAAGAAGAATAAGCCAGAGGGTTCATATGACAGTGTTTATTATTATAACACTGAGCCTCTATATCTTTCTTATCATAAAATACCATTGTAAGCTAGTTTTTAATGAAGAATCAATAAATACTTCTTGTTGTACAGGGTAATCCATCCTATAGTTTAGAAAAATTCAAAGACTCTATTCCATTTGTCTTACAGTTGTCATGAGAACCGTTTTATATCCACTTATCCATTTTTTTCCTCTTATTTAATTTGTGATATCTTAACCACATTCAGATCACCAAATTCTATATAGCAACCTGCATTTTACAGATTTATTACAAGCTAACAGGCTTGTGTCTATATATTGAGAGTTGATATTAGTCATGGTATGTGTTTTAATGAGTTTCAAAATATGTATAAAACCTGGCCTCTAGCCTCAGGGAGCTTATATCGAATAACCACTAAGGGACCAACGTGTTTAAGTATGAGAATTAAAATTGATGACACTGTCAATTCATTTATTTCTTCAAGAATTATTTATTTATTTTTTGCTTTTTGGTGAGGTAATCGGGGTTAAGTGACTTGCCCAGGGTCACACAGTTAGTAAGTGTCAGGTGTCTGAGGGTGGATTTGAATTCAGGTCCTCCTGATTCCAAAGTTGGAGTTCTATCCAGTGCTCCACCTAGCTGCTCCTCAACAGTTATTTATTATTATCAGAGTATAGTGCAGTAGATCTCTAATTCATATCCTAGTAAGAAACCTTTTCTTGAATGGTGATATAGTTTAAACTTTGTCCCATATACAGTGGAGAACCATGAAAAGGTTTTAATGGGAGTGAATGAAATGATAAAACAGTGGGGTTTTTTTGTTTTTTGTTTTTTAAGAAGATAGAGTGGGGCAGCTACATGGCACAGTGGATAGAATACCAGCCCTGGAACCAGGAGGACCTGAGTTCAAATCCAGCCTCAGTCACTTATTACCTGTGTGACCCTAGGCAAGTCACTTAATCCTGACTGCCGCCTCCCCCCAAAAGAAAGAAAGATAAATATAGGAAGGATTGGTAAGAAGAGTAGATGGGATGTAGGGAAATTAATATACTCATGTAATTTTATGAGTATGAATTGACAAGGTATGGCCTACAGTAGTAGCAAGTGGAAGAGGAAAGATTCCAGAAAAAGTTACAGAGTAAGAATTGAGAATACTTATTAAGTAATTAGCTGTGAAGGAGAGGGAAGTGAATTGTGACTGAAATTTTGAACCTAAATGACTGTGAGAACAATTGGTACATTTGAGAGAAATGAGGAATTATGAGGAGGGAGTTATTTATTTTTAGTGGAAAAAGTGTTGGACTTTACTAGAGAAAGGATTCCTAAATTTGAATCCTAGCATTGATGTTTTAGTGGCTGTTTTTATTGAATAATAATAGCTGAAATTTATGTACCACCTCCTGTGTACCAGGCACTGTGCCTTAGCACAGATCTTACAAATAACTTTTTTTATACCTCTCCAACAGCACTGGGAGGTATATGCTATTATTGGCCCTATTTTATAGATAAGGAAACTGAAGCAAACATAGCTTAAGTGAGTTAAGTGTCTGAGGCCAAATCTGAGCTCAGATCTTCCTGACTCTAGGTTCAGGGCTTTACTCATGGCACCACCTAGCTGTCCTACTATTAGGGTTATGTTAAGATATATCACTTTATTTTTCTGAACTTGTATCCTTAAATGTAAAATAAAGACGATGATGCTTGAACTACCTTTGTTGTTGTTGTTGTTGTTGCTGTTGTTGTTGAGCTACGTCTGACTCTTGGTAACTTTCTTGGCAGAGATACTGGAGTGGTCTATCATTTTTTTCCCCCTCCAGATTATTTTACAGATGAGGAACTGAGGCAAACAAGGTTAAGTGACTTGGCCAGGGTCACACAATGTCTGAATGTCTGAGGCCAGGTTTGAACTCAGGAAGATGAGTCAGTCTCTGTCTCTGTCTCTGTCTCTCTGTCTCTCTCTTCTCTCTCTCTCTCTCTCTCTCTCTCTCTCTCTCTGTCTCACTCTCCACTCTTCCACTTAGTTTCCCCAGTTAGCTGTTGAACTAACTACTCTATACCATTGTTTTGAGGGAATGTATTTTTAAAAATAAATATTTTGACACTTTTTTTTTGTTACCTAAATTTACTTATATTTCTCTCCTCAGCCTTCCCATGTGAATTTTTTTTCAAAAGAAAAAAGGGAAGAAGAGAACAAATGATCAATACATTGAAACAAGTTTGAAAATAATAAGTACATTATTTTATATCTGTGGATGTTTTAATTCTCTATAGGATAGGGGAGATGGAAAGCTCTTCTCATATCTCTTCTTTGGGGTCACATTTGTTCGTTATAATTTTAGATTGTTTTGTGGTGGTTGTATATGTTGTTTTTCTGGCTCTGCATTAGTTTCTGTATGTTTTATACTATTCTATCCATCATATTCATATTTTCTTAGCACACAATAATGTTTCATTGCATTCATGCGCAGCGGTTTGTTTGGCCATTCCCCAATTACGAGCACACCTTTAATTTCTAGTTTTATAATAAAATCATGACATTTTAGACCATCTCATTAGAAACAGTCATAATGTTCAGAAGAAATTTCTACCTCTTTCCTATTTAAATTCTTAGTTTTTTTCACCTAGCCATTGGCTTCCATTATTTCATTTTCCTAACAGGGGATAAATAAATACAAATAACCTACAGATTGGCTATGATTGGTTGTGGATTTTTACATAAGAAAGATTGCTTTCAAAGACACAAATTAAGTTAAAAGTAGCAACAGCCTTAAATAAATAAATAAATAATGTTAAGTTCTATTTGCAGGAAGTGATAAATAAAATTTTTAGGAAAGTTTAAGCACATCAATTCCAACAATTTCTAAGGAAGAAACTTTTCATCTTTATTCTTCCATGTAGCATTCCTCTAATAGACAGAAATGATAGGCAAGGGAAGCTCCTACCACATCCATGATACAAAAGTTCAAAAGTCCTCTGTTGCTTTTTGTTGATTTCCTTACAACTCTTGTAGACTGCTATAAGACTTAGACTGCCCTACTCAGTGATCACTGAGTGGTCTATCTTGTTGAGCAATTTCCGACCCCTGCCCTCCACCTACCCCATCAAATTACCATCTCCTTTTCAAAAGATTGTGAGAGTTATAGTGTTAGACTGACTATCTATTCATTTTTAGCCCCGGTCACATATTTCATAGATCATAGTATCTGAGTTGAAAGGTATCACAATGGCTGTCTTTCCAACCCATACCTAAATAAGAATCCTCTTTACACCATCTGGTAGTCATATAGGCTTGGCTTTTGTAAAAATATTCATAATGGTTTATAATTCCCGTGTGTGTGTGTGTGTGTGTGTGTGTGTGTGTTACTATCCATTAATGATGAACAAATTACTAATTTGAGTCTCATTTTGAGCCTAGTGCTTTCTTTAAGTGTCTTATAAGGGCTCATAGCTCAATTAAATGGTCTTAGTATTATATGCAAAAAACCCCCAAATGAACACAATGCAACTTAAGCTTGTGCTTACTTTTTTACATTCAAAGAAAAACTACTTATAAATTATAATATTGTGTAGGGTATTTAGCAATATTTTAATATTTTAGCAGTCAAAAATGAAAGCAATCTTTGAATAAACTCATGACGGATGTCAACGCAGATGTAATTTAATAATTTTTATTTTTTAAAACTTCCCTGTTTCCTTCTCCATTGCCCTTATTAGAAAAGAAAAAAAAATCTTTGCAACAAACACCTAGTTAAGTAAAAACCAAAAAACTAGCTTAAAAGGTATAATTTTAAAAACTTGTGCTTAATTCATTTTATTATTATTAAATTTCTATGTATTATATCATCTTGTTTCATAAAGCTTTGTTTCACATTTCTAGCAATTCAGCCATAGAAGAGTATACTATAATTGTTTCTCCTAGAAAGAGATCTTGGATATCATCTTGCTTAAGCATCTCTTACATCAGGAAATTAACCACAGTATAATTTGGATGAAGGCATATACTGTTAATTGGTAGAAAAGCTGGAACTAGGATTCAGATTTCTTGACTATATCTGGTATTCTTTTGGCTTCATTTTTAGAAAATCCTTTCCTTTTTTTAAAAGTACACATTATACATTTTAAAGCGGTGGTTTATTTTGTTCTTTAAGATGAATTTGCCTTTTCCCTCTGTTTCAGCGCAATGCATGTGCATAATAAATAAATTCTTGTTGCAATTTGGTAAATTTAAAAAGACAGTGATTTTAAAAAATATTTTCTTCACAAAAATTGTTTAATTAGCTAGTTTTACAGTTACCTGACCATTGTGTATTAATTAGGAAGGCAATGACCACCAGTAACACACAAAATATTTTAAAATTTCTGCTTATAATTAAGTACCTTTAATTAAAAAATAAAGCCATGCAAAACTGTAGGACAAATTGAGTATGCTTTTTTTTGGACAGGATTACTAGACTAGTATGTAGATAAAAGGAATGTTGTAAATATAATTCGTTTTCAGCAGAGCATTTGATGAAATATTCCATGCTATTTTGATAGACAAAGTGGAGGGATGTTAGTTTGGCAATAGTGCAGTTAGATTAGTTTAGAACTAGTTCTGTAACCAGAGTAGTCATTTTTTAGTTTAATTCTCCAGGGATCTATAATTTTGGCTCTGTGAATTTTGATATTTTTATCAGTGACTAGACTAAAGACATAGATGGCATGTGATTTTGGTGGCTAGGCTATTTTCCTGAATTTAATAAGATGAAATTCATTAGAATAAATGTAAAATCTTATTTTTCGGTTCAAAAAATTAACTTTAGAGACAGTAAAAGATCTGGGAGTTTTAGTGGACTGTAAGCTCAGTACAAGTGGACAGTATGATATGGCATCCAAAAAACCTAATCCGATCTTGTGCTTCCTTGATAGTCATAATTTCCATAGGTTCAAGGTGACAATATCTGTACTTTGCCCTGCTCATATATTATTTGAAGTATTATTTTAAAGTTGATACCACATTTCAGGGAGGATATTTATAAGTTAGAGAGCATACAGAGGAGGGCAACCAAGATGATAAATGATATTTATATTTTAAATTCATTTGTTATGGAATGAGTTGGTGAATTCTTAATCAGGAAAAAAAAAACTTGGAGGGAGGGTGTGAAGCCAAGTGTTAGTTATCTTAAAATATTTGATTGTGATAAATAATGTGATAGTGAGATTAGATTGTTTTGTTTGACTCAAGAGGGTGAAAGTTCCAAAGAGGCAAATACATCATTGATTTTAGGAGAAAAACAATTCCTACCAAAGCTAATAAAAATGAAATGTTTCTACAGTCGGAAGTGGCTAGAACACTTCATTGGAGATCTTCAAGCAGAGTCTGGATGACCACATGTTGGCTGTATTGTATTGGAGGTTTTTTTTTTTTGAGTGCACTCAGAGATTTGGAGCTACCAGGGAATCTTAGAGGCTGTCATCTCTAATACCTTCATTTTACAGATGAAGAAACTGAGACTCAGAGTTTAAACAAGTTGCCCAAGATCACTTTGCTAGTAGGTTTCTGAAGAAGAATTTGATTTTAGATCTTCCCAGTGCTATGGTCGCACTCTATTCCAGTATGCCAACTGATTGAAATAAATGGTTGCTTGTTGTCCTTTCCAACTCTCAGATTCTGTGATTTTATGTCTCCTGGATTGACATTCTCAAGTTGCATGATTACAGCAGTAGTATATTATTGTTCAGACCAAATCTGAGTCAGGAACTTGCAGAGCTCAGACCAGGGAGACAGCAATCAGACTTTGCCCTTGATCAGACCACTTTGGGAGCCCTAAAAGTTTTCATATCCATGGCTTGTGCAATTGTCCTTGAGATTGTGGAACAAAACAACATATAGAAAAAAGCATCAGGACTAGTCCAATTTTTCCTTCAAGAAATGGACAGAACTAGGCCCTAATGTCAAGTCTAACATCAAAAAGTAGGCTAGAAGAATGAACAATAACAACAACAATAAAGAGAATTCCACCATAAAGAGCTCTTCTGGCAACAACGAAACTAAAGACACAAATCTAGGTGAAGGGAATGACTAAAAAAATCTACAAGCAAAAGCCTCAAAGAAAAACATAGCTTGTATCCAGTTTCATCTGGAGTTCCTAGAAGAGATGAAGCAAATTTTCTAAAAAAAAGATTTAAAATATTTTTATTTTTATTTATTTTTGTTTTTGTTTTTGTTATTTAGGCAATTGGGGTTAAATGACTTTCCCAGGGTCACATAGCTAGTAAAATGTCAAGTGTTTGGTCTGAGGCTGGATTTGAACTCAGGTCCTCCTGACTTCAGGCCAGTGCTCTATCCACTGCACCACCTAGCTGCCCCTTAAAATATTTTTACAAATGAAATTAGAATACTAGAGGAAAAAATTGGAAATGAGAGCAATGGAACAAAGAATTGGAAAGAGAACTAACAGCTTAGTTCAGGAGGTACAGAACCTTGCCCAAGCAACATATCTTAAAAGAAAACTGTCCAGATCTTAGATGAAACCTTCCAGGAACATTATAGCCAAAATGTAGAGCATCCAGGTCAAAGAAAAAATACTATAACCAGCCAGGAAGAAAGAATTCAGGTATGTTACTCAGAATCACACATGATTCAGCAGCCACTATTCTGAAGGAAAGGAGAACTTGGAACATGATACTCCAAAAGAAAAGGATATAGGCTTGCCTTACTCAGTAAACTGAGTATAATTGGGCAGAGGTAAAAATGGACCTTTAATTAAATAGAGACATTCTCCAAGCTTTCTTGATGAAGAGATCAGAGTTGTATAGAAACTTTGGAATACAAATATAGGAGGTAAGAGGAGTATCAAAAGATAATATATGCAGTCTTTTAAATTAATAGTAAGCATATGAGATCTTGCTGAATTATTTTTAATTCTTACTAAATATCCTACATAAATAAGATGTGTATTGATAAGTTGAAGAGTGTCCATTGGAGGGTAACCAGCACAGTGAGAGAATTTCATTCTATGTAATATTAGAATTTGTTGAAGAAATTTAGTGGTTTTTTCAAGTTTAGAGAAGAAAAGAATTAGGCTCTGGTCACCCAAATGGTAGTAGGCATAATAAGTGTTTTCAATTCAAATATTTGAAAGGCTAGTTTGTGGAGGATTTGTTCTTTGTTCTCTGAGGGTAAATTCAGGAGCAATTGGTGGAAGTTAAAAAGAGCAAATTTAGTTTTTTAGAGGGGAAGCTAAATGGTGTGGGGTATAGAGTGCCGGAGAAGAAAATGGCAAACTTCTTTAGTATCTTTGCCAAGAAAACCCCTAGTGGGATCATGAAGAATTGGACATGACTAAAATGACTGAGCAACAACAACAAATTTAATTTTTTTCTCTGGAGAAACTTCCTACGAAGTAGAGGTATCTAATAGTCAATGGCCTGCTTTAAAAGTTGATAGATTCGTCCATCTTGGAAGGCTTCAAGCAGAAACTGGATAGCCATTTGTCATGTATGTTATATTGGGGATTCCTTTTATCAGTGGATTGAATTAGATGGCTGTTGTTCCTTTGAAGACTGAGATTCTGTGATTCTGTGAACGTACTTCCTTTGATGCTGAATTGAGTGTTTTTTTTTATTTCATGCAAAACAGTTTCATATAAAAAAAGCAAGAAAAATTATAAAAATAAAAAAATCTACTTGGGCAGCTAGGTTGCACAGTGGATAGAGCACTGGCCCTGGAGTCAGGAGGACCTGAGTTCAAACTTGGCCTTAGACACATGATACTCACTAGCTGTGTAACCTGGGCAAGTCACTTAATCCCTATTGCCTTGCAGCTCTCCCCTGCCCTCCCCAAATGCTTTATCAGTTCTTTCTCTGAATGAGGATAGCATTTTTCATTGTAAGTCTTTTGAAATTGTCTTGGATTATTGCATTGATTAGGGTAGCTGAGTGTAATCAAAAGATTATGTACTGCATATTCAATTTAGGTTCGGATCTCAAGATATAATGACACATCCTCAGTATAAACTTAACAAATTATCACATTTATTTAAAATGATTAATAATGATTAAAAACCACACAAATAATAAAGGTAAGAATAACATTCAATGCAATAAGTAATAATCAACATAAAGGAAAGTAGGAATAAGAAAAGAAAGGGATACACACTCACTGACCAGGTGAGCTCAAATACCCATGGAACTGGGGAGACTGAAGATGATCCAGTGGGTCTGGTCAGGGAGGCAGCGGGGAGCGTCCTACCCCAGCAGAGAGTTGGCATCCCTATCTCTGCATCAAAGTACTCCAAAATCTCCCTTTCCAGTGACCCTTTTTATAATTATGTAAACCAGGGAAAGACAATCTTAGCATTTTGTTTTGTGTACGTCTCCTTGGTGAGCACTCATGTCCAGGCGCGCACACATCTTTAACAAAAGTTGGGGCTTGATCAGAGCCCCAAATACCTGTTTGTTGTGTAAATCTCCAAGGAGTGATCAATTCCTTGGACAGTACACACCTTTCTCAAGAAAAATGTTCCTTGAGATAATTTGCTTTCCCAGGTAACATAGCTTGGTTTGTTACTTAATGTTTCGTCTTCATGGCCCTGGCCATGCGTGGTAACTCCCATCTATATCTTTATGTCAGGTCATGGGGCAGTTACACCATTAGGTCATGAGACAGTTACACAGGGGGCCGGGGAGGATCTATCTTTCTCAGTTTCGCTTACGCTGAGTCTTTTATAATTGATTATCATTACCATTTGCTGTTACTGTGTACAGTAATCTCCTGGTTCTGTTCACTTTACTTTGCATCAGTTCATATGAGCTTTCTTGAAAACTATCCTCTTCATTATTTCTTATAGCAAAACAATATTCTGTCACATTCACGTATCAATTTGTTCAGCCATTCCCCAATTGATGGGCATTTCCTCAATTTTCAACTTACTGCCACCAAAAAAAGAGCTGATATAAGTATTTTTGTACATGTGGGTTCTTTTTCTTTTTCCTTGTTTTGTTTGGGATACAGACTGATTAGCATACTTGCTGGGTTAAAGGGTGTGCACAGTTTTATGTCCCTTTGGGTATAATTCCAAATTATTCTCCAGATTGGTTGGCTCCACCAACAGTGCATTAGTGTACCTATTTTTTCACATCCCCTTCAGCCTTTATCATTTTTTTTTCTGTCATATTAACCAATCTGATAGGTGTAAGGTGGTACCTCACCATTGCTTTTATTTGCATTTCTCTATTATTAATGATTTGGAATATTTTTTCATACAATTATTGGTAACTTTTTCCTCAGAAAACTTCCTGTTTACCATTTTCACCATTTATCAGTGGGGAATTTATTATGGGGAATAGGTCTTATTATTTATAAATTTTGCTCAGTTTTGTATATATTTGAGAAGTGATGCCTTTATCCAATAAACTTGCTGTAAATTCCCCCCACCTTCATCCCAGTTTTCTGCTTTTCTTCTAATTTTGGCTGCATTGGTTTTGTTTGTGCAAAACTTTTAAAATTTCTTATAATGAAAATTATCCATTTTATCTCCCATCCTCTTCTCTATCCCTTGTTTGGTCATAAACTCTTCCCCTTATCAATAGACAGGCAATTTTTTCCATGCTCTCCTAATTTGCTTATGATATCATTCTTCACATCTGTCACGTACCTATATTGACCTTATTTGGATATGCAGTGTGAGATATTTCTACCAGACCGCTTTCCATTTTCCTCAAGCAGTTTTTGTCAGATAGTGAGTTCTTGCCCCCAAAACTTGGATCTAATCTAGATTACTATGGTCAGTTTAGGTTCTCTGCTCCTTTGTAGTGGTAGTTGATAAATATTGTGTTATTCTGGTTTTGGCTTCATAGCATTTAACATTTTTTTTCATTCTAAATGTGTGCAAGTATTTTCTCCTTAACCTGGAAGTGCTAGTATTTGATTATGATAGTTCTGGTAGTTTTCACGTATGTTTCTCTTTCAGTAGATTATCTGTGGATTTTCATCTTCTATTTTACCTTCTGCTTCTAAGGCATGAGGATCTTTATAATTACTTAAACTCTCATGTCTAGGCTCTTTTTTTCATTATGGCTTTTAGGTAGTCTAATAATTCTTAAATTATCTCCCCTTGATCTCTTTTTTAAAATAAATTTTAGTTTTAGTTTTCAACATTCATTTCCATTAGATTTTGAGTTTTAAATTTTCTCCCTCTCCATCTTCTGTCCCCTCCCCGATATGTTATGCAATCTGATATAGGCTCTACTTATACATTCATATTAAACATTTGCACATTAGTCATGATGTAAAGAACAATTAGAACTAATGGGAAAAGCCATGAGAAAGAAGAAACAAAACAAAACAACAAAAGAAAAGGAGAGCAAATAGTATGCTTCCATCTGCATTCAGACTCCTAAGTTCTTTCTCTGGATGTGGATAGCGTTTTCCATCTTGTATCTTTTGAAGTTTTCTTAGATCCTAGCATTGCTGAGAAGATCTAAGTCTATCAAAGTCAGTCATGGCACAGTGTGGCTGTTACTGTATATGGTGTTCTGCTGGTTCTGCTCAGTTCACAGTCTTCCCAGGTTTTTCTGAAGTCTGCCTGCTCATCATTTCTCATAGCACAATAGTATCCCATTGCATTTGTATACTACAACTTGTTCAGTCATTCCCCAGTTGATGAGCATCTCCTCAAATTTCCAATTATTTTGCCACCACAAAAAGAGCTGCTATAAATATTTTTCTATATGTAAGTGCTTTTCCCATTTTTGTGATCTTTTTGGGATGTAGACCTAGAAGTGGTATTGCTGGGTCAAAGGGTATGCACAATTTCATAGCCCTTTGGGCATTGTTCCAAACTGCTCTTCAGAATGGTTGGATCAGTTTACAACTCCACCAGCAATGCATTAGTGTTCCAATTTTCTCACATCTTCTCCAACATTTATCATTTTCCTGTTTTGTCATGATAGCCAGTCTGATAGGTGTGATGTGGTACCTCAGAGATGTTTTTATTTGCATTTCTCTAATCAATAGTGAATTAGAGCATTTTTTTTATGACTAAAGACAGCTTTAATTTCTTCCTCTGAAAATTGCCTGTTCATATCCTTTGACAGTTTATCAATTGGGGAATGACTTGTAGTCTTATAAATGGGACTCAGTTCTCTATATATTTTAGAAATGAGGCACTGGTTGTAAAAAGTTGTTTCCCAGCTTTCTGCTTCCCTTTTAATCTTGGTTACATTGGCTTTGTCTGTGCAAAAGTTTTTCAATTTAACTTAATCAAAGTCATCCATTTTACATTTCATAATGCTCTGTATTTCTTGTTTGGCCGTGCATTCTTCCCTTCTCCATAGATCTGATAAGTAAACTATTCCTTACTTTCCTAGTTTGCTTATAGTATCAGCCTTTATGTCTAAATCATGTACCCATTTTGATTATATCTTGGTAAAGGATGGAGGGTGTTGGTTTATGCCTAGTTTCTGCCCTACTATTTTACAGTTTTCCCAGCAGTGTTTGTTAAATAGTGAGTTCTTATCCCAGAAGCTGGGGTCTTTAGGTTTCTCAAACAGTAGATTACTATAGTCATTGACTTCTGTGTCTTGTATACCTAACCTATTCCACTGATTCACCACTCTTATTTCTTAGCCACTACCAAGCAGTTGTGATGATTGTTGCTTTATAATACAATTTAACATCTAGTACAGGTAGGCCACCTTCCCTGGCATTTCTTTTCATTAGTTCCATTGATATACTGTACCTTTTGTTCTTCCAGATGAATTTTATTATTGTTTTTTCTAGCTATAATGCTAAATATTTTTTGGTAGTTTGATTGGTATGGCACTGAATAAGTAAATTGATGATTTCTTGAGAGATGCTGTCCAGACTCTTTTTTTGATGGTGGCTTTTATTTAAAGTAGTAATTCTTAAATTATCTCTCCTGGATCTATTTTCCAGGTGAGTTGTTTTCCCAGTGACGTATTTTATGTTTTCTTCTATTTTTTTCATTCTTTTGTTTCTCTTTGACTGATTCTTGGTGGCTCACGGAGTCATCGGCTTCTACTTGCCCAATTCTAATTTTAAGGAATTGTTTTTTTCAGTTAGCTTTTGTACTTCCTTTTCCATTTGGCCAATTCTACTTTTTAAGGAGTTGTTTTCTTCAGTGTACTTTTTTTCCATTTGGCCAAATGTATTTTTTAAGGAATTGTTTTCTACAGTCAGTTTTTGTCCATCATTTTCCAAGCTGTTGACTGTCTCTTGCATACCTCTCATTTCTTTTCTCACAGGGGGCCAATCGCAAGCTTCTTGTGCTGGAGTCCATGGTCCTGGTCACTGGCTTTGTGTGCCGGGGCCTCAGATTCTGGCAACTGGTTACTGTAGGGGTCTGGTAGCTTACCTGTTGCTGAGTTGGGATGGGGTTTATGTTCTAAACTGGTTTGGCTGCTGTCTGTCTCTACTTGGCAAGAAAGTCATGTTTCCTTACTAAGGTACTTTTTGTGCTCCTTTGGCCTTGCTGTGGCAATAGATTTACATCTGCTGAACTTCTGTAGAGAATTATTGTAGTTGTTATTAGCAGTTTCTGATGTTGATTTCCAGTTTTTCATCACTAATTACTTTCAAAAATTATTTTATGATTGAATTTTAATTGTTTACCACATTTAAAAAAATTATTGTTTTTTAATACTGATATTTGGCTTCAATCACAATTTTTCTTCATCTGTTAAAATATAATTTACTTGATTGTATTTCATGATTTTTTTTGGTGTTTGCTTTGTTCAGTGTCTGTCAATTCATTTCTTAAAGAAAGTGCTCATGATGTCAAATGCATTAGACTTTTATATAGTCCTTTTTTCTCTGGCCACTCCCATTACTTTTTACTAAGTCATACTTTCCCATATATTTTTCACCATCTTTATTAATTCCTAACTTTTCATTGAAGTTACTATTTATGATAGAATGTATTAAAAAGCATTTACAAGTGCTTACAATGTGTAAAACTATGTTGAACATTAGGGAGACAAATAGGAATTATGTATTTATGTGTATGTATGTATTTATGACATCTATACCTCTTTATATGCATTTTAAAGTTAATATGTATACATACATATATAAGCATGTATATATTTTTATATGTTTAATTTTGCTCAGGTTGGATTGTATAATGTTTTCCCCCCTTCTCTTCCCTAGTTGTCCCTGTGATATTGAAAGCACTGACATATGATGAAAAACGAGGAGCCTGCAGTGTGGGTTCCAATGTGAGAGATGCTGCATGTTATGTTTGTTGGGCTTTTGCCCGTGCCTATGAGCCTGGGGAATTGAAGCCTTTTGTTAATAAGATTTCAAGGTAAGATATATTTTGTACAATTACAAAGATTAAAGAGTTCTTTATTTTCATCAATACCAATAAATGTTGCTTGATATCTTTTACCTAGAACTCACTCAGCTTGTTATTGAATGAGTGAATAAATGGGTAAATGAATAAATTTATTTTAGTGAAGATGTAGTACATAAGCAGACTTTTACAGCAATAACACATGGGTATATCCTAGTAAGTATGCCAATTAAAGTAAATAAGCACTTTTGCAGTTACCAATCATTTATTGATAATTGATTCAGTTTGTTGAATTTTAATTGTATCAAAATACCAGAGACCAAATAAAAATAGAAAAACGGTATCTTTTTTTTTTAATTAAAATATGGTATGATCGCTCTGTCTTTTATCAAATATAAAGTTTCTCTTCTTTTACCTAATTTTTTTAAAATTGAAAGTTAAGGAATCCTGAGTGTATTTTTGTCCTTGTTCCCTGCTATGCATGATGCTGAAAAAAATATATATATATATTCTCTACTAGCCCCTTTCAGAAGATCCCACAAATCATTTAGCTCTAAATTAGCTCCAACAATCTGTTCAGTTTTATATTTTCCATTTTTTGCCTTGTTAAGACTCATCTAGTTCAGGGCAATATATTAAAATATCTTACTATTATTGTCTGAACAACCTATGTCTTCTACAAATTCAAATGCTATTACATCTAGTGCATATATGCTTAAAATTACTATTGACTTGGGGCAGCTAGGTTGTGCAATGGATAGAGCACTGGCCCTAGAGTCAGAAGGACCTGAGTTCAAATCTAGCCTCAGACCAAACACTTGACACTTACTAGTTGTGTGACCCTGGGCAAGTCACTTAATCCCAATTGCTTCAAAAAAAAATTTACTATTGACTTGTTGTCTGTCATTCCCTTAAGCATAATTAAATTTCCTAAATTTTTGATATTGTGAATTTTTAGTTTTTCTTTAGTTGACACTATGATTAAAATTTCTACTTCCTTGGATTCACCTGATGAATGTATTTTGTCCAGCTGTCTTTCTTTGCTTTTTTTTTTGCACTGTCTTTGCTTTTTAGATGTGTTTCTCGTACATAACAGACGTTATTTTCATATCCATTCTGCCACTCTCTTTTGCTGTACTGGACTATTTAGTCTAATAAAATTTGTAGCACTTTTTTACAATAGTAAATAAATTCAAGGGCAAAATCAAGATAAGAGTGAGAGGAAGCAAGTGAGCCTAGCTTGCTAGTTCTGTTAATTGCCAATAATTTTGTGGTCTTACAGAATTCTTTAGTTTCTTCATCTGCAAATGATATGGTTGTATTGTAGGATATTCAAAGTATATTTTAGCTCTCGATCCTGTGACTACTTTGAGGTTTTTTGTTTTTTCTTTTTTAAGGGATATGATAGAGTAGTAGTGAAATTACTCAAAAGTAATCAAAGAGTGATATAATCTTTGATATTTGATGTAATGGTTTGAAGGTCTGATGCTTGAACTACAAGCTGTTTATCTCTCAGCTGAGATCAGTGTTTTTACATTTCAGAATTTTCTTTCTGTTTATGTTTCAGGTAAAACTTTAAATATCTTTGGTTTGGGAGAAGAAGGAATAGGTAGTTTCTATGACTCTAGTTTTTTGTTCTCCATTCTGTTTTGATTCTGTACCTCTTTAGTAAAAACTTGTTGAGCATTCACAAAATATGCGTATTTAATTATAAATTATATACATATTACATGATCCTAGTTTCAGTTAATTTTGTTTTTAAAAATTTTTATTTTTTATTATTTCGAATTTAAAAAAAATCTATAAGCATAAATTTTCCATGTTCTAAGAATAGAAATAGAGAGTGTATATGAAATCATTAATCTTTATTGCTACTGCTTTTTAAAAGAAAGTCAGTAATGTAGTAGACATATTTCTTTCTAAGATAATTCTGCTTTTGTGTATGTCCATCTGAATTTTCTTTTTTTCTCTTCTGTGATTTTTCTAAAAGAAAAAAATTCTTCAGTGAATCTCTTTTGTTTTTTTTTTTTTTTGGGGGGGTATCAGTCTTACTAAGCTTCTTTTACCTTCCCTTGTTTTCTTCCTTCCTTTTTTTAAAATTTATTTTTAGTTTTCAAAAATCACTTCCATAAGCTTTTGAGTTTTAAATTTTCTCCCCCTCCCTCCTCACCTCCTCCCTAAGAAGATGCTCAATTTAATATAGGCTCTACATATACATTCCTGTTAAACATATTTTCACATTAGTCATGTTGTAGAGAAGAATTAGAACCAATAGGAGGAACCACAAGAAAGAAGAAACAAAACAAAACAGAAGGGAAAAAAAAAACAAATAGTATGCTTTGATCTGCATTCAAACTCCATAGTTCTTTCTCTGGATGTGGGTAGCATTTTCTATCATGAGACTTTTGGAGATGTCTTAGATCCTTGCATTGCTGAGAAGAGTTTAGTCTATCAAAGTTAGTCATCACACAACGTGGCTATTACAACGTTCTCCTGGTTCTGCTCACTTCACTCAGCATCAGTACATACAAGTCTTTCCAGGTTTTTCTGAAGTCAACTTGCTCATCATTTCTTATAGCACAATAGTATTTCATTACATTCATATACCGCAACTTTCCTCCATTCCCCAATTGATGGGCATCCCCTCAGTTTTCAATTCTTTGCCACCACATTAAGACCTGCTATAAATATTTTTGTACATGTGGGTTCTCCCTTCCTTTTAAAACAAAATTGAAAAACAGCTTTGTAACACATATACACATTCCAACAAAAGAATTCCACACACAGACATCTCAGAAAACGTTATATATCATTTTGGACCTGGGTCTCTCATCAGTTTTGCAGAGATGAGTAGCGTCTATACTCATGCTTGGTCATTGCATTGCATTCTTAAGTCTTTAAAATTATTTTTCGTTATATTGTTGTAGTTATTGTATAAATTGACCTCTTGATTCTGCTGACTTCACTTTCTGTCAGTTCATGATGCAGTCTTCCCGAGTTTCTCTGAATCTGTTCTTTTCATCATTTCTTTTAGCAGAGTAACATTATATTACATTTTCAAAAATGAAATCCTCCTTAAGAGTCCTTCATAATTTAGTTATCTTCCACTTTCAAGTCTTCATACCTTTGCTTTGTCCACTCAAAATTTTCTAATGACATTGGCCTCCTTGCTCTTCTTTGTACAAGACACTACATCTCCTGACTCCATGCATTTTTTACTGTCTGTCACTCATGCCTGGAATGCTGTCCTTCCTCATCTCTGCCTCCTGGCCTCCTTCAAGTCCCAGCTAAAATCCTACCTTCTACAAGAAGTCTTTCTGAATCCCTCAGTTCTTATGCCTTGTCTCTGTTGATTATTTCCCATTTATCCCATATATAACTTGTTTGTACATAGTTGTTTGTATGTTTTCTTATCCCATTAGATTGAGAGTTTTTTGACAGCAAGGACTTTTGCTTGCAATTGTCTTTCTTTGTATCCCTAGTGCTTTACACACTGCCAGGAATTTGGTAGCCTCTTATGTACTTGTTGATTGACTGTTAATATGCCATAATTTCTTTTCATTCCTCAGTTCCTAGGTATGCTGTTAGTTTTCAGTTCCTTGCTATGAGAAAAAATGCTGTTGTGTGTTTGGACATATGGGTGCTTTCCCTTAACCTTTGATCTCAACCTTTAGTTCACCCATGTTTCCCACCTCGGTATAATCCTCAACTTTTCACTAGAATTCACCTCATATAGCTAATCTCATGCCAAGTTTTCTCAATTCTACCTTCACACCTTCTCAGACTTACATCCCTTTTCTCCACTGACGTGGCTGTCATGCTTGTCCTCATCACCTCACACCTGGACTACTGCGGTAGTCTTCTGGTTCTTTCTGCCTCAGTTATCTTTTTTACATTCAGTCCTCAACTGCTAAAGCAATTTTTTCCTTTCCAGTTTTCCTTTCTGGTCTGACTATGTCACTTCCCTACTCAGCAAACTCCAGGGGATCCTTATTACTTCTAGGATCAGATACAAGATTACTACTGTCTTCACAGCTTCCCCCTTTACTACCTTTCCAGTATCCTTTCTCATTAGTCCTTTCCTTTTACTCAGTGCTCCAGTGATAATGGAAGCACTGATGCTGTGCACTTCACACATCTTCAACCTGAGCAGAGGTGGGGGCAAGGCATACTAAAGACTGAGAGAAAGGAAAAGCAAAACAAAATTCTTGTAAGAAACATGATGATAAGGGGCAGCTAGGTGGCACAGTGGATAGAGCACTGGCCCTGGATTCAGGAGGACCTTAGTTCATGTCCGGCCTCAGACACATAACACTTAACTAGCTGTGTGACTCTGGGCAAGTCACTTAACCCCATTGCCTAGCCAAAAAAAAAAAAAAGAAACATGATGATAAAGCAAAATGATTGTATACCATGTCTATGTTCAGTAGAATCCCTCAATTCTAATACCTTCTTTCTGTTGAATATTTCCCATTTATCCCATATATAACTTGTTTGTACATAGTTGTTTGTATGTTTTCTCCCTTCATTAGATTGAGAGTTCTTTGAGAGCAAGGACTTTGCAATTGCCTTTCTTCGTATTCCTAGTGCACTTTTTTGTACTTTTAATCCATTTATCTTTTTGTCAGGAGGAATGTAACATGCTTCATGATAGGATTATCTGGCAATATGACTAGTAATTGCCTTTGTCAGAATTCTTAAGTCCTTCAAATTTGTTTTTGTTTACAATATTGCTGTCCTTTTAAAAAATTGTTCTCCTGGTTCTACTTAGTTTCACTTTGCATCAGTTTATACTCTCCAGTATTCTCTGAAATTGTCTTATTCGTAATTTTTAATGGTACAATAACATTTATTTAAATTCATGTAAAATAATTTGTTTATTTATTCCCCAGTTTATTGGCATACCCTTTCATTCTACTTATTTTATTTTTTTGTTTTCACCTTTTAATCTCTTCTTGAAAATCAAGAAATTTATTTTGTTTGATGCTCTTTCCTTTCCAGTATAATCCTCCTTTTTAATTTCCATTCCCTCCATTCTTCTTATTTCCCTATATTGATTGTAATGCTACACAAACTGTACAAGTATATGTGTGTGTGTCTAATTTGCTTTTCTCTAATTGTCATGATTTGTAGTTTGTTTGTTTTTTTATATGGTTGTAGATAGCTTGGAATTCTTCTCTTAGGAATTACCTGTTCTTATCTTTTAATATATTTTTTTCTATTGTGGAATGGTTCTTAGTCTTACAAATTTTGCTATATTTAGGAAAAGTCAATTTGTTCTTATGCTTTCTAGTATTTTAACATAGGTTTTGGGTTTTGTCAAAAGTAGTTTGTAATGATTGATACAATAATATGTTTTTATTATTTATATTATTCATATGGTTTATTATATTTTGATCTTCCTTAGAATTAACCATCCCTGCATTCCTGGTATATATATCTAACCTGATCATTATGTACAATGTTTCAAATATATTGCTGTAGAATTTTTTTAATATATTTAAAATTTCTGAATGAATATTCATTAGAGATATAGGTCAGTAGTTTTCTTTCTTTAGTTTTTCTCCCCCAAATTTAGGTATAAAAATCATATATCTTGTCATTGAAAGAGTTTGGAAAGATTCCTTAAGTGATACTGGAATTAATTATTCTTTGATTGTGTGAAAGCATTCATTTGTAAATCCATCTGCCTCCATAATTTTTTCTCAGGGAGTTAATTTCTGGCTTATTCAAATTCTTTCTCTGATATTTTATATGTATACATATATACACATACATATGTGTGTATACATACACAATCACACACACATATATACACACATATGTACACAAAACTAGTAACCCAGAGAAAATCATAAAATGTAAATATAAAATTTAAGCAGATTATATATGCGCATGCACATACATACATGCACGTGTAACTACTCCCAAGATAAAAACAAGACAGAATATCTAAGTTTCTCTGTCTTATTTAACTTTCCTTATGCTTTGAAGGCATTAGATTCTGAGATAAATAATTGTTTCTTTCCTCCCAATAGAATTTATCTTCACATAGTTCTTTCCAATTGAACAAATGTGAATGCTTTTCCTTGAATAGTGGAAAGGTAGGAAGGGAATTCATTATGAGCAGCTTTAAAAGTCAAACTGAGGATTTGGTATTTAATCCTTACCTTTATTAAATGGGATGACATGGTTAAACTTGTACTTTAAGAACATCACTTTGTTGATCTTTTGTAGAATGAAGGTTGGTCCATTGTAGAGAGAGACTTCAGGCAGGGAGACCAACCAGAAGGCCATTATATAATAATCCAAGGAGAGAGGCAGAGAGGGACAAAGACAGAAAGATAGAGTCAGAGAGAGACAGAGATAGATAGGTCAAGGAACAGCTAAGTTTTAAACCTGAGTAACTGGGATGATAGTGGTTCCCTAGGTAGTAATAAGGAAATAAGAATGGGTACAGCTAAGTGGTATAGTCAGTAGAGTGCTAGGCCAGAAGTCAGGAAGACTCAATTTCCTGAGCTCAAACCTGTCCTTAGACACTTACTAGGCTATGTGACCCGAGACAAATCACTTAACCATGTTTGGCTCAGTTCTTCATCTGTAAAGTAAACTAGAGAAGGAAATGGCAAGCTACTCCAGTATCTTTGCTAAGAGAAAGCCCCACATGGGGTTACAAAGATTTAGACATGATTGAAGTTGCTCAACAACAACAATAGAAAGAGTAGAGGATTTTTGGAAAAGAGAATGAATTCATTTTTTGGACATACTGAATTTAAGACAGGATGTCCAGTTTTAGGTGTCTAATAAGCAGTAGGATGGAGGCCTGGATAAAGTTTCTGATTAGATAAATAGGTCTGAGAATCATCTGCATAGAGATGAAAGTGGAATGCATAGGAGCTGATGCAGTCAATAAATGAAGTAATCTAGAAGCTTCTCCTTCTAGAAGGGTAGAGCCTTGGGGATACCCACAGTTAATTAGTCAGTAAACAAAATTAAACTGCTCTTCTGTGGAAACTACTGTGCTAAGTGTTGGAGTTAAAAAAAAAAAGGCAAAAGACAGTTCCTACCCAAGAGTAGCTCACGATTTGATGGAGGAGCTAATTTACAAATGACTATGTGGAAATGAATTATATACAGGCTAAATGGGAAATAACCAAAAGAATTAAGGGGGATCAGGAAAGGTTTGTTGTAGAAGGTGGGGTTTTAGCGGGGAATTGAAGGAAGCCAGGGAAGCCAGGAGGGAGAGAGGAGGAGGTATGTGGAATAGCCAGAGAATATGTCTGGAGGTGAGAGATGTAGGGTCCTGTTTGAGAACAGCAAGGAGGCCCGTTTCACTGGGTCCCAGAGTATATGGGGGATATAGGCATGAGAAGATTGGAAAGTTGTGGGGGGTAAAGGTTATAAAGGACTTTAAAAGGTAAATGGAGGATTTTGTATTTGAATTGGGGTTGGGGTGACATTGTCATATATGTCCTTTAGGAAGATCACTTTGAGGGATGAGTGGAAGATTGACTGTAGTGGGGAGAGAGATGTAAGGCAGGAGGACTAACCAGTAGGCTACTGCAGTAGTACAGGCAAGAGGTGATCTTCTTACATTTATCACTTATCACTGGCCTGTACCTGGGTGGTAGCATTATCAGAGGCTAGAATTGCACATATATAAGAGATATTACAAAGGTACAAATGCCAAGACTCAATTGTTGATTAGATATAGAAGGTGAGAGACAGTGAGAAGTTGAGGATGTTGTAAGCCTGGGTGTTTGAGAAAATGATAATATCCTTGTTTATGTGAAATGAGTAAATTGAGAAGTTTAATGTTGGGGTGTTTGAGGAAGTATCATTGTGTATGTTGAAGTTCCCTATTATAAGGACAGCAGAACTGAACATGTTGAGGAAGGGAAGTATCCTGGAGGTCTGTAGACAACAGCTACCAGAATTTTGATTGGGTCAGTAGATATGGATGGAATGAACCTTAAAGGAGAAGAAATTACTGAGTGATAGTGGTAGAGGAAGAACTCAGAAGTGGCATGAGGGAGCAGAGTATTCCAATTTCCCTATCTCAATTAGTGACTTTATGATAATGAATAAAAATGTAGCCATTACTGGAAAGGGTGGCCATGGAGACTGTGTCTTCAGGAAGGAGTCAGATCTCAATGAGAGTCAGTAGAGAGGAATTGGAAAGGAAAAGATTTGAAACGAAGCCAGTTGGTTACTTATGAAGCAGACATTTCGGAGAGTACATTGGAAGGTTTAGGTAGCTTTAGAGTGTGACATTTGGGGTGGAGGATTGAGGAGAATGAGAATGAGGATGCAGGCAATAGGGAATGGGAATAGGATTCAGAATCACTATGGCAGAAGAGTTTGTTAATTGTTTGAGATAAACTTTCATTGTTTGGCTTCAAGGTTGTCTTCTCAGGGCCCTAGGTAGTTCAGTCAAGGGTGCAAGTACTTGGAGCTGAAAAAATGTTATTATTCCCTTTCCTTAAGTCAGGAGTCTAGGCCGGAGACTTGGTGTAATTGCCTTTCTTCATTATCTTAGAAGGGAAGAATCTGGAGTTTGATGGAATAGTGTTTCTCTCCTTTTCCCACAGAAGATTAGACACCTGGTAGGAGATGTGGTGGGAAGGAATAGCACCCTCTTTCCTCACCACAAAAGAAGGAGATTGGCTTAATAGAGTATTCTCTCTTTACCTCAAAAGCAAGACACTGGTTTGTTATGGAATGGCTTTCCTCCTCTTCCCATGAAGGCATGAAGACTAAGCAGGAGATATTGCCTGAAAGAATGGTAGCCTCTCCCCTCACCACAAAGTTAGCAGTAATAGATTGGATGAAGATTCAGTAAAGCAGTTTGAGAAGGTATGGTTAGACAGTTGACAGGTAGGAAGAGAACAAGGAGAGAACAATGTCATGAAAACCTAGAGAGAAGAGAGTATCAAGAAGAGAATGATCCACAGTGTCAGAGGCTGCAGAGAAGCTAAGCGAGATGCTGCTGCTTGAGAAAATGCCATTTGGCCTTTCTCAAGGTCCAAAGTTTTTTCTTCATAGAGGTCATTGGTAACTTTGTGGAGAGTGGTTGGATGATAATGCCAGAATGCAGAAAATGAGAGGGTTAGTCATTCTAGAGAGCACAGTGAAATGGTTTGTAGGTCTGGAATGGGACATTGGAGAGTTGAAAGTCAGGTTGAGGGATATAGGAATATGGAAAGTGTGGGGCAGGGAATTCAGTTTGTACAGGCATGGCCAGGTATTGAGAATCTCTAGAATGATGGAAATATGACAAAATTGAAGAATGTTAACCATTGAAGATGAGTTTAGGCAGATATCAGTCATGAAAGAAGTCCAATGAGAGAGGAACCCTCTCTTGATGTCCAAACCTTTCAACAGCTGGTAATGTTGAGTCTTGTGATGCTCAGGAGACTCACTTTACCATTAGTGGGAATAGGTGAAGGTGTAACCTGATGGACTCTGGATAGGGCCTTGTAGGCACTGGTAATCTGAAGTGGATCTGGTCTGAGAATGACTTCCTGAGTACTGGAAAAGGCCCTTGGGTAAAGACTAAAGCCAGAAACTTGAGGTCTGTGTCTGATATAGGGCACCCTGAAAAGACTCAAGATGAGGAGGACCAGTCAAATAGACTGGTTTGGGTATGAGGAAGGAGCAAAGTCTGAGGGCACAGTTGGGCAAAATTAAATCCCTAACAATCCTGAGGTGAATGCAGAAGCCACAGATAGGCCAGTGTTAAATGAAGATGAAACAGTACTCTCTGGAAAGTCCTATACATTAAGCAGTTATAGGTGAAAGGGTACCTGAATGAGGGGAAGCAGTGCTCCCTGGGATGTCTCATGGGCAACGATCATTATGGGGATTCTATTCTCTGATTAGGGTTAAGAGAAGTCCTAACTCTTTTGTTGTCGTTTAGTCCTTGTTGTTATTATTTAATGGTTTTCAGTTGTGCCCAATTCTTCGTGACCCCACTTGAGGTTTTCTTGGTAAAGATACTAAGATTCTAAAGTACTAACTCCATTGTATTCCTTTTAGATAGCCTGTGGGCCTGTAACTTTCTGACTCTGACCATTATCCTTCAGTAACTTCAGATGAAAATATGAAGTTTTCATTCAGTTCTTTTTCAAGAATAAAATTTCTGTTTTAGCAAATATAAAAAAGTCACTTTTTCCTTGCTTTTGATTCTGGTCATCTGTTATTGCTCATTTGCGGCTGTTGAATGTATATTTCTGGGGCTGTTAGTATTCTCTCTCTCCTCAAAATACTTTGTTTTATTTATGTACATATTATATTTGGAGAGTGAATTTCCCTAGAGGGAGCTCCATACATTAATGAAGTTACAGGTCTAAACAAAAATAAATTTTTTTAAAACACTGATAAAGCATTCCCCCAAGGTTGTCATTTTGAATACTTTCATGATCTTTTCATAAAATTCACACTTCCTAAGTTTATACTTTATGGAACAAACTTACCAGCTTTTATTTATTTCCTTAAATATATTTTATTTTTCAAATGATAAGCATTTATTTTTGTTCCTTTCCACCACTTTACTCCTCTTGGGAAAAAAGAAGAAAAACAAATGCTTTGTAGCAAATTTGCATTGTAGTCAAGGAAAATAAATTCCCACATTAGCTATGGCCAAAAATGTGTGCCTCATTCTGTATTTTTAGTCCATTACTTCCTATTCAAGAGATGAATAGCATTGTCTGTCCTCTGGAATGGTCATTACATTGATTAGAGCTCTCACATCTTTCTGGTTTTTTGGTAAAGTGTTGTTGGTATAGTATGAATGTTTTCCTTTTTCAGCTCAATTCACTTTATATCATTTCATAGAAGTCAGCTTTCTTTGAAACCTTTTTCATCATTTCCTATGACAAAGTACATTCCTAAGCCATAATTTGTTTAGTTATTCTCCAGTTGCTAGGTACTCCTTTAGTTTCTAGTTATTTGTTACTACAAAAAAGAACTCTCTCTCTCTCTCTCTCTCTCTCTCTCTCTCTCTCTCTCTCTCTCTCTCTCTCTCATACACACTCTCCCCACCTCCTTCTTTCCTTCCCTCCATATTTACCTATAAGGCTTTTTCTTTCGTTTATCTCTTTGGAGTACTGAGCTGGTCTTATAACTAGGTCAAAGTACATTACACAGTTTAGTAATTTTTGGTGGCATAATTCCAAATTGTTTTTCATAATGACTTGATTACTTCCCTGCTTATAGATGGATGGATGGAATAAACTTTTTATTAACCTGCCATGTTCCAGGTCCTGTGCTAAGTGCTTTAAAAATCTTATCTTATTTGATCCTTATAGAATTAATTGTACTCCTTTTGTTGTTTGGAAAAGGATTTTGTTTTTCGCTGACATAGGTCACAAGGAATTTCATTCCTTTCAATATAAAGTTAATTTTAAGAAACTAACATTTCTTAGTTCAGGAAGTGCTACTATAGTAGAGACTGAATACAATTTTATTATTTTTTTTCTGTAATGTTTTTCCTAGTTGTCAGGGGTTTGAAATTCAGCATAGTGTAGCATTGAATTTAAGATTTTTTTGTGACTTTTGCTACCTTTTATCCTGTTGTTTTATTTGTTTCTTACATTATCCAGAGTATGGGCTACCTAAATCATAGTGAATTGTGGGTTTATTCAGTTGTGGATTCCTACCTGGTGCACCACCACTGTCTTTTATAGAATTAACCATTTTAATCTACACCATGTTCTCAAGTAAGCTAGAAATCCCTTCAGGTTACATTGTGGTACTTGGGTGGAGTAGTATTCCTAAGCTTATTCTGTCACACCCTGCATAGGCAGTTTATAATTTGAGAACTGAAATTCTTGACCTGTCACTGACACATTTTGCATTTAAGAAACAGCATTTACAGGTTTCTCTGTTTAGTCAAGGAAAAAAGCATAAAGATGTAGGGAGTAAACAGAATTCAATTGCCTTGATAGTTTCTAGAAATACATGAGATCTTCAGGAACAGAATAATGATGTTGCTGTAATGGAGACATAAGACTGTGTTATATAAAAACTAATTATACTTTCAGTCCTTTGATGTATATAGGTATTAAACTTTTTTGACTTTTTGCGAGCATTCCTACTTTATTACTTATTATTGAGTGGGGTGGGGAGGGACACAGTGAGGTTTGTTGGTCTGAACCAAAATTTCATCCCTAGGGAATATCTTCTTTGGAAATTCTAGTAACTATAAATTACAGTCTTAGAGAGTTAGTTTCTTGGGCCACTGAGAGGGCAAGGTACTTGATCATAGTCGCATAGCCAGTTGAACCCAGGTTTTCTTGACTGTCACTCTATTTTCTATACAACATTGCCTCTCATTACTGAGTTTACTTATTTTTTATAGTGAAATTATCAGCCTCTCAAAATGCTGGTAAATTCAGTTTTTGTCTATACACTGAGGCTTGGTATCAGTATTTCCTAGTTAATGCAAATAATATTAGAAATCTTTGTTACATGTGTAAGTTCTGCTTCACAGATATGTTTTACTTTGAAGTGTCTTTGGACATTTAATTTTTGTTCCTATTTCATGAACCACTACAAATGCCCTTTGTCAAAGGGCATTTTTTTTCTAGTCTTGTTTAGCAGGTTTCTTAAGGAGGCAATTCTCCCACATTTTTCTAGACTTCAAAGCCCACATTTTGTTGGCTAGGTACAGTGATGGGGACAAATCTTTGCAAATGAGTAATTTTAAATCAATTAATACAATTAGTGTGAATTAAATAAAAATACACATAAATTTATTATAAACCTTAGAGGATGGTGTCGGCATGTACCTTTTGATCATCAAATTGGATACATCTTTCAAAGGAAAATCCTCTTTGTTTATAATGGGTCATAAATTTTTAACTACAATCTTTTAGATGCACTAAATATGGTGATAAATGACAAAATTCTGTTAAGTGTAATTCTTCTTTCCTAAACTTTGCAATATTTACAGTCTCTCAAACCTCCCCCCCCACAAAATTAAGACTTAAATTTTGTTCACAAAATGAGAAGAAAACAGCTGATAAAATCCAAGTAGAAGCTAATAATAAAGTGGCAAAAAGCAATTTGAAATAATTTACTGAAAGAGAATATGAGGTAGCTTTTGGCTATCTGAAGTTTAAAAATATTTGTTCTTACATAAACACCAATAAACTAATTTACATTCTTCAGACTTGCCTAGTGTTGTTGTTGTTTTTTTATAAGGAGTTAATTTAGATTTCAGTATTCAATTGCCCAGGGATTTCAGTTGCTTCCAAAGATTTTGCTAAAGGACTCTAAGTGAACTCTCTTCTATAAAACGACTATAGATGTTTACTACTAAATATAAGATCCTTTTGAAGTACATTCGATGAATTGATACAATTCTTAAAGTTTAGTTATGCTTGGTTTAAGACCATTTTTTTTGCCCACTACCCAGTAGAAGAAGGTAGATGGAAAAATGAATGTACTGACTGAGAAAGAAATGTGATTGTCTTGAAAGTGAAAGTGGGGTTTAATATAGAAACAATGAGACATTTAAAGTTTAAATATATTTGTGGGGAGCAGTTGTGAATTACTGAAAAAAAAAGATATTGTGAGAGTAGTCCCAAACCATTTGCATTATGCCAGAGAAAAATGCACTTTTCTAAATGGTTATTGCTAAATAATGCTATAGTTGTTACTTGATAAATAGATTTCATCACCTGAAACTGTTTTGTAATCTTAGTTCATTTTGACTTCACTGTATGCATCATGAAGTAAGTGCTTGGTGAATGACTCTGCTTTGGTATCTGCCCCTCCTACTGAAAGGTGAATGCCGACTCTCCTATTTTACTCATTGTTAGCCTAGCTCCTTGTTCAAGCAGTACATGCAGTTGTGGGAGTGCATGTAACTTCACCTTCCCTGGGGTGGTGCGTATTTGTGGTGAGAAGAAAAGAATGACATGGATACTGGTTCAGCTGACACTTCTTTCTTCAGGGCAAGATTGTCCTGAAGAATAAGAAAATATGAAGTATTGCTCAGAGCTACATCTTATTCTCTGTTTCTTTATATTACAGCTTCCATGAATGAAAATATAAAGGTTGTTCTTTACATGGAAATTTAATAGGTATTTATTGACCTAAAGAACCAAAGCCACAATATTTTGTGTGTACTCCAAATGATTTTAATTTTATCACAGTGTGTGTATGACATGTGAGAGCTGTAATTTTAATCTGTTTTAATTTTGTAAACATATATTTGATGATTTTTTTCCTTTTCACAGTAGTGTTTAAATCGTAGAAAACATGATTGAAGTTGTAAATAAGTCTTATAACATTTTTTTCCTGTAGTTTTTTCCAAGTGGTTGATAAGTTATGAAAATGTTGAATGAATTATAAATTGTTGAGGGAAGTGATAGAACAAGTGTACTGTGATTTGGAATTTTTTTAAAATCTTGGAATAATGTATTTAGCATTTTTAGAATTGAAAAATATTATAAAAACTGAATAAGAAATGAGTGTGTGGCAACATAGCCAGTGTAGTTCTTACAAAAATCAGATGAAGTGAGTTTCTAACAAGTCAAGACGTGTACCTTCGCTTCACTTTAACACAGACTGTTCCTCTGTGTTAGGAAATCCTGGTGAAGTATCACATAAATCTCTTTAGTGAAAGCAGAGTCTAAGCCTTAAACACGTTTCAGCTTATGCAGAGGTTGGTTTCTTGTCTTGTTTGTAGTATCGCTGTTAATGTTCCCTCCTTTCAAATGCAGAGTGAAAATGAATGACTCATTTACAGGTTAGGTTTTTAAACTTTTCATAGTAAAATTATAAGTAGAAATATATTGTTGAAAAAACACCACTAAAGTTGACATACTGACATATAACCAAAATTTTGAGATTTGTTAGTCTTTATACAGCATTGTGCGTTTAGATATAATTCAGTATGATTGAATTTGATGATAATAAAAAAGCTATTTTTTTTAGACAGCTGTGTGCCTAAATCTGTTGATTTAGTACCATTTCTAAATTTCTAGTAACAAATCTATTTTGTTCTAAAATATAAAATTTAAGTTTATGCCCATATTTATTCTTAAAATAAACAGCTTTGGAGACCAGCCATTGTTTTACATGGAAACACAGGTTAATCTTCCTCTTAGCTGGCTTGGAATTAATAGGTATATAGATCCAGAATTAGGATAAAACTCTCCATCTGGGTAATGGCTATTTTTTTTTTAATATGGCAAAACTTGGAACCTTACTACTTTAGCATTTAGTAAAATAGAGATAAAATAATAAACATTTGACAAAAGTAGATTTAAACATAAAACTGACTTAGATCAAGTAGTTTGGACAGTATATTTTTGAGGATGAGTTCACATATCATCTCTATGCTAAAATCAACAAAAAAACCCTCTACTCTTAATTTTCAAAGTGAAGTTAATTTCTAGTTGATCTCTAACTTATATTTTGAGTCCTTTTCTAATACTTTCTATATATTTATACATATAGATGTTCATAGCTTTGTAATGAATTGTTTCTGTTGGACTTTTCTTACAGAAATCTTGAAGTTTTACATGAATATGAAATATCAGTTTGAGAGTTTAAGCTAGAAACAGACCTACTGAGTACTAGTCCTGTGTTTCGTCCAGGAATACACCTCTCTTCTAACACTTCCACCACCCTGGTACAGTTTCTTATCACTTTATGCCTGGCATAAAGCATGGACTTGCTGGTTGATCTCTCTGCCTCAAGTCTCTCCCTAATCTGGTTAGTCCCACTTCTCTTCCTTTCCTCCTGAGACTTGGATTGTTGTTCAGGTGTTTTATGTCCAGCTCTTCATCACCCTATTTGGGGTTTTCTTGGCAGAAATACAAGGGTAGTTTTCTTTTTCCTTCTCCAGGTCATTTTACAGATGAGGAAATGGAGGCAAACAGGGTTAAGTGACTTGTTCAGGGTCACACAGCTGGTAAGTGTCTGAGGCCAGATCTGAACTCAGCAAGATGAGTTATCCTCACTCCAGGCCTGGCAGTCTCCTTACTAAGCACCTTCTAGCTGCCCCTGTGACTTGGATTAACTTTCCCTAAAAGGAGACACCTCTGTCCCCCAGATGTCCCCTAGGACATGACACCTGGTTCCTTGCTTCCCTGTTGCAGCTTTCTGGTCACCTAAGAGTCCCAGCTATACACTCTGCAATTGGCAAAGATGACAGTGACAATGATCAATGTTGCAGGAGTTGTGGGATAATAGGCATAGTAATGCATTGTTGGTGGAGCTATGAATTGGTATCACTATTTTGCAAAGCAATTTGGAATTATGCAGATAAAGAGACTAATAAAAGAAATTAAGAAAGAGATTTCATTACTGGGCTTATACCCCAAGGAATAGTCACTAATAATAATAGTCATAAACTTTTATTAAGCACCCATGTGTAATGCATTGTGCTAAGCTCTAAGCATTCGAAGAAAGGCAGAAAACAGTCCCTGACTGGGAGGAGCTCATAACATGCAAACAACTATATACAAACAAGTTGCGTATGTGATAAATAAGAAAGTACTAGATTTAGGAGAGATTAAGAATGACTTCTTGTAGAAGGTAAGATTTTAGCTGAGACTTAAAGGAAGTCAGGGAAGCCAGGGAGACAGTGTGAGAAGGGAGGGTGCTCCAGGCCTGTCTGACAGCCAGTAAAAATGCTTGAAGTTGAGAGATGAAGCATCTTGTTCAAGGAACAGCAAAGAGGCAAGGGTAGATAGAAATAAAACTATCATCCCTGCCCTCAAAGCACTTGTAATTGAATGCACACAAAAGAAAGCTGAAAAGTAGGGTGGAGGTGCAGGAAGACGTTCCCTACATGGTGGAAGAAATCCAAAATGAGTTCAGCTTGAGGAGCCAAACAAGTTCAAATGAACAGGTGCAAAATGAGTTGTGGAGATGTCTGTTCTTTCTTCCCTCCTTAAATGGAAGTTGAGGACTTCATGGCTCCACCCTCCAATTAGAGGGAAGGAAGGTACTGATATGGTATGGATACTGAGACTGATTTGATCTTATAAGATGATGATGGGGTTTTATAATTATGAGTTTTGGGGGAGGGGTGGAGCATGCTGAGGAAGTCAGAGAAATACAAATACAAAATGTGTGCAGCCTGAGAAGCCAAAGAAGCCCTAAATGAGTACATCTGTTTGGGAAACAAGGCAATCTCTAAGGTCATCCCAAGGAGGCCATTGATAAGAAGAAAGTTCCCATATACACCAAAATATTTATAGCAGTCCTTGTTCTCAAGACAAAAGTCTTGCAGTAGAGTTGGGATTGTAAGTATTATGGGTTGGATACTTCAGAAGATCAATTTATAGATAACAGATTTATGCATCTTGGTATTAATTCCCTTGGAGAGAGAGGGGAGAGGAAGTGGTTAGGTATTTGGGAAGGCATGAATTGGAGAATGAAGTACTTTGCCTTTTGTATTTATTGCAGCTAGATATAGCAGTGGATAAAGCACTGGGCCTTGAGTTAGGAAGTCACAAGTTCATATCCGGCCTTTGATATTTACTAAATGTGCAACTCTGGGCAAGTCACTTAATATCTTTCTGCTTTAGTTTCCTCATCTGAAAAATGAGGATAATAATATTGCTACCTTCAAGGGTTGTTGTGAGGATAAAATGAGATAATTTTTGTAAAGTACTTAGCACAGTGCCTGACACCTCTTTTCTTTTGAGATTCACTTAATTTATATCTACCATCCAGTCAAAATTCTGATAGTTGCTATCTACCAACCTTCAGGACACTTCTCTTCTTTCCACAGTGGATTAATTTCTTGGCTGACTCTCTCTTTCTCAGATCCTGACCATGTACTAGGAGATTTCAGTCTACTCTCTCACTCTGATCTCAAGGTTCCTCAACATTATATTTGTTTGCCATGTTCTACTCTACCCCACCTCAGCCGCACACAAAGTATTCATACATTTGGTCATTTAACTACTCACAATGCCCCTTTTCCATGCTCATGAGCTCTAAAATTCCCTTATCTGATTAAAATCTGTTGGCTTTCCACTTCTCTCTCTGCTTATCAAAACCAAATGTTGTTCTTCCTCCATAACATGATCTCTCATACTTCAACCCTTCAGTCCTTCCCAGACTATCACTACCTCACTACTATCACTACCTCTCCTCATTTCCCTCTCTTTATCCTTTGGTGAACCAATCAAATTCTGCCCTGTCCTCTTCTCTTGAGTCTTTTGTTCCTTTATCCAATAGAAAAATTTGCCTTTCTTAGCTCCAGCCTTGTGTGACTCCTAACCATGTGCTGCCTTCACTCCTACATATGTGCTGTTGAACAAAGCTAGAGAAAATCACGGAATCATGTTGACTGAGTCTATTAAAATTTATGATATAAATCCTTAACTTGGCTTGAAGACAACCCATTTACTCCTCCTTAATTAGCTTTAGCAGCTCTTCCAGACATTTTCATCCCTCCTCAAATATGCCATATAATATCCCCCTAACTACACACTCCCCTGAGAACCTTGCCTAATATTTTATAAAAAATATTGAGGCAATTTACTGACTGAGAGCTCTGTCATCTTTTTCTCTTCCTCCCTCTGTTCAGTTCTCCCTCTTCTCTTCCTTCCCTGTTCTTCCTTATCTCATACTATCAAGGTGACTTCTTACCTTACATCTCTTACTTTGTGTGTCCCCTACTGGCAGGGAGTGAGACCACTTCTATTTCTATAAGCTTGAAACCACTCCTACTCCCAGTCTGATCTCCCAGCTAGGATATGGAGAACCTCTAGTGCAGAGGAACAACCTTCCCTTTGATCTCAGGCTATCCAAACTTATGCAGGTTAGATTTCTTTTTCCTACTGTGTTAATTCCTACCTAATCTCCAACCTTAGAATAAAGAGTGGTGAAACAGGGACTTCCATCTGATTATCTATATGCCTTGCATCTTGTACTGTACTTGTGTCCAGCCTGATCTTCAACCTCCTTTAGGAAGAGGAGTGCTTCTTCCATTCAATGGTGAACATTGTCATACCCAGCCATATAGTACATATCTCAGTGATTCTGAAGCCTGTAGGTTATCATCCAAACCCCATCCCCCATCCCTCACCTCCTGATTGCTCTTTCCCATCTCTCTCAACCTACCCACCCCACCCCAAAGTTCCAACCAAATACTATCCAACCCTTCCACTGTACTCTCTGGAATGCCTGTTCCATGAGCAACAAATTTCCCTTCATCTTAAATCTTTTCCTTTTCCACTCCTTTTTCCTTCTGGCAGTCATTGAAACCTGGTTCCCTCCTGATGGTATAGTTAAGGTACCCTAACTTCTTACTTCCCTCAACCTATTCCTCCATCCCACCTCAGATATACGCAAAGATGGTCATCTTGCCATCACCCACAAAGATACCAAAGCTGGTATCTTACCAGCTCCATGTTGAAGAATTCCAAAATCCTTGTCTTGACCATAATCTGTTGGCATTTCACCCCTTTCTCTCCTTTCATTTACTAATCCCTACTCTTCTTCTATACTATGACCTCTAATCCCTCAATCTATGAATTCTTTCCCAGGTCATTTTTCCTAGGCCATTTCCCCTCCATTACCCACTCTTTCCTCTTTTCCCCATCTAGACTCCTTGGTGAACCAATTCAGCTGTCCTCTTGAGTTCCTAGTCCACTTATCAGTTTGCTGATTGCACCCTGCTAAGTCTTAGATCACTTTCACCATCTGCCACCTTCACTCCTATATAGATGTTGTTGAATTAAGGTGGAGAAAATCACATAACCTTCTACTGGATCCACTTCACATTTATGTTGTGTAATCTCAACTGAGCCCTCACTCTTGCTAGGCAATCCTACTACACCTCCTTCATCAGCTTACTCTCCCACTCTACATAACAGCTCTTCCAAACCTTTTGATCCTTCCTCATCCCTCCCATGGCTCTCAGTCCCCCACCTTCTCAGCTGAGAACTTGAAGTTCCCACCCCCCCAAATCAAAACCATTCACCTTGAGCTCCATCTTCTCCCTCTTCCCCATCTCATATTACTTATGCTTTCTGCCACTATTACCTCCTTTACCCCTGACTCACACGATGAGGTGACCTTACTCTTTACCAAGGCTAATACTTCAGACTGATCAAGTGATCCTATTTAGTCTTGTCTAACAGATTTCTCCATCATCCCTATTCTGTCACTTATCTTCAGTCTCTCCCTGGCTACTGACTCTTTCCCCAGCTGCTTACAAACATGCCCATTTCTTCTTTATCCTCAAAATACCCTCACTTGATCTTTTCATCCCCGCTAATTGTTCCACCTTTGTCTCAAAACTCTTCAAAAAGTTCATCTACATTAGGTGCCTCCAGTTTCCTCTCAATCTTTTCTTAACCCCTTAAAATCCATGTTCAGACATCGTCATTCCACCAAAGCTATTCTCTCTAAAGTTAACAATCATCTCTTAATTGCTAAATCTATTGCCTTTTTCTTAATCCTCATTCTCTTTGGCTTCTCTTCAGTCTTTGATGCTTGATCATCTTTTTCCTGATAGTCTTTTCTCTGTAGATTTTCAGGATGTGACTCTCTTGGTTCTCCATCTGTTTACTCTCTCTGCAAGTCTCCCTATCTGAATCATCATGCAGACCATACCCTCTAAATATAGGTTTTCCACAGAGTTCTGTTCTGTACCATCTTCCCTGTTTACTTTTTCACTTGATGAGCTTATCAGTTTCCAAGGTTTTAAGTACTATCCCAATACTGACAATTCTCAAATCCAGCTGTGCTGTTCCACCTTCTTTGCTGACCTCAAGTTTTCCATCTGCAGTTGCTTTTCAGGCATCTCAAACTATCCTGTAGACATTTTAAATTCAACATATCCAAAACAGAATTCATTATCTTCCCCCCTCCTCCCAGTCATCCTTCTCTCCCAACTTCCTATTACTGTAGACAGTTACACCATCTGCCTAGTCCTTGAGCCTCATAACCTAGGAGTCATCCTGGATTCCTTACTATTTCTTACCTCCCATATCCAGTCTCTTACCAAGACCTTTGCAACATCTCTCAAATACATCCCCTTCTCTTGTCTGACACTGCCACCATTCTAGTGCAGACCTTCATCGCCTCATGCCTGGATTATTACAAGAAGCCTGCTGGGCTCAAGTCTCTCTCCACTTCAGTGCATCTGCCATTCAACCACTAAAGTGATTTTCCTAAGGTCTAAGAACTAAGACACAGGTCCAGTTATGACGTCCTGCTATTCATTAAACTCCAGTGGCTTCCTCTTGCCTCCAAGATCAAATACTTCATTTGGCTTTCACAGCCCTTTATAACCTAGTCTCTTTCTATCTTTCTAGACTTCTTACAGCTTATTCCCCATGACATGCTCTTAAGTCCAATAACATTGGCTTACTGACTGTTCCATGAACAGCCTATCTCTTGGCTTTGGACATTTTCTGTGGCTGTCCCTCATGCTTGACACTCTCCCTCCTCTGCTCCAACTACTGACCTCTCTGGCTTCCTTTAAGTCCCAGCTAAAATCCCACCTTCTACAGGGAGGCTTCCTCAATCCATCTTAATTCCAGTGCCTTTTCTCTCTTAATTATTTCCTATTTATTTTATTCATTCATTCATTTGTTTGTTTATTTATATTCATTCATTCATTCATTTATTTGTTGGTGAAACAGTTGGGGTTAAGTGACTTGTCCTGGGTCAAACAGCTATTAAGTGTCAAGTGTCTGAGCTGGATTTCCTTTTTGTTCTGCAAATAGCTTGTTTGGTAAATATTTATTTACCTGTTGTCTCTCCCACTTAGGTTGTACATTAGTGAAGGCAGGAAGTGTCTTTTGTCTCTTTTTTCTATCCCTGGTGCTTAGCATTGTGTCTGGCACATAAATAGATGCTTAATATATCTTTACTGATTGATTGATTGGTTGAGTATTGCAGTAGTATGGTGGTGGGTCTCCTTGCTTCAAGGCTCTCCCCACTCAACATCCTCCATTCAGGCACCAAAGTGCACCTGAATGAACTAAATGTTCATGTGACCCCCTACTCCATAAATTCCAGTGGCTCTCTATATCTTCCAGTATCAAATATGAAATCCTCTGGCATTAAAAGCCCTTTATAACCTAGCCCCCTTCTGTTTTTCTAATCTTCTTAAACCTTATTCCCCATGACATAATCTAGTGATATGGGCCTTCTTACTATTCTACAAACAAGACAGTCTATCTCTTGGCTCTAGGCATTTCCATTGGCAGTCTTCCATGTCTGGAATGCTCTCTCCTCATCTCTGTCTCACAGGAAACTTTTCCCAACTTTTCTTAATTCTAGTGCCTTCTCTGCATTAATTATTCCCATTTTTCTTGTTTGTACCTTTTTTGTACCTATTTGTGTATTTTTTTGTCTGCTCCATTAGAATGTGAACTCTCTGAAGGCAGGGACTGTCAGTTTACTCCTTTCGTATCCCCAGTGCTTTGACCCATAGTAGGTGCTTAATATATTGTTTTTGCCTGATTGACAGATGCCTTCTGTTATTATTTCTAGCTTCTGTTATTATTTCTAGCTTCAATCTTGTCTCACTTGAAGAGATGGCCTTCTATTCCATCTCCTCTAGCAATTTGCCCCCTTTCTTATCCTCTCTTTCACTTATATTCAGTCTCTGTCTACTGCATGCAAACATGCCATTCTCTCTTCATTCTCAAAAACTCTCACTTGATCCATCTATACTTTATAACTTGTGTCTCATATCTCTTCAGTATTTTGTGGCTAAACTCCTTGAGAAAGTCATCTACAATAAATACTTCCACTTCTTTTTCTCTCAGTCTCTTATCCAGTCTGTCTCAGCTGGAATGTTGCTGTAGTTTGCTTCTTGGTCTCACTGCCAGAAGTCTTTCCTCACTCCAATCCATCTTCTTTTTTGTTGTCAAACTGGTCTTCCTAAAGTGCAGATTAGACAATGTCTCCGTACTCAATAAACTTCAGTGGCTTCCTATCATTTCCAAGATCAGAGATAAAAATCCATTCTTTGAACAGAGCCCCTCATTCCTGATTGTAGCGAGCTTCCCTTTTCCCCACCTTCCCTTCCAATCTTCCTATAATTTAAACCCTATCATGAATACTGTGATCCAGTGACACAGGCTTTTTTGTTGTTCTCAAAGAAGACACTGTACCCCCCCCACTCTGCATTTTCACCAGTTATCTCCCATGCATAGCATGTTTTCCTTCACGACCTCTAAATCCTATGGCCCTGCCTTTTTTCAAGTCCCACCTAAAATCCTACATTCTACAGGAAATTTTTCCTGATACTTCTCAATTCTAGTATCTTCCCTATGTTGTTTATTTCCAATTTGCCGTATATAGCTTGTTTCTACATAGTTGTTTGCGTGTTGTTTCCTGTATTACTATGAGTTCTTGGAGAATAAGGACTGTTTTTATGTTCCTTTGTATTCTTGGTGCTTGTATCTGGCACACAGTAGGTATTTAAAATGTTAAGTAAGTGGTTGTTAGTAGGTGTTAATACATGGTAGGCATGTGATACATGCTTACTCTTCTTATCTTACAGTCAGAGCTTCTCAGATTTTGAAGGGGTCTCAGAGATTATTTAGTCTAATATCTACCTGGTCATCTAGCTTTTGCTTGATTTTTCCACTTGTGGACAGCTCTGATTGATAGGGATTTTTTTCTCATACATCCTTTTTGTGTCGTTGGTATTTGTCCATATATCTTTTTTTTTTAACTAGATTGTGAACTTTTTGAGAGAAAGATCTGTATCTCTGGCTTTTAGTGAGGTGCTTGGTTATACTTTGCATTTGATAAATGTTTGAGTCAAGTAATAAAAATTTGGCATTCCATTAATGCTAAAGTATTATAATGCAACATTTAAAAATTATTTGTTACAAATATATAACCACTTGAAGGTTTAAGAAGCATATAAAACAGAGTAAATAAAAGCCTATGTACATGAGGAATTTGCTACTTTGTTTTCAGAAAATATTGGTGGGCTCTGTTGGAGTGTAAAATATTGATGTGTATATATATATGTATGAAGTACATATATATGCATACATATATATGTATATATGAAGATGACTGATAAGATAAAACACTTTCTTCAAAATATGTCTTTGTGGATATTGTTTTTGAATGTCTTTGAACTCTGTATTGGTACAAATTCCAGAAAAGCTCATTTGCCCTTGTGTTTGAAAGATGATTTGCTCTCAGATTTCTGTATCCGTACATTATTATATAAATTTTGTTATATCTACAAAATAGTTATTTCCTGATATGTGAAATTTTAAATACTTATCCTCCTATAAACCTCCAAGGAAGAAATCTGTACCTACCAACTACCCATTGCTACTATGTATTATCTTTTTCTGTAGACAGACTGCCGTGGGTCATTATCGTTACAGTATGCACTATGTTTTCATACCTCCAACTTATGCCATCACCTTTCCTGGGAATGTCCTGTATTTCTGCTAATTTAGCTTAGTTGTCACCTCCTTAGTGAAACCTCTGGTCATACTGGATATCATCTTTCTCTCTCCTTTGAGCTAGTAGTTGACTCTGACACCCATGTGATACTTATCATATGGTTATTTATATATTTGCATTAGTCAGTCATTAAGTATTTATCTCTCCTTTGAGAATGTCTGCCTCTTCCTTGCTCCCCCACAACACATTATATAGTGCCTTGCATATATTTGGTACTCAGTAAATTAATATTTTTGATCAAAGGAAAAGTACCCCAGTTCCTATACACTCTGGTTAATACTTTGTGTTATTTTGTAAATTTATTTTAGAATAATGGATTTTTTTTTCTCTCCCCAGTGCTTTGGTAATTGTTACAGTGTTTGATCGTGATGTTAACTGCAGAAGAGCTGCGTCTGTAAGTCTTCTAAATGTTATGTTTTGCTTTTTTTTTCCCCTGAGAATTTCATCTTGTGCATTTTTATAGATAGCCATCATAGCAAAGTGGATAAAAAACTGACCTCTAAGACATGCAGACCTAAGTTCAAGAAGACCTGGCTTCAGTTCCCAACTCTAGACTCTTACCCTGTCTCTGTGAACCTTTGCATGTTTTAACTTTTGGTGCTATGTTCAAAGCTCTAAGTATCTCTAAGTTGCAGAGAAAGTGCTGACTTGCATTAGAAGACAAGTTTCCTTACATGTGAGTTCTCTATGACAGTGAAATCAGATTTATTATTCTTATCCCATTCCCTAGCTTCTTCCCTATTTGTACAGGGCCATTACATTAACTCGACATGACCTAAATCCAGTGTCCGTTGTGCCATGGTGATAATTATTTATCATTTCGTCAGTATGGATACATAGTTACAATTTTTTGGTTATTAGGCAGCATACTGTAGTGGATAGAAAACAGATCTTAGTGTTAAGAAGACCCATCCTCAGGTCTTGCCTCTGACACATATGTTACAAAGAAGGTGATGATCTATATTGGTAGGGGAAGTTCTTCATAGGCATATTGCTACACTTCATAAAATTACAGATATTACCAAAAACACAAATCAGTTAATCATTAATTCTTACTGGGTACCTGTTACTTGTTTAATATTATGCTAGGAGCTATGTGAGAGGAAACAGTGAAAACATAAAATATGTACACAAGTGAAATTTGAGTATTCTTGTTTTTTTTTTGGCTAGGCAATGGGGTTAAATGACTTGCCGAGTCACACAGTTAGTAAGTATTATGTGTCTGAGGTCGGATTTGAACTCAGGTCCTCCTGAATCCGGGGCTGGTGCTCTATCCACTGTGCCACCTAGCTGCCCCTAAATTAAAGTATTCTTAAGTGTTAAACTCTCTGGTGCTAACTGTAAGCATCTGCCTCTTCCTTGCTCCCCCACAACACATTATATAGTGCCTTGCACATATTTGGTACTCAGTAAATTAATATTTTTGATCAAAGGAAAAATACCCCAGTTCCTATACACTCTGGTGCCCCTAGCTGCCCCTAAATTGAAGTATTCTTAAGTATTAAACTCTCTGGTACTGACTGTAAGTGTTCTCAGAGTTCAAAGATGTGAGTAATAAATGTATGCTACAGTAATTGGAAAATTCTTCACTGAGGAGATTTAATTTGAGGTGACCCTTGAAGACTACAGAATCTATGTTTAAATTGTACAATCACCCCATCTTTGTTAAGAGACCTCAAAAGCCATCTAGCTCAACAATTAGCTGAACTAGAATTCCCCCTTATAATTTATTCAACTAGTAGTTAGCCAGCTTGTATTTGAAAACTTTAATTGAGATATTTTATCTCACAGACTGTTGCCTCTGTAGTCATAGATACACTGCCTTTCTTAATGAAGCCTAAGTTTCTATTAAGCCCATTTGATTGGCTAAGCCCTAGGCTAGGCACAGGATTCTTGGACCCTTAAATGGAGATTCATTCTGAAGTTTATTTAGTTAGAAAGCCTTTGTTAACCTAGCAAGATAAGGTACTGGACATCTAGATCCTTTCTCAAGCTTAACTGTCAAGAATTCACACTCTGTTGTAGAGAGCAGAATTCTGTTGGGCTGGCCACATTTAAATTCCAAATGTGTTTTTTGCCTAAAAGGCTATTTTACAGAGAACTCACACAAGGGAAGTACTCACACAGAGTTCAGAGGAAGAACACTTTCAGGGTCTCTGACGAACTTTGGAATTGATTGTGGAACACGGGAGACACTGGTATAGGACTAGCCTGTGTGGCATTCCTGCACCAAAGAAGGCATGGTGCTCTATAAGCAAAGCAGAATTATTGTAGCACAAAAGAAACCTGAGATGCATAAATTTAGAGACATCTCCACTCTAAATGTTCATATGGATTACTGGTGCCCAACCAGTGGTAGAGTCTTCTAGGCTCAGATGAACTACAGTTGGTCATACTGTAACTTGACCCTTGACATCGTGATGTCATTTGGGTCCTCTTTGAGCATGAAGGACAGCAACTAACCAACTATGTGCCAGGCATTGGACTAAGCCCTAGGAATACAAAGGAATGCAAAAGACAGTCTCTGTTCTGAAAGAATTTATAGTCCAGTAACTATGCAGTAACTATGTAGAACAGGCCTGCACAACATATGGCCTGCAGGCTGCTTCAGGCCTGCCAAAGGATTTTGGGCAGCCTGTGAAAAATGTAGAGGATGTAACAGAAAGTATATGGCAAGTGCTTTTTCCATGCCCCACTTAACTGTGCCCATCATGTAACTTGGCAGGGGGTTGCAGTGGCACACTCTGTCCTGTTTGTCCTGTGACAACAGGTTTGTCTCTAGTCTGAGAGGCATGAGAGTCATGTTTTTGCTGTGTTTTTGGTTGTTAACCATTGTTGAACAGGGACAAAGTGAGTGCAGCTATACTCCAACATAGCTGACATCTGCTATGCAATGAGAGGCAATAAACCGAGGGCTTCTTCCCTCCCTTGCTGCATGGCTGCCCTCCTAGTTATGTGAGTGTTGGGAGCTCTCTCCAATGTTAGATACTCAGTTCAGTATTTCTTTGTATGTGAGCAGTTCCTGTGGAGATTTTTTTTGGTTCTAACATTAAAGTTTTTGGGGTGACTTTGTAAAATGTGTGATAAAAAGAAATGGAAGATTGAATCAGAATACAGACTGTTTAATCTGGAGTGGACAAATGGATACTTGTTTACATGCACAGGAGACAAAATATCGTGCCTTGTTTGCCAAGAATTAATAGGTTTTCTAAGGAATACAATCTTTGTCGCCATTTTGAATCACAACATTCTGACTTAAGCAAATTGGGCACCAATGAAAAACAAATTAAAGCATCAGAATTGTTGAAAAATTTTAGTGGGGAACAATGGTTTTCCAAGAAAGTAAACTCAGAAAATGAGGTGGCTACTAAGAAATAGATTTCAAACATGATTCCGAGTACAATAAACTGATTGCTAACAAGAATTGTTATATGTCCCATTAACTAAATGTAAACAGTAAGAAAACCTGAAAAATGTATTAAAACTTGTAGCATTTAGCAAAGTAATTTTTTAACATTAATGTGATTTCATGATAAATAAAAATCTTAATAAGTGTAAGTAATTGATATGTATTGAGATTTAGTAGTTTAAATCATTAATTATACCTTTATTTGGAAAATGAGCCACTAGAAACCTATCTGCTGCCTGAAGAAATTTAGCTATTTTAATTTTGGCCACTACCTACTGCCAAGTTGTGAAGGTCTGATGTAGAAACACATTATATATGGGATAAATTGGAAGCCATCACTAGTGGAAAGGTCCTAGCTTTAAATTGGATTCAGAAAAGCTTTTTGTTGAAGGTGAGATTTTAGCTGGGACTTGAAGGAAGCCAGGATAGCTAGAAGGGAGACATAACAAGGGAGAACATTCCATTCATGGGGGACATATAATGAATGTGCTTGGAGTCAGGAGGCAATGTTCTGTGGGAGGTACAGCAAGGGAGCCTGCATCATGGGATTGCAGAGTTAAAATTTAAGAAGGCTGGTACTGAGTAAGGTTTAAGAAGGCTGGAAAGGTTAGGGGGAGGGGCAGGTTATTAAGGGCTTTCATTGAGAATCAATTTTATATTTGATTCTATAGATGGTAGGGAATTGAGTGGGTCACATGGTAAGACCTTCACTTTAGGAAGATCAGTTTGGTAGCTGAGTGGAGGATGGACTAGTGTAGGGAGAAAATTAGGCAAGGAGACAGTCAGAAAGTGCTAACGGTATCAGGAGAGAGAAAGAGGTGGTACAGGGAGATGTTATGAAGGTAAACTCTACAGGACTTGTCAGCATATGGGGTGTATTGGGGTGAGTGAAAATGAAGTCTTGAGGATGAGAACTAGGTGACTAGAAGGATAGTGATAATGTTTTTTGTAATTGGAAAGCTTACAATTCAAGGTGAGATTAAGTTTGTTCTCTATGGAACAAATGTTTTAGAGAACTTAGTGTCAGGGAACAGGTAACTTTAGAGTGGGACATTGTGGGAAGGTTGGATTGTAGGGGATGGAGAATGGAGTTTGAGTCATGATTGCCAGGAGTTCAAAATCCCTGTGATGGAGAGGTTATGACTAAGTGGGAGTTTGTAATTAAGAAATTAATTTGAGTTATCACATCCTAGGCCTTTAGCCTTCAGGTAAAGTTTTCTCAGGGTGTTAAGCATCTCAAGTTACCTGGAACCAGGACTTAACTAGTCTTAAGGACTCTGCATTCATCATTGATTGGCCAACCTTAGGTCCCTTATAGTTGTTACAGACATTCTACAATTAAGGTTTTCCTGGAGTACATATAGAGAAACTAGGTGGTCTTTACATACAGATATTTTCTCCTTTTTGGGGATTTCTAGTTGTGCCTTAATTTTTCATATTCTTTACAAAGTGTTTTCTTTGATTTACTAAGCTCTCCTGCTTTACTGGGATAATTTATTCTTTGTACTACACAGTTTTTATTTATTGATGATTTCATATATATATATATATATGAATATATATATTCACATATGTATAGCTCTAGAAAAACAGACTTTAAAAAAGTTAATTGTGATTCAAATATTTAAAAATTCAAATTCAGAGCTACCTGACTTTGCCTTTAAACCCAAATCACACTGGCTTTCATTGAATGGCCAATAATAGGCCCCAGCCCAAGCCTTTGTTGTTCCTTGTTTGGAATTTGATGGTTTAGTGTATGTGCAAATAGCAGTTGTTTTCTGTTCCTTCTAGAAACTCTGAGGGTCTTTCCCCTTCCTGATTGATTCTTTTGTGATGGTAAACTGGGCCATCTTTTATCTCTATTTGTACTTAGCCCCTAATCATTGAATGGACTTTGGCTCAGACAAAATGAAATCTGGAAAGGACTTTAGTTTAAAAAGGCCAAGGTCATCCACTGCATCCTGGGCCATTGCCAATCTTGACTGTGGTCTTGCCACTGGACTTTGATGACTCTGGAAGAGAGACTGAGGCTGATGACTTCACACAACTCTGCTACATTTAATTTATATATGAAGAAAAAGACATCACCCATATAATTTTACCATTTTTGCCTACCTCAAAGTCCTGGTTTGCAGTGATGTCAGACATTTTCAATGAGGACGAAAATGGCATCATGGTCAGCTACTGCACTGATCGTAAATTCTTCAACTTGAAAAGGCTGCAAGCCAAGACTAAAGTGGAGGGAGAATTGGTGCATGATGTTTTGATCACAGATGATTTTGCACTCAGTGTAGCTTCTGAGGCTGAGATACAGCAAAGTATGGATTGGTTCTCTGTTGCTTTTGCTTATACTAATTTGGCCTAACAATACCAAGAAAATACCCGTGCTCCATCAGCCAGCCCTGCAGTATCCATGTGTGGAGCCATGGTTATGGCAGTAGAAATATTGAATGCTGTAGATAAGTTCACTTACCTTAGCAGTATACTTTCCAGGAATGTACACATAGCTAATGAAGTTAAACACATGTATTGTCAGAGCTAGTTCAGTATTTGGTAGGATCTTAAAGAAAATGTGGGAGAGAGGAGATAGTAGACGACCTACTAAACTGTAGGTCTACAAAGCGATGGTGCTGACCTCATTGTTGTCTGTCTGTGAAATCTGGACAATCTACAAGCACTATGCCAGGAAACTGAATCACTTCCATTTGAATTGTCTTAGGAAGATTCTGAAGATCACCTGGCAAGAGAAGGTACTGGACACTGACGTCCTTTCTCAAGCTTAACTGCTAAGCATTCAAACTCTGCTGCATAGAACCCAGATCTGATGGTCTGGCCACATTATTTGAGTGCCAAATGTGCATTTGCCTAAAAGACTATTTTATGGAAAACTCACAAAAGGCAAGAACTCACACGGAGGTCAGAAAGAAGCAATACAATGATACAAAGTCTCTCTGAAGAAGATTGGTGTCAGTTATGAGACGTGGGAGACACTGGCACAGGACAGTCCAGTATTGCATGCCCACATCAAAGAAAGTGCTGTGTTCTATGAGAGAAGTAGAACTGCAGTAAGTCAAAAGAAACATGAGATGCACAAATTTAAAGACATTTCCCCTCCAAATGTTCATGTAGACTATTTGTTCCTGATGTGTGGTAGAGCCTTCTGAGCTTGTATTGATCTGATCAACCCCAGTTGGACTCACTGTACTTTGATTCCAGCATAGTGATGTCATTTTGGTTCTCTTTAAGAATGAAGGACAACAACCAACCAAGATCTGATATTGCTAGATCTCCTTCCTTTACATATTTTCCATTAATTCCTTTGGTATTCTTGACCTTTTGTTCTTCCAGATGAATTTTGTTATTATTTTTTCTAGCTCTATAAAATAATTTTTTGGTAGTTTGATTCATATGGCACTGACTAAGTAAATTGATTTAGGTAGAATTGTTGTTTTTATTATATTGGTTCAGCCCAGACATAAACAGTTATTTCTCCAGTTATTTAAATCTGACTGTGTAAAAAGTGTTTCATGATCGTGTTCATATCATTCCTGGGTTGGTGTTGGCAGATAAAGTCCCAGGTATCTTATATTGTCTGCAGTTATTTTAAATGAAATATCTCTTAATATCTCTTCTTGCGGGGCTTTGTTGGTAATATATAGAAATGCTCATCTTTTATGTGGGTTTATATACTACTAAATTATTCATTTTTTCAACTATAGCTTCATTTCCTTATTGCTTATTCTGATTCTTTCATTTTTTTTTTCTTCTCATCGCTATTGCTAGCATTTCTACTATAATATTGAAGAAGAGTGGTGATAAGGGGCTGTCGTTATCTTTTACATGAAGTGTTTTCTGGTCCCCTAACTGTACTCCTTTTTACATAACCTTATTTTTATTGGTTTTTATTTTGTATATATTTTAACATAGGCATGTTTTTTCCAGTAGAAGGCAAACTCCTTGAAAGTTTAATGTTTCATTTTTATCTTTGTTTCCTCATTGTCTTTCTCATAGGCAATTAATAAATGCTTAATTGGTTATTGATAACTTTGCCTTCTGTCCTGTACTTAAAATCTGAAATGAATGCCTTTTGGACATAGCTAAACTTGATTGTTTGAGAGAGAAGAGACAGACGAGAAGGGAAAACAAGGAAAGAGAAGAGAAAAAGACAGAAACAGAGAAAAGGACAGAGACCTACAGTCACAGAAGGAGAGAACTTAGAAGTAAACAGGAAATGTTCTCTAATTACTTATTCCTTGTCCATACTACAATTTTCAACCAGGTTATGTAACCACCAGCCTGACCAGATATGCTTGCCTAATTTGGCTAAAAGTTTGGCTCTTGGTAAAAAATTTACCCTGAACAAGTAATAAAAGTTTAAGCAGTTTGTTTCTTTTTTTACATGAAGTCAGTTTATATTTTCAAAAAAGATCTTTAGCATATTTGTTTCTACACTCATTCCCTGATTGATTAAAGGTGGAACGGATTAAAGGTGGAGCTATATTGATTTTATTGTTCCCAAAATAACTGACATTCAGAAATCAATTATTATAATAAAGAGTGATATTTTAGCTTAAATTGATAGGAAATGTTTTCATATTACTCATAGCTAATTACAAAATGTACCAAGCCCTTCTCTTGAAGTAAAATTTCTTAACTTTTTTAATTGAGAGATACTACACACATATGCTTTTCACTGAACTGATAAATAAAGGAAGAGCACTGTTTTAATTCTGTAGCCTTGGATTAGCTTTCTCCAACTGGTGTGAACTCGGGTTTTAGCAATCAAAGGACATTGTTCTGGATAGGCCAGTTCTTAATAAACGTGCATTCTTAAGTTGTTGTCATGCAGGTCATAAAAACAGGAATGACAAACAACCCTTGAGGCTCTGTGCATCTAACAATGAGGACTTTATTTCAAAAAATGAAGCCATGGGTCATTTAAAGTGCTTCATGTTTGTTTTGAGTTTATTGTCTGATGTTTAGCAAAAAGCAAACCTGACTCATTTTGCTGTGTTTGTTCTCCTTGTTCTCTAGGCTGCTTTCCAGGAGAATGTTGGAAGACAGGTATGGTAACTTTTTTGAATCTTCTTTCATTAAACTTCCTGTATCTCTGTTTCTGAACACTAAAAGATATATAGCTGGACGCTATTGTCCTTCATTAGAATTATTGAAATATGTCTCAAGTAAAATATGTATTTAATAATACAATTTCTGCTAAGCAGTGCCTTAATGCTTTACTTAATTCCCCATTCATCTCTCATTCCTAGGGTTAAACTTCTCAATTTTAGGCAGCACTTTAAGATGATGAAGGCTTCGAATGTCAGGCTGAGGTCTTATGCAGGTGGTGCTAAAATAGTATTCAAGTATTTTAACATAATGGAAGTGGTCTTTTAGAAGGACTTATCAGGTAATAGAGTTCAGGAAGAATTGGAAGGGACAAAGAGAAATCAGTTATGAGGCTATTGAAATAATTTTGGTGTAAAAATTAATCAAGGCCTAGCCCTAGCCTATATTGGTAGCAATGGAATTGAAAAGCAGAGTATTTATATGAAATATATTTCTTTTATAAAATAAATTTTTATTGATATATTTTATATTTCGAATTGCTAGAATTTCTCCCAGTATCCCATCTCATGCTGGCCACCCCTGTCCTTGTTATCCCATAGAACTAACTATTTTATAAAGGAAAAAGAGAAAGAAGAAAAAATTCTCGAAAATTAATTCATACATCAAAAAATTCTGGAAACAAATATAATGTGCCCCAACTGGGGATCTCTCACCTCTACAAAAGAGTGGGATGGGGGTGTCATCTCATTTCTTTTCTTTGGGGCCATGGTTTGTTCTTTGTAACTTCACAACATTTATTTCTGATTGTTTTGTTATTGTACTTTTTATTTACATTGTATATATTGTTTTTGTTTTGCTTAGCTCAGTCTGTATCAGATCATGTAAATCTTTTCATGGTTCTCTGCATTCATCTTTTTCATTTCTTATTGCACAGAAATATTCCCTTAAATTAATATACTACCAGTTTTTTAGCCGTTCTCCAATCACTGGACATCTACTCCCACCATCCGCACTTCTTTGCTACCACAAAAAGTTTTGCTACAAATACTTTGGTATATACAGAAACTTTCATATCAAGATCAATGACCTCCTTGAGGTATAAGCCTAGTAGTTTATTTTCTGGGTCAAAGGCTGTCCTATGATAGGACCAGCATTTTCCTCATGCAGCTTCCCTGACATCTCTGATACAGCTGAAAGCTGATTAGTTTCAGCTTTCTGGAATCAGCTTTTAAGGCTGGGGCTATAAATGGTCCCAGCAGAATATAGTTGGGGCCTTTCAGACTTGGTGGGAACCTGAGTCCTCTTGAGTTGTGTTTCCAGATGTAAATAAGGAGGGCCATATCTAGAGAAGCTAAGAGCCACTTTATCCTCACTGTATTCTTGCTCTGTTGGGGCAAAGTAAACCTTCTCCTTTGTTAAATGTTTAACTGCCTCATTTCCTCCTAATATCAAACATGAACTAAGGGTGCTGGAATTATTCCTATGCCTATGAGAAAAGGTATGGGCATTTTAGTCACTTTATTTGCATAATTCCAAATTGCTTTTCAGAATGGCTTTACTGATTTACAACTCCACCCACAATGTACCAATCGATATACCTAACATTGACTGTTAACATTTTTGCCAGTTTGCAGGTTGTGGGGCGAAACCTTAGTGTTGTGCTGCGAAACCTTAGTGTTGCACTGATTTGCATTTCCCTTACTATTAATGATTTGGGTTATTCTTTCATGTGATTATTTTGGTTTACAGTTATTATTAAAGATATTTCTAAGGAAGAATTTCCTGGATTTAAAATAATTTTGAGAGACAAATTAATTGTCAAAGATGATTCCATGATCTTGACACTGGTCAGTCAGAACAGTGGGGCTTCCTTTGACAAAGATAGGGAAATAACAAGAGAGAGGATAAAGGAATCAGATTTGAGGAGAAAGTGAATACCATTTGGAACATGAATTTGAAAAGTGACAGAGGGGAAATGTCAGAGTGGCAGTTGGAGACACATTATTAGAATTTTGGTCATAACTGGATGTATGCTTTATGGAGTCATTTAGTTATAGATATAAATTCAAACCTTGTTCGAGATCTTTGTCAAGAGAATGTAGATTGAAAGCAAAGAAAACAGAAAGGGCTGAGATCTCAATTGTAGGAAATATCAGTGGAGTAGAAGAGGAGGCAACAAAGGAAGAAAGCATAGAATCTAAAGAAGCAGAGACATTTTAAAAATAAAGGGTAGTCAGCTTAAATTCTGCAAAAAAGAGGTCAGAGAAGATGAAAACTGGGAAAAAGTTGTTTGGGTTTATAGATTATAGGACATCGTTGGACTTTTAGAGGGTAGTTTTAGTTGAGCCCGGGGACAAAAGCCAAACAAGGAATATGTGTTAAAGAAATAGAAGATTCAGATATTGACCATTTGTTTAGGAAGTTAAGAGATGAAATGGAGAAAAATAGAAAGGAAAAAGAGTTGACAAAAAGGATAAGTGAAATTTTTTCCCTATCCATGGGACACAGCCAAAACAGTACTTAGGGGAAGTTTTATGTCTCTAAATAGAGAAAGAGAAGATTAATGAATTGGGCAGGCAACTAAAAAACAAACTAGAGAATGAACAAATTAAAAATCCCCAGTTAAAAACCAAATTGGACATCCTGAAAATCAAAGGGGAGATTAATAAAATTGAAAGTAGGAAAATCATTGAATTAATAAATAAAACTAGGACTGATTTTATGAAAAAAAATATAAGGTAGATAAACTATTGGTTAATTTAATTTAAAAAAAATGAGAAAACCAAATTACCAGTATCAAAAATGAAAAGGATAATAAATTCACCACCAGTGAAAAGGAAATTAAAACAATTGTTAGGAGCTAAATCTGACAATCTAAGGAAAATGGATGAATATTTACAAAAATATAAATTGCCCCGATTAACAGAAAAAGAAATTGAATAAGCCATCAGTGAGCTCCATAAGAAAATATCCCCAAGGCCAGATGCATTCACAAGTGAATTCTACCAAACATTTAAAGAACAATTAATTCCAATACTGTATAAACTATTTGGAAAAATAGGCGAAGAAGGAGTCCTACCAAATACTACCTGCAATGGTGCTAATACCTCAAGCAGGAAGAGTGAAAACAGAGAAAGAAAACTATAGACCTATTTCCCTAATGAATATCAATGCAAAAATTTTAAATAAAATACTAGCAAAGAGATTACAGTAATGTATTATAAGATTCACATACTTTAACCAGATGGGATTTATACCAGGAATGCAGGACTGGTTCAGTGTTAGGAAAACTGTCAGTATAATTGATCATATCAATAACAAAACCAATAGAAATTATATGATTGGGGGCACCTAGGTGGCGAAGTGGATAGAGCACTGGCCCTGAAGTCAGGAGTACCTGAGTTCACATCCGGCCTCAGACTAAACTCTTATCACTTACTAGCTGTGTGACCCTGAACAAGTCACTTAACCTTAATTGCCTTAAAAAAAAGAGAGAGAAAGAAATGATATGATTATCTCATAGATATAGAAAAAGGTTTTGATAAAATACAGTACCCATTTCTATTAAAAACACTAGAGAACATAAGATTAGATGGAGCTTTCTTTAAAAAGCAGTAAGTGATAAAATGTAGTTTTAAAGTAGGAAATGGTAAAAAAAAAAAGGTAGTAAATGATAAAAAGCCATCAGCAAATGTTATCTGTAATGAGGATAAGCTAGAAGCCTCCCTGGTAAGATTCGAGGGTGAAGCAAGAATGCATGTTATCAACACTCTTATTCTGTATTGTACTAGAAGTGTAATTTATAGCAATAAGAGAAAAAAAGGCAATTGAGGAATTAGAATAGGCGATGAGGAAACAAACTATCCCCTTGCATACAATATGATGCTATGGTTGGAGAATCCTAGAATATTAACTAAAATGTTGAAATAATGACAACTTTAGCAAAGTTGCAGGATATAAAATAAACTCACATAAATTATCAGCATTTTTATTGCAAACAAAGTCCTGTGGGAAGAGATAGGAAGAGAAATTTCATTTAAAATAACTGTAGGCTATATAAAATACTTGAGAGTCTACCTTCTAAGACAGACCCACATAATTACAAAACACTTTTCACACAAAGAAAGTCAAATCTAAACAGTTGGAAAAATATTAATTGCTCATGGGTAGGCTGAGCCAATATAGTAAAAATGACAGTTCTGCCTAAATCAGTTCACTTATTTAGTACCATACCAGTCAGACTGCCAAAAAATTATTTTGTGGAGTTACAAAAAATAATACGAACATTCATCTTGAAGAACAAAAGCTCAGGAATATCAAGGGAGTTAATAAAAGAAATGTGAAAAAAGAAAAGAAAAGGTGGCTTAGCCATGCCAGATTTGAAGCTATATTACAAAATGGTAATCATGAAAACTATCTGGTACTGGCTAAGAAATAGAATAATAGATCAGTAGAATAGATTAAGTGGTACACATTACACAGTAGTTGAATGTCTATAGCAATCTAGTATTTGATAAACCCAAAAACCCAAGCTTTTGGAACAAGAACTCACTATTTGATAATTGCTGGGAAAACTGGAAAACAGTATGGCAGAAGCTAGGTACAGACCAGCATCTTATACTGCCTACCAAGAGAAGATCAAAATGGATACATCATTTAGACATAAAGGGTACTACCATAAACAAGTTAGGGGAGCATGAAATAGTTCAGATCTATGAATAAGGGAAGAATTTATGACCAAAGATGAGATAGAGAGATTATGAGATGTAAAATGGATAATTTTGATTATATTAAGTTAAAAAAGTTTTAGCCCAAACAAAACCAATGCAAAATCAATGCTTAGATGAAAAGCAAAAATCTGGGGAAAAATTTTTATAGAAAGCTTCTCTGATAAAGGCTTTATTTCTCAAATATATAGAGAACTAAGGCAAATTTAAAAGAATACAAGTCATTCCCCAACAGATAAATGGTCAAAGAATATGAACAGGCAGTTTTCAGACAAAGAAATCAAAAGCATCTGTAGTCATATAAAAAATGCTGCAGGGGGCAGCTAGGTGGCACAGTGGGTAGAGCTCCAGCCTTGGAGTCAGGAGGACCTGAGTTCAAATCTAGCCTCAGACACTTGACACTTACTAGCTGTGTGACCCTGGGCAAGTCACTTAACCCCATTGCCTAGCCAAAAAGCACGCGTGCGCGCGCGCGCGCGCACACACACACACACACACACACACACACAAGCTCCAAACCACTATTATATAAATCTATGTTTATATATAAATCTATGTTTATATATAAATCACTATATCACTAAATCACTATAAATCAGTAGTACAGAAATGCAGATCAAAACTGTGAGGTACCACCTCACGTCTACTAGATTGGTTAATATGACAAAAAAGGAAAATGGTAGATGTTGGAAGTGGTGTGGCAAAACGGGGACACTAATGCACTGCTGCAAGTTGTGAACTGATCCAGGCATTCTGGAGAGCAATTTGGAACTATATCCAAAGGGCTGTAAAATGGTACACATACCCTTTGTTGGGCAACTACTAATTCTGTTTCCCAAAGATTTTTTAATTTTTTTCTTTTTTATTGCTAAAACTCAAATACACAATAAGAAAAGAAAAACAAACATACAAGTAAATATTTAAACTTAAATACAAAATAAGAACAGGAAAAAAATCAAGTCATGTGCATAGGACAGTGTAAGAGATGGTACAAAGTACAGCTATAAATTTCCATTTCAAGAAAGCCTATATATAATAAATACATGTTGTGTTGAGAACTGTCTATTCGTTGCTTCCTTGTAAAATTTTCTTTTGTTCTCTGCTGCACACTTTTTGCTTTGTTGTCCCCCTCCCCCAAACCTACAAATATGTGTGGATATATTTATATATAGATATATACATACATACATATATACATATATACACACATATATAAATATATACTTTACCTAACAAATTCTACTTCTGATCTTTGTTTTTATGTTTGTGCATGTCTCTTATCCTCCCCTTCCCATTAATCTAAACATCCTTCTATAACCCCCTTTAACCTATTCCCTCACCCTCCCTTATCTTCTTGCCTCTTCCTATCCTCTTAGCATTGTATTTCTTTCTGAATTTAGAAGACTTTTATACTCATACATATACATATATAAATACATACATATACATATACATATATATATGTATATATATATGTATTGTTCCTTCTTGAACCCATTCCCAATTGAAAGTAGGTTTCCAGAACCATCTAATGCTTTAGTGTTGGTTATTCCCCTTGTACCTCATTTGTATAAAATAATTACTTTTTTTAGCTGTTCCTAAACAGTTTTTACTTTTTAAAGTTATGTCATACTCAGGTCTACCCCAATGTTTTTTAAGAACTACACAGTTGCTAATAATAATCTTAGATATATGTTTTACATTTTACATACATAAAAGATAAATAATCTGTCTTTATTGAGTCCCTTGTAATTAGTCTGTGATATGTACTTTATATTTCTCTTGACCCTTGTATGTCAAATCTTATATATGAATTTCAGGGTTTTTTTTTTAACAAAGTCCTCACAGTTCATTAAATATCTATTTTTTTTTTCATTCAGGATTATGCTTAGCTTTGCTGGGTATGGTATTTTCAGCCAGAACCTTAGTTCTTTTGCTCTTCGATACTGTTCCAAGACCTGTGGTCTTTTAGTGTTACAGCTGTAGGTCTTGTGTCATTCTGATTGTGGCACTGCCATATTTAAATATTTTTTCTTGTGGCTAATAATATTTTATCCTTGAACTGGAGGTTTTAGAATTTGACTATAATTCCTGTAGGTTTTCCTTGTATGATGTCTTTCAGGTGGTGATCAGTGGATTTTTTTCTATTTCTGCTGTCCCCTCTTGCTCTGATGCTTCAGGACAATTTTCTTTAATTATTTATTGTATTATTGTATCAAGATTCTTTTTGTGATCATAGCTTCAGGTAGTTTGATTATTCTTATGTTTTCTCTTTTTGATCTGTTCTTCAGATCAGTTGTTTTTCTTATGAGATGTTTCATTTTCTCTTCAATTTTTTCATTCTTTACATTTTGTATTATTATTATTTCTTGATGTCTTATAATTTTTCTGACTTTCCCTTGCCCAGTTCTGATTTTCAAGGAGTCATTTTCTTCCTTAAGATTCCGGATCTCATTTTCTTTTCATAATTTTCTTGTTTTTCTTGGATTGTTTGTTCTTCTTATTTTTTTTTTTTTAAGTTTTTCCTTAATCTTTCTCATCTGAATTTTAAAGTGTTTTTAAAGTTCTAGGAATTTTTTTGGGGGCAGATGACCATTTGACATTACTCTTCGAGGTAGAAGAGTTATTTCTTTGCTTCAGGATCCTCCTCTGAAGATGAACCCCAGTATTCTGTATTCCCATAGTAACTCTCTGTGGTTGGATTCTTTCTCCTTTGCCTGTGTATTTTTTTTCTTTGTAGTTTAGTTTTTGTAATCATCTCTAGTCTAGAGTATTGGGTAGTGGAGTCTGGCCTCAGATTGTCCTTCAGTTGTCTCCTCTGGTTTGGAACTAAAACCAAGACCTTCAACCCTCCTGTAAGTGCCCACAGCTAGCAACATCCCACCCCGCTGCTTTTGCACTCACCGGGTGTGTATGGATGGTTCCTTCTCGCCCCCACTGCTCTCCACAGCAGAGCTGGTCCGGTGTTCTTTGTCACCAGAGGTTCCCTCGATCTTCCCTGGCTCAGATACCCCACACTCGTCACTGTCCCAGGGTAAAAGTTCCTATGGCTGGGGCTGAGGCTACTTCCCAACCCAGTATCTCCAGGGCTTGCGAAGTGGTCCCTAGCCTGGAGGTGTTTACTCTTCACTGGGACCAAACCCCTTCCTGGATTTTTCTTCAGATATTCTCAGATTGTTCCCAGAAGGACCCCTGTTCTACCCCTTTGCTTGTTTATTTTTACCTCTCTATGCTTGCCGTCAAGTGCTATTTTATGTCTTTTGTTGGGGGGAAATCTTTAGTGCTTGGAATTTTCTGACCTACTCCACCATCTTCCCAAAATCTTCTCTCAATATTTTTTCATGAAGGGAAAAGGACCTATTTGTACAAAAAAAATATACTTACAATAGCTCTTTTTTTGGTGGCTAAAAATTGAGGGCATATCCATCAATTGGGGAATGGCTGAAAAAATTGTTGTATATGATTGTAATGGAATAAAATTCTGCTATAAGAAATGATGAGCAGGTTATTTTCAGAAAAATCTGGAAAGACCTATATGAACTGATGCTGAGTGAAAAGAGCAGAACAGGAGAATATTGCACACAGTAACAGCAATATTATATGATGATCATCTGTGAATGACTTAGCCATTTTCAGCAATACAGTGATCCAAGACAATTCCAAAGGACTCATGATGGAAAATGCTGTCACCTTCAGAGAAAGAAGTGATGGAGTCTGAATGCAGATTGAAGCATACTATTTTTCACTTTATTTTCTTCCATGTTTTCTTTTTGGGGAGGAGGAAGGGCTCTGTTTTTTTTTCTACATGACTAACATGGTAATACCTTTTACATAATTGCATATGTATAACCTATACTAAATTGCTTACCATTTCAAGAAGGAGGGATAGAAGGGAAGGAGGGAGAAAAAGAACTTGAAATATAAAAATTTTAAAAATGAATGTTAAAAATTGTTTTTACATGTAATTGGGAAAAATATTGTAAAAAAAAAAGATGGAAGATCCATATATAGACACACATTTAGACCTTCCACTTTTTTTTTTTTAAGCCAGGAAAAGCAGACATTGAAAAAATGAAAATTTTCTCAGGGGAGGAATTTATTATAAATAGGAGATTGGTTAGAGATTTCATTCTTGTAGGAAGCACCTAGTCTTGAACTTTCTGTGTCAGTTGAGTAAGTGTGTTTTCAACACACAGGATTGCTCTTATCACTTTAGAAGTTAAGTGACTTGGCCAAGTTCTCACAGCTAAATGTGTTGGACTTAAGTCATGAACCTAAAGTTTTCTTGGCTCCTGTGCCACTATGCCGTTCTGCTCATAGGTAGCCTCATAGGATTTTAGAGCTGGAAGGTCTAACTTGTCATTTAGGAGATAAGGAAGCTAATGGCCAGAGAAATGACTTGACAAAAGTCAGTCCATAAGATAGTTGTAGGGCTTGACCTAGATCTGAGGCCACTGTTCTAGCTACTTAAACTAAAGCTACTTCCTGAAGATAGAAGAGAGTGCTGGTGCTGGATAGCTCTTAGTCATTCAATAAAATAGAAATGACAAGATTAACTGAGAGTAATTATAGAATAATTTGAGAGTTGCAATGGACCTCAGCATTCATTTTGTTGAAGACCTCCAAGGTGGGATTAACCCACCACCTTTTGGTGTAGCCCATTATTCTTTGGACAGCCTCAATCTTTAGGATTTTTGTTTTTGAGAGGAAGGCTAAATTTACTTGGCAGTTTTCTTTTTATTGTTCCTGATGCTGCCTTCTGGGACTAATTTGTCTTCAATATGATAGCCCTTGAGATATTTTAAGGTAGCTATCTTGTCCTCTGTGAGTTTTCTCTTCTTGTGTAGCCAAAATGTATCCACTTCTTTCAACCAGTCCTTATATGATAAAGACTCAAGGCCTTTCCCAGTCTACTTTGCAGGCTGCTAGTGTCTTTTTTTTTTTTTTTTTTTTTGCTTTTTGGTAAGGTAGTTGGGGTTAAATGACTTTTCCAGGGTTCCACAACTAGTGAGTGTTATGTGTCTGAAGCTGGATTTGAACTCAGGTCCTCTTGACTGCAAGGCTGAATCTCTATCCACTGTACTACCTAGCTGTCCCTGCTAGTGTCATTCTTAAACTTTGTCCCCTAAAACTATATAGTATACTCCAGGTGAAATATACCTTCTTACTCATTTTAAGTTATGCCTCTCTTCATGTAGCCCAAGATTGCATTAGAATTTTTTGGCTATCACATTGCACTGCTGACACTACAGTCTAGTGCAATCCCCAGATCTGTCATTTTCAGCTTTTCCTTATCTGCTTGCTATTTTTATAAACCTGTAACCAAGTCATTTTTAGTGGGTTTTTAAAGTTCCTTTATTCTTCAATTAATAGTAATTTATTTTCTTTCTCGCCTCCCTAGTCTTCCTTTGAAAAAAAAGAGAAAAACTAAGCCCTGTCAACAGATATATAGTCAAGAAAAACAAATTTCCAAATTGTGCGTGTCCAAAAATGTGTCTCCTACTGCCTTTTACTAACCATTTTTTTTCAAGAGGCAGACAGTACTTTTTGTCATTGGTTCTCTTAAATTTTGGTTGATAATTACATTTATTAACATTTGTAATTTTTTTCAAAGTTCTTTGCTTTTACAGTGATATTGTATAAGTCATTCTTCTGATCCTGCTTACTTCATCTGCATCAGTTCATACAGTTCTCAAGTTTCTATAAGCCATCCTGTTTGATTTTTCTTATGCATATGTGTACATATATATCTATATGTCTTCTTAGCTATCTTAATTCATATAGTACCTACTGTGTACCAGTCACTGTGCTAAGTGCTTTATAAATATCTCATTTCATCTTCACAGTAAACCTGGAAAGTAGATGCTATTATTAGCCTCATTTCATAGTTGACAAAACTGAAGAAAAAAACAGGTTAAGTAACTTGCTGAAGGTCACACAGCTAGTAAAAATATCTTAGGCTGGATTTGAACTTAGGTTTTCTTGACTCTAGGCCTAATGTTGACTGGGCTACCTTGCTGCCTTTTATATGTGTGTGTATATATGTACATAGGGGTGTGTGTGTGTGTGTGTGTGTGTGTGTGTGTGTGTGTATGTGTGTGTGTGCATGCATATATACACATACATACTCAAATATAAATAAAATGTGTTTTGTTATATTTATATATAATAATTTGTACAGGCATACCACAATTGATGGGCAGTCCCTTTGGTTTCCAGATCTTAGTTACTAATAAAAGGAACGGCTATAAATATTTTTCTGTTTAACAAGTCCTTTACTTCTTTTTTTTTTTATCTGTTTGGATATAGGCCTGGTAGTGGTTTTAGTGCATTAGTGGTTCAAGGGTTATTTACATAATATTCACTTTTAGGGTAGAGTTCCAAATTGTTTACCAAATGGTCCATTTTTTCTCCAAAGAATTGTTCATTCTTTCTTCAGTTGTTTATACCAGTGCACAATTCTACCAACATTGCATTAATATATTTTTTTTCCTACAGCCATCCAATGTCTACCATTTTCTTTTAATTAGCTTTGCCAGTCTGATGCTTGTGGGGATAGGGAATCTCAGTTTAATCTGTATTTCTCTAATTATTGATGCTTGGAACATTTTTTCTTGTAACTATTGACACCTTGGATTTCTTTCCTTTAGAACTGTCTATATCCTTTGACCATTTGTCAGTTCAGGAATAGCTCTTATTTTTGTCATTTGAATCAGTTCGTTATATACTTTGGAAATGAAACCTCTTTCAGAGAAACTTATTGCAAAGATTTTTCTCCCCACTTACTGTTTCCTTCTAATCTTAGCTGCACTAGATTTCTTTGTACAAAAGAAAACATCTGTAAATTGGTTCTTTATTAAATGAAGCTAGGGAAATCATTAAGTGAAGTTAAACAGGGAGAATGTTCCAGGCATGAGGGACAAGCAGAGAATATGACTGGAGCTGAAGATGGAGTTTCTTGTTTGTGGAACATCCAAGAGGCCAATGTCACTGGAACAAAGATTACATGTCAGGCAGTAAGATGTAAGAAGTCTGGAAAAGTAGATCGGTATAGGGGCAGCTAGGTGGTGCAGTGGATAGAGCACCAGCCCTAGAGTCAGGAGGACTTGAGTTCAAATCTGGCCTCAGACACTTAACACTTATTAGCTGTGTGACCTTGGGCAAGTCACTTAACCCTTAACTCCATTGCCTAGCCAAAAAAAAAAGTAGGATGGTGTTAGGTTTTGAAGGGTTTTGAATGCAATGAAGAACATTTTGTATTTGATACTGGAGATGATAGCTACTGGAGTTTGTTGAGTAAAGGAGTGACATCGTCAGGCCTACACTTTAGGAAAAATCACTTTAATAGCTGAATGGAGGATGCATTGGAATGGGGAGAGAGACTTGAGGCAGACCAACTCATCCGCAAGCTATTGCAATAGTCCTGGCATGAGCTTATGAAAAACTGTACCAGAGTGGTGGCAGTGTCAGAAGAAAGAAGGGAGCATATCTGAGAGATGTTCAAACTGAGAGTTGAGAGATATTGAATTGTTTAGGATGATTCCTCAGTTGTGAGCTTAAAGGACTAGGATGATAATGTTGCCCTCTTCAGTAAAAGGTAAGGGAGGAGTAGGGCAGGGTTTTGGGGGAAAGGTAATAATTTTTTCAGTTTAAGATAATAATAATTCAGTTTAAGAGGTCTATTAGACATCCATTTTGAGATATTTGAAAGGTATTTGGAAATGGGAGATTGGAGATCAGCAGAGAGGTTGGGGCAAGATAGGTAGGTGTGAGAATCGTTAGCATAGAGATGGTAAGTAAATTCATAGGAACTGATAAGATCACCAAGTGACATTGTATATAGAGGGAGAAGAAAAGAAAGTCCAGGATAGAACACTGAGGGACATCTATGGATGGAGGTTATGGTTTGGCTGAGGCTTCAGTAAAGGAGATGGAGAAGGAGATTAGGTTAGTTAGGTGGGAAGAGATCCAGGAGACAATGGTGTCCTAAAAACTTAGAGAGTATCAAAGAGTAGAGGATAATCAACAGTGTCAAAGTATGGAGAAAGGTCAAGAATGAGGAATTTGAAAAGGCCACTGTTTGGCAACTAAGAGATTATAGAAAACCCTAAAGAGAGAAGTTTTGGTGGAGTAAAGTTTGAAAGGTTGGTTGTAAGAGAGTAAGAACAGAGTGAGAGGAGTGAATGTGGTCTGAGGCTAGGCTCGAATCCATACTCTCTCAATTTCAGATAAAGAACACTGCTGAACGCTACTGCATTTGCTTGAGGTTTGGGTCCTTGCTCCCATCTCTGGAGTCAAAGGGACAGATCTGCTGCTGTTACTCTGAGATGAGTGACTGAATCTATGATCCTTGCCTATCTCTGTTGCACAGTACCTGCCTGGTCACTTGCCAGTGAGTGTAATGGAGATAAAAACTTGGTCTGGAAAAATGATCCCTGTGTTTTTTTTCTTTTGATTAGCTAATCACTTGTCTGATATGGCTCCAGAGGAGAAAGTGAGGCTGATGACTTTATAGAGCCCTCCTTCTCTTAAATCTGATTCACTTGCATGTCATGGCATCATGTCCCTGATGTCATGGTCTTCTTCGAGAACAAAAGACAAACAGCAGCAACTCGTTTCTTTCTCTTCTTAGTTGGATTACCTATAGGAGAAGCTGGGCAGTATTGTGGCCTCCTACTCCATCATCTTTCCTGATGTCCAATATTGAAAAATATTAAGCATTACAGGGCCAAGCATAAATCCTGGTATTTTCTGTTAGAGATTCCCCTACCTTTCTGAAAGTGAACCCTTTACATCTACTTATTGAGTCTGATCATTCTACCAGTTCTCAATCCACCTAATTGTGTTTCTCTTGTAATCTATTCGTATTTCTCTCCAGTTATACTCAACAGAAATGTATTAAGACTCTGTTACATAATGTTTAGTATCGTTATCTTGTCCACATCACAACATTCTCCATCACAGTTTCGATATATCAGAGGTTGGCATAAGAAATTAAGTGGGAATTTTTATATGGACACATAATGGGAAAAATAATTTTTGTACAAAGATATAGTCACCTCCCAAAAAGGCAAGCATAGTTCATAGGATCTGAGAGCTCTGGATAGCAGAATAGTTTCTATATGAAGAGTGAGAGGGAAAAGAAGGATTAATTCAGGATTCAGAGTCTATATGACACAGTGGAGGAGTGGATTTGAGAACTGTAATATATATATATATATATATATATATTTTTTTTTTTTTTTTGGAAAAGCCATCACATAGTAGCCAGGAGCCCTGAACAAAGAATTGACCATTCCTTTACGTGAAGAAATGTGAACACTTTAGGTATGCAAGTTTAGATTGTTAAGGTTAAAGACAAGTGGTCTTATCTTGAACGTGGATGTTTTATATATATGTGTGTGTGTATATATATATGTATGTATGTGTGTGTGTGTGTGTGTGTGTGTGTGTATGTGTGTATAGGTGAGGCATTTGGGGTTACGTGACTTTCCCAGAGTCACACAGCTAGTGAGTGTTATGTATCTGGAGCCGGATTTGAACTCAGGTACTCCTGATTCCTGGGCCAGTGCACTCTCTCTGCTGTGCCACCTTGCTGCCCCTATACCTCACATTTTCTAGTCTTTCTCTCCTACCTTCTCAAATCACCCTCAGGTTCAGGTAATTTGTTTTTGTTTTCAGCTATTCCTTCTCCAGCATTACTTTCCCTCTTAATCCCTCTCCTTCCTATTACCATTTATTTCTATATTGAATTGATGTTTTTCTACACCAAATTGTGTGTGTGTTTGTTGTATTCAACCTTCCTTTGTCTGTCAGATAATATTGAGACTCATCTGATGCTAACTCCCTTACGTTTTCCTCTACCTTTGTATATTATTCTCACTCATGCCAATTATGAGAAATTCCCAAAACTAAACTTTATTTCAGTCCTTATCCTTTTGATCTCTCTGTAGCATTTAAAATGCTTTCTTTTCTCTATGTTCTCTTCTTGTCTATTTGCCTACATTTTCTTTGTCTCCTTGGCTATTCTTCATTCATGTCACTTCTGCTAAATATTTGTTTCCCAAGGCTTCATTCAGGACCTTTTCTCTTTTCTCTCTATACTGTCTGATTTGGTGATCTTATTTGCTTCCATGAGTTCACTTATCATCTTTATGATGATGATTAGCAGATATTATATAATCTCCCTCAGTCTTTATGATTAGTTGGTCAGATATTTTCAACTGCATCTTCGGTTTCTAAAACTATATGCCCTGTTTACATGCCAAATTCAGTATGTCCAAATCAGAACTCATTATTTTTCCCAACAAACTGTCTCTTCTTTCCAACTTCCTTATTGTTTTGGAATCTGTCATCTTCTTAGTCATTCAGGCTTACAACATGGGTATCATTTTCAACTCCCTACTCTCACTCCACATATCTATTGCATAATATTGTGATTTATACCTTTATAGCATCTCTTGTATATATCCTCTCTACTGTCCTCTTTACTTAAACAGTTACTGCATTAGTTCAGACCCATATCACCTCCTGCCTGCACTACTGTGATAGACTTCGAATTGATTTGCCTGGCTCTTTCTACTCCAATCCATCTTCCATTTAGCTACTAAAGTGATTTTCCTACAGAGTTGGTCTGGCCATGTCACCTCCCTACTCAGTATGTTCCAGTCATTTTCTCTTACCTCCAGGATTAGATATAAAGTCTTATTTGGCGTTTAAAGCTTTTCATAACCTATGCCTTCCTGAATTTCCTGTCTTCTTACTCTATGCGTGTTTTGATGCATTCGTTATGATCCAGCTATGCTGGCCTACTTTCTTTACTTCATATATGACATTCTGTCTCCTGTCTCTTATCTTTTTGTACTGTCTTTTGTCCCTCATCCTTGAAATGTTCTCTCTCCTTACCTCAGCCTCTTATGTTCCCTGGTTTCCTTTATATCTCATTTCCAGTCCCACTTTTTATTAAGTCCCTCCTCCCATCTCTGCTACTAGTGACTTCCCTGCTCTGAGAAGACCTTCCATCTACTCTGTATATATCTTTTGTGTACCTAACATGGTGTCTCATCCATTATAGTATGAGCTGCTTGAAGGTTAGGACTTTCCCCCCTCCCTTTAGTACTTAATCATAATGCCTGGCATTAAGTAAGAACTTAATAATTGCTTTTTGATTGATTGATTGATAGAACTAATATCTACCTCTCAAGTCAACAAGCAATTATTTAGTGCCAGGAACTGTGCTAAGTGCTGGGGATATGAAGAAAGACATAAAAACTGTCCCTTTTCTTAAGGAGCTCACCTCTAATTGGGGGAGAGAGCATGTAAACAGCTATGTAAAAACAAAATATACACTGGATATGTGGGAGACAATCTTTTTTTTTGGGGGGGGCTAGGCAGTGGGGTTAAGTGACTTGCCCAGGGTCACACAGCTAGTAAGTGTTATGTGTCTGAGGCCGGATTTGAACTCAGATCCTCCTGAATCCAGGGCCGGTGCTCTATCCACTGTGCCACCTAGCTGCCCCCTATGTGGGAGATAATCACAAAAATAAATCACTAGCTTTAGTGGAGATCAGGAAAGACTTCTTGTAGAAAGTAATATTTTAACCAGATATTTAAGGTTCCAGGGAAGATAAGGTGTGGAAATGAGGAAAGAGACAGCTCCAGGTATGGGAGATATCCAATAAAAATGCATGGAGTTGGAAGATCAATTTTTTATGCAAGGAGCAGTAAAAGAAAAACACATTACTGGATTGCAGAAAATATAAATGGGAGGGGTAAGGTGTAAGAACTCTGGAAAGGTAGGAAGGGACCAGATTATTTGTTGTTGTTTAGTTTTAGTCGTGTTTGACTCTTTGTGACCCCATTTGGGATTTTTAAAAAATATATAAATTTATTTATTTTTAGTTTTCGACATTCACTCCCACAAGTTTTTGAGTTCCGAATTTTCACCCCATCTCCCCCCTTACCCCACCCCAAGATGGCATGCATTCTGAATATCCCTTCTCCTAGTCTGTCCTCTCTTCTGTCTCTCTCCCCTTCTCTTATCCCCTTCCCCTTCTATTTTCCTGTAGGGCAGGGTAGACTTCTGTACCCCATTTCCTGTATTTATTATTTCCCATTTGGGATTTTCTTGGCAAAGATGCTGTAGTGCTTTGCCCAAAGTCGAGCAGATGATTTTATACTTAGTTCTGGTGGTAACAGGAAGTTTATTGAATAGCAGAATAACATCATCAGACTTTTGCTTTAGGAAGATCAGTTGACAGCTAAGTGGGATGATGAGTGTGAATATACTTGAGGCAGGGAGACCAAACAGAAGGCTGTCACTAGATATAAGGTGATGCGATCTTGTACCAGGGTGGGCATTTTGTTAGAGGAGAGATATTAGAAAGATATAATCAACAGGTCGTAGCAGTTGATTGCACATGATGAGTGAGAAAGGCAAGAGTCAAAAATGACATCTACCCTGTTAGCTTATGTAATGAGAGGTTGGTGGTGCCCTTGGCAGTAATAGGGAAGTTAGGAAGAAGAGAGAGGGTTGTGGAGGAATAATATGGTTTTAGATATGTTGACTTTAAAATGTCTGCCTCCCACCTTTTTTGCTTTTTCTTTTAGTATGAATTTTTATTTTTAAGTAAATAATAGATTTCTTCTTTAATATTGTAATAATTTTTCATGAAATTAATTTTTGGAGTTAAATTTTTGTGTTCTTTTAAGCAAATATTTTTAATTTATTCATGTACACAGTTTTTAGCATTGAATTATAGCATCACAGATCTGGAACTGAAAGGAAACTCAAAAGTTATCTAGTCTAACCCCTTAGTTTTAGGGAGGAAACTGAAGGAGGTTAATTGACTTTCTCAGCATCATAAAATTTATAAGAAATGAAGTTGGGATTTTTACCTAGATCCTCTGATTCCAGAGAAAGTGCTATTTTTAATATTAAATTTTTTAAGAGAAATGTTACTCTAATATGCATATACTAATTACAGAATTTTTTTTAGGGTACTTTTCCTCATGGAATTGATATTTTGACTACAGCTGACTATTTTGCTGTTGGTAACCGATCTAATTGCTTTCTTAATATAAGGTAAGTTTGTACAGTTTTTCACTTAAAAATATAAAAATAATTGTGATAAAGAAAACAAATTCCCTTATTGGCCATGTTAAAAAAAATCTTACTCTGTACTTTGATTCCTTTGTTTCTTTCTTGGACAGTGGGATAGCATCTCTAATAATAATTAGTCCACTGAAATTCTGATTGGTCATTGTGTCATTCAGAGTTCCTAAGTCTCTCAAGGTTGTTTATCTTACCAGTATTGTTGTCACTGTATAATTTTTTTTCTGGTTCTCACTACAATCTGCATCAGTTTATGCAAGTCTTCCCAGGTTTCTCTGAAACCATGTTCTTCATTTCCTCAAGCACAATGTTATTTCTTCACATTTATATATTATAACTTGTTCAACCATTCTATTCAGCTCTGGTCTTTTCTTCAAGAATGCTTGAAAGTCCTCTATTTCACTGAATGACCATTTTTTTCCCTGAAGGATTATACTCAGTTTTGCTGGGTAGGTGATTCTTGGTTGTAATCCTATCTCCTTTGCCCTCCAGAATATTATATTCCATGCCCTGCGGTCCTTTAATGTAGAAGCTGCTAAATCTTGTGTTATCCTGATTCTGTTCCCACAGTACTTGAACTGTTTCCTTCTGGCAGCTTGTAATATTTTCTCCTTGACCTGGGAACTCTGGAATTTGGGTATAATATTCCTAGGAGTTTTCCTTTGGGGATCTCTTTCAGGAAGAGATCGGTGGATTCTTTCAATTTCTATTTTGCCCTCTGGTTCTACTATATCAGGGCAGTTTTCCTTGATAATTTCTTGAAAAATGATATCTAGGCTCTTTTTTTGATCATGGCTTTCAGATAGTCCAATAATTTTTAAGTTCTCTCTCCTGGATCTATTTTCCAGGTCAGTTGTTTTTGCAATGAGATATTTCACATTGTTTTCTAATTTTTCATTCTTTTGGATTTGTTCTACTGTGTTGTGATTTCTCATAAAGTCACTGTCTTCCAATTGCTCTATTCTAATTTTTAAGGAAATATTTTCTTCAGTAATCTTTTGGACTTCCTTTTCTATCTGGCCAATTTTTCTTTTTAGGGCATTTTTCTCCTCATTGGCTTTTTGGATCTCTTTTGCCATTTGGGTTAGGCTATTTTTTAAGGTGTTATTTTCTTCAGTATTTTTTTGGGTCTTCTTTAGCATCACTCTCAGTTTTTCCTCTGCTTCCCTTACTTGCTTCTCAAAATCATTTTTGAGCTCTTCTGTGGCCTGGGACCAATTCATATTTTTCTTGGAGGCTTTGGATGTAGGGGCTTTGACTTTGTTGTCTTCTTCTGGTTGTATATTTTGGTCTTCTTTTTCACCAAAGTAAGATAAAATAGTCTGACTCTTTGCGCTGCTTGCTCATGATCCCAGACAGTTACTTGAGTTTTAAACTCTTTGTTAAGGTAGGAATCTGCTTCCAATGTGGAGAATGTACTGTCCCAAGCTTCGGGGGGGTTTGTACAGCTGTTTTCAGAGATACTTGTAGGGACTTATAAATTTTCAGTTCTTCCAAGGTGGTGTGATAAGGGGTGAGGTGTTTACTCCTTTCCTGGCCTGTGACCACAAGTACTCCTTTCTGTCCTGTAACTGTGAGGAGGGGTTCCTCTGCACAGCCACTACAAGCTCCACCACACCAGCGCTCCTCCTCACCCCATCACCGCCACCCAGAACTGTGGCCTAGATCCACACACGGGCAAAGTAAGAGATTCCTGCCTCAGCACTGGCAAAGAGATCCTTGCAGTCCCTCTTTGATCAGCCACTGGATTCCCCCTCTGTCTGTGGGCTGGAAGCTCAGGAAGCAGCCTTCCTTTCTCAGCACCGACAGAAACCGACTTTTCCCACTGACCTTTTAAGTTGTCTTTGGCATTGGTGGATTGAGGAGTCTGGAAACCTCCACAGCTGTCCGAGATTCAGTCCTCTGAGGCCTGCTCCAGGTTCGCTGCGGCCTGCGCTCCCACGCTATGCTGCGCTGTGCTCCCAGCCCGGTGAGATACACCTTTCTGATCAATCATCCAGGTTGTCTGGGGCTGGAAATTTGTTTCACTCTGTCTTTTTGTGGGTTCTGCTGCTTCAGAATTTGTTTAGAGCCATTTTTTATGAGTATTTGGAGGGGTTTGGGGGAGAGCTCAAGCAAGTCACTGCTTACACTCTTTTCACTCCGCCATCTTGGCTCCGCCTCCCTCAACCATTCTCCAATTGATGGATACCCCTTTAATTTCTAGTTCTTTGCCACTTCAAAAAGAGGTATAAATATTTTCATACGTACTTATTTAGAATTTGTTTTACTTGGGACTAATCCCTCCTTTAATTACCTTTCCTCTGACTTTCCCTATTTCTTCTCCCCTTTCCCTTCTGTATCCTTACTGAGTGAAAAGCCTTTCTGTACCCAACTCTGTGTGTGTGTATGTGTGTGTGTGAGAGTGAGTGAATATGTATGTGCTTTTACACCTATTTGTCTCTCCTTGACCAAATCATTGAGAGTGAGGTTCAGATTTCAACTCCTCCCTCTATCATTTCTTTGTTGGTATAGACTTCTACTTCTTTGGGACACATGTATCATTTCCCCATATTAGAATGTAAGCAGTTTTTCCTTGTTCAATTCCTTGTTCTTGCATGTTTACCTTTTTCTATTTCTCTTGACTGCTTTGTACTTTTGAATTTCTATGCAGTTTTGGTATTTTTATCAGGAATGGTTGAAAATCTCTATTTCATTTAAGGTCTATTTTTTCTCCTGTGGTATTATACCAGTTTGGATAAGTGGTTCTTCATTGTAAGCCTATATCTTTTGCCTTCTGGAATACCACATTTAAAATTCTCTATTCCATTATAGTGGTGAATGCCAGATTGTGTGTTTTTCTGACTGTGGCTCTGTTATTTGAATTCTTTCTTGCTATTTGCAGTATTTTCTTTTTGGACTTGGAAACTCTGGATTTGGCTATCCTCTTCTTGGGAATTTTCATTTGGGAGTTTATTTACAGGGGTGACTGATGGCTTTTTCTTTTATCCTTTGATTCTAAGAGGTCTCAGCTGTTTTCTTTTATGATATCTTGAATATTTATTTTTTTTTGTCAAGGCTTTCACTGATTCTTAAATTATCTTTTCTCTATTTTCTTGGTCAGTTGTCTTTACCATCAAATATCTTTCATTTTATTTAATTTTTTTTCAGTTTATTTGACTCTGCTTTAGTAATTCTTATGTTATAGAATCAGTAGATTTATTCTAATTTTCAAGGAGCTTATTGTTTGGGCAGAGTTTTATTTATTTCTCTTGTTGCCTGTTGATAATTTGTTTTCCAGTTCTTTATTCCATAGCTTTCGTTTATATTTCAGTTTTTCCTCTAATGTACATATTTTATTTATAAAAATATTTTAACTTTTTGAAAGTTAAATTCCTTATATAGCAAGGAATTTTAGTTGAATGTTCCCAAGCTGTATTTTCTTTTGAGTCTTTGCTTCTAGATGTTTTGAATCATTCTGTCTAGAGAGTGCCTTGAGAGTGTCTGCCATCATCTTTATGGTTATGCCTTTTTTTTTTGTTTGCTTATTCTTCTAGCTTTCTTTCTTACTTTGGACTTCCTGTTAGGGCCAGGTTCTGTATGCTTTTGGAGGGAATGCCTGGACTTATACTGCTCTTGTTTTCTTGGGCATACTGACTGCTATATTACAGGACAGCTCAGATTGGGGACCTGCAAGCTTTTAGTGCTCCCAAAGTGGTTTGATCCAGGGAAAAATCTGATTGGTCCTTTGGTCTGAATTTTGCGAATTCATGACCTGTGTTTTGGTAATGTGCAATAGGCCTTTGGGCTTACATGTTTGGAGTTCCACTAGACTGCTGCTGGACTTAGTCACTATCAGAGAGCTGGAAAGTTCTGCTGGTTCAGAGTGACAGACCTGCAGGTTCTCTTTCAGTCTGAGATTAAATGTCTCAGTTATTCTTCTGTAGGCTTCAAACTAGTATGGAATCTGGAAACTGAGATCCTTTTCTGTTCCTGGAGTTGAAGTCACACAGTTGTTTCCTTCTGAGTTTTCTTTTTGCTTAGTATGTAGTTTGCTTCTGCCACCACTTCTGTCCCTGCAATGCCACCACTAGATGCAGGTCTCTGATTTGGTCTGCTCTGGGTCTGTGTCCTGTAACAGGGTAATTGTGACAAACCTTCCTTTGACATCAATTTCTGCAACTTACCCAAGTTTAGGCTCCTACATTAGGTATCTAGGACATCTTCTTGCTCTGCTGCACAACTTCTCCCTGTGCTGCAGTCATTCAGCCTATACCTAACCACAACCTGTCCTTGACATCTGTCTTCTTATGCCAACATGAGCCAGGAAAATGACTTACTGTGGCTTTTCTTGTATTTCTTTATTAGTGTTTGTTCTAGTGCCTTCTCTGGATTTGTTTGGAAGTTTTTTTGGGGGGGAGGTTGGAGGTAGGAACTTCATTGTACTTCTTATTACTCCATCTCCAATCTGGGGATAGTTGGGGTGGAGTTTTTTTTAATGTTCATTGGTAGTATTTATTGTGTCAGAACAAAATGAATCACTATATATGATTTGACAGTGCTAAAAATTGCTTTGGACACTTATCTGGAACATTATTTCATATCCATTTGATATAATTATTTCTATTGCATTTTATTTATTATTTCTACAGTACATTCTGTAAAACATGAATTGTATTCTCTACTCCTCTACCCTCACCACTTTCCCTCCAAAATGTATGCTCCTTGAGGTCAGGGGATTTTTGTCTTTGTGTTCAACATCATGTCACTTTTTAAGTGTTTGATGAATTGCATCTTAATAATCCATTGTGATTCTGATTGTGGGGAGAGAGCTTACTTGCATTTTGGAGCTGTATTTGTGCTCTGTAATCATTGGGCAAGGTAACTTGTGATAGTCTGTATAATTAATATTTTTTGTCACTCTACGGGAATTTTTTATCTCACAAATAAAAATATTTGAAAGCTTTTCTTTCCCATTTGTGTGGCATTTCTGCTGAATGTTATGAACGTATTGATTCTCTCAAAATGAAGTATAAGAATGGAAAGTATCAGAAACAATTTTTCTGCATGATCAAAGTCTGTAGGCCCCTGGTATAGAAGTTTTAGTTAGAAGATTTATGGGGTAGTTCTCTAGCTTGCTCACTGCTGTCCCTTGCAGTCCAAGCAATAAGATAGCTCACTCATTTGTTCTGGATTGGTTTATTCTTACAGTCCCCCTGCAGTAAGTAAGGACCTGTGAAATCCATAAACTAAAAAGTTGCCACCACCACCCCTGCCTTGCATCCTATTGTTGCATTTTCTAAAGTGTAATTATTTCCCAGGTTTTACTGGAAGACAGAATTTCTTTATTTTGTGCTGGTTGTCTTACTACCAAGCAAAACAGTATACCTTATTTTTGTTTTTTTTTCTCTTATAAATTTTTTGTAGAATATCTAATATTTTTTCATTATTACCTTTCACATTTCATTCTCGTTTATTGTATAATCTTTATCTCAAAGTTTAGAATAATAGATTCATAGGATCTAGTCCATTCTGTACACATGAAGAAGCAAAGGCCTGGAGAACTGAAGTGGGCCCAAGAGCTCATTTTAAGTAACAGAGAGAAGATTGGAATACATGTCTCTTGAAGTCTAGTCCAGTGTTCTTTTCCATTTTATCCTCTGGTTTCTTCATTCTAATCCTGCTTAAAATTTTGAAACATTAGTTGAATTCTACCTTTTATGAAGCTTGAGTATAATGGTATACGTGCATACATATGTGCATAGTATATCTTAAAAATAGAGTGCCCAAAAGAATTGGAAATTGAGGGGATGCCCATCAGTTGGGGAATGTCTGAACAAGTTGTGGTATATGAATGTAGTGGAACACTATTGTTCCGTAAGAAATGGTGAGCAGGCAGACTTCAGGAAAACCTGAAAAGACTTATATGAACTGATGCTGAATGAAATGAGCAGAACTAAGAGAACATTGTACACAGTAACAGCCACGCTGTGTGATGACTGATTTTGATAGACTTGGGTCTTCTCAACAATGCAAGGTTCTAAGACAGCTCCAAAAGTCTTATGATAGAAAATGCTATCCACATCTAGAGAAAGAACTATGTAGTCTCAATGCAGATGGAAGCATGCTATTTACTCTCCTTTTTCTTTGTTGTTTAGTTTTATTTCTTCATTCTTGTGGTTCTTCCCATTAGTTCTAATTGTTCTTTACATCATGACTAATGGGAAAATAGGCTCAATATGATTGTGTAAGTACAGCCTGTGTCAGATTGCACACTGTCTTGGGGAACAGAGAGGAGAAAGAGACAGAGAAAATTTAAAACTCAAAATCTTAAGGAAATAATTGTTGAAAACTAAAAATAAATAAATTATTTAACAAAAGGAAGTGGGAAAAGTTTAAGACAAAAAAGCAAAATATAAGCACATTATATTGACTTGAAATATATTGCCATATCCACAAGTCTTCTGGTAGTCAAAGAGATTGTAGCAATTATCTAAAGTTTATAGTGGTTCTTTCATTATTTTGAATTTTTAAAAAAATTTGTTTTCTATATTTTAAACTATACCTAATCGAAAAATTGTTCCTTGGTAAAAATTCTTCAAAATGATCTATTAGTTTCTGTCATTGTCAAACTAAAAATAAGAGATAGAAGAATGAAAAAAAAAATTAGAGTACCCAGTTTTTGTGGACAATTTAGGATATGGATAATACGAGTGACTTTTTGGGTTGATGAATGGTTTGTTCAATGTTGGACAAATCTCAGTGCTTGAGAAATTGTCCATAGGTTATTTTAAAGAGATTGCATCAACATGGTGTACTTGTGACACCCCAACCTTCCATCCCCCAACCATTTTGATCTCATCGTTTTGTTGTTGTTGTTGTTGTTATCCTACTTTTGTTTTCTAAATCTTTTTTTTTTCTGGGTCCAAGTTGTTCCATTATTTCAGAAACATTCCTTACTTTCCCTGTCAAGTCTTCTCTTTTTCTTCCTTCTTCCAGACAATTTTAAATCTTTCTGCTTACTTAAAGCTTTCTTGGACTAATCAGAAGAGTTGATAACTTTCCCCACCCCTCAGCTTGAAAACTCTTGTGACTATAGACTATGTTAAACATTTTAGTAATATACCACTTCTTTGCTCTGCAAAAGATAAATATTGATCCTATTTTTTGGAAGGAAGGAAACAAGTATTTATTAAGCACTATGTGCCAGGCACTGCCCAACTAAGTGCTTTACAAATATTATCTCATTTTATTCTTACAACAACCCTGATAGGTAGGTTCTATTATTATCCCCATGTTACAGTCAATTTTATAGTTGAGGAAACTAAAGCAGATAAACCTTAAATGATTTGCCTAGGATCACACAGGTAGTAGATCTAAGGCTGGATTTGAATTCGGGTTGTCATGACTGCACTCTTGCTGCACTGAGTGTCCTTTGTTTTGGTGTTCGCAGGTCTCCATATTTTTTGATCACATAACATATCTAATCAATAAAATGTTTTCTCTAGTATATGTATTTTTATTGATAAATTATACATATGTACTAGCATGTATATTATAAATCATACAGAAAAAAAGATTTAAAAGGCTGAGGGGTTAAAAAGTATTTTGAAGTATTTTTATTTTGTTTTAAGAGGATACAAATATTTTTCTCTTAAAAATGTATTATTTTTAATGAGCAATAGTGAAACAATTATGCTTCTTTGTTTTTCAAATTTTAACTACTTTGAAAATATAATTTGAAACTCAGATTATAATTTCAGATTATATTGATACTTGGTTCTAATAATTGAAGAAATATGGAACAAGTACTTCATTAGCATTACTTATCAAGTCATACTATTAATTTTAATCCCACCCACCTGTTAAAATTCTTTGTTGAAACTTAGCAAGTAAATGTCCTTCTCCTTGATACTCATCAGTTGTTCTTGCAAACTAATCAGACAGTGCTTTTTGAAAGCAAAAATTTATTATTTGCATTCATTTAAAAAAAAATTTGAGTTCCAAATTCTCCCCCTCCCTCTGCCCCTTTTCCAACCTGTTGGGAAGGCAAGCAGTACATCAGTTATACATGTTCAGTCATGTAAAATTTACTTCCATACAATGTCACAAAAAAAAACCACCAAGAAAAATAAAGAAAGTGAATAGATTATACTTGAATCTGTACTTGGACATCATCTGTTCTCTCTCTGGCGGTGGATAACATTTTTTATCATGAGTCATTGAGAATTCTCTTGGATAATTGTATTTATCAGAGTAGCTAATTCTTTAAAGTTGATTATCTTACAATATTGCTGTTACTGTGTACAGTTCTTGTTTTGCTAACTTCACTTTACATCAATTCATAGGTCTTCCCAGGTTTTTCTAAAACCATCCTGCTCCTCATTTCACAGTAGCACAATACAGTAGTATTCCTTCACAATAATTTGCAGCTTATTCAGCCATTCCTCAGTTGATGGACATCTTCATACTTTCCAATTCTTTGCTACCACAAAAAGAGCTGTAAAAATAATTTTATACATATAAGGTTCTTTTCCTTTTTCTTTGAATTTTTTGAGATACAGACTTAGCAATGGCATTGCTAGGTCATAGGGTATGCACAGTATTATATTCCTTTGGGCATAGTTCCAAATTGTTCTCCAGAATGTTTTGGCCAGTTCATTACTCCACCAGGAGTCTATTAGTGTACCTATTTTCCCCTCCTTCCCTGTAGCATTTGGAATTTATAGGGATGAGGTGGTATTTCAGAATTGTTTTAATTTGCATTCTTCTAATTGATAGTAATTTAGAACATTTTTTCATATGCTTGTAGATAAGTTTGATTTGTTCTTCTGAAAACTACCTGTTCATATCCTTTGACCTTTTTCAATTAGAGAATGACTCTTATTTTTATAAATTTGATTTAGTTCCCTATATATTTGAGAAATGAAGCCTTTATCAGAGAAAATTTGCAGAAAAATTTCCCCTCGGTTTCCTACTTCTAATTTTGGTTGAATTGGTTTTGTTTGTGCAAAAAATTTAAAATTTCATTATAATCATAATTATACATTTTGCTTCCTATGATCTTCTCCATTTCTTCTTTCGTTATAAATTCTTTTATTATCCATAGATCTGAAAGGTAAAATTTTCCATGCTCCCCTAATTCATAATTATCTTGGATCTTTGTATTGCCCAGAGTCATTCACAGCTGATCATTTTATAATATTGCTGTTACTTTGTACACACTATATTTCACTTTGCATCAGCTCATGCGTCTCTCCAGGCTTTTCCAAGAGCATCTTGCTCATCATTCCCGATAGCACAATAGTTTTCCATCACAATCAGATATCACAACTTGTTCAATGATTGATGGACATCCCCTCAATTTTGAATTCGTTGTTCCCAGAAAAGAGCCGTTATAAATATTTTTGTACAGACAGGTTCTTTTCCTTTTTGTTTTTTTATTTCTTTTGGGATGCAGACCTAGTAATGGTATTGCTAGGTCAAAGGGTATGCGTGGTTTTACAGTCTTTTGGGCATGGTTTCAAATTGCTCTACAGAATGGTTGAATCAGTTCACAACTCCCATCAACAGTGCATTAATGCCCCATTTTTCCCACATCATTTTCCTTTTCTGTCTTATTAGTCAATCTAATAGGTATGAGGAAGTGCCTCAAAATTGTTTTAATGTGCATTTCTTCAATCATATGGCTATAGATAGCTTTGATTGCTTTATCTGAAAACTGTTCATATCTTTTGATCATTTATCAATTGGGAATGACTCTTATTTTTATAAATTTGAATAAGTTCTCTGTATGTTTCTATATGTTTCTCTTTATGGGAGAAACTTGCTTCAAATTTTTTTCAAAGTTACTGTTGTTAACCTCCTACTCCTGAGTGTGTATGTTATTCCCTCTTTGAGCCAATTCTGATGAGAGTAAGGTTCACTCACTTCCTCACTTCCTCTCACCTCCGCATTCTTCCCTTCCGATTGTAAAAGCTTTTTCTTGCCACTTTTATGTGAGATAATTTACTCCATTCTACCCCTCCCTGACTGTTTCTCTCAATACATTCCTCTCTCACCACTTAAGTTTACTTTTTAGATACCATCCCTTCATATTCAACTCACACTGTTTATTTTTATTCCCGTTTGCCCTAATAATGAGAATGTTCTTATGAGATTTACAAGTATCATCTTCCCATGTAGGAAAGTTTAACCTTATTAAGTCCCTTATAATTTCCCTTTACTGTTTACCTTTTTATGTTTCTCTTCAGTCTTGTATTTGATAGTCACATTTTCTATTCAGCTCTGATGTTTTTATCAGGAATGTGTAAAAGACCTCTCTTTCATTAAATGTCCATTTTCTCCCCTGAAGTATTTTCTCCTGAAATATTCAGTTTTTCTGGTTAGGTTATTCTTGGTTGTAATCTTTTGCCCTCTGGAATATCCTATTCTAATCCCTCTTATCTTTTAATATAGAAACTGCTAAATCTTGTTTTATCCTGTGACTATCTGATATTTGAATTGTTTCTTTCTGGCTGCTTGTAATATTTTCTCCTTGATCTGGGAGCTCTAGAAATTGGCTATAATATTCTTGGCAGTTTTCATTTTGGGATTTCTTTCAGGAAGTGATTGGTGGATTCTTTCAATTTCTATTTTACCTTCTGGTTCTAGAATATCAGAGCAGTTTCCCTTGATAATTTCTTGAAAGAGAATGTCTAGGCTCTTTTTTGGTCATGGTTTTCAGGTAGTCCAATAATTTTTAAATGATCTCTCCTCTATCTATTTTTTCCAGTCAGTTGTTTTTCCAGTGAGATATTTCACATTGTCTTCTAGTTTTTCATTGTTTTGATTTTGTTTGATTGTTTCTTGATTTCTCATAAAGTCATTAGCTTCCATTTGCTCCATTCTGATTTTTAAGGAATTATTTTCTTCAGTGAGCTTTTGAACCTCCTTTTGCGTTTGACCAATTCTGCTTTTTAAGTTTTTTTCTTCAGTGAATTTTTGTGCTTCTTTTTCCATTTGGCTAACTCTCCTTTTTAAAGCATTCTTCTCCCCATTGGCTTTTTGGGCTTTTTTTATTTTTAGCCTAGTCTATTTTTTAAGGTTTTGTTTTCTTCAATTTTTTTTGTGTCTCCTTTACCACATGGTTTACTTGTTTTTCATGATTTTCTTGCATCACTCTCATTTCTCTTCCCAATTTTTCCCCTGCCTCTCTTCCTTGATTTCAAAATCCTTTTTGAGGTATTCCAGGGCCTGAGACCAATTCATATTTTACTTTGGATATAGGAGCTTTGACTTTGTTGTTTTCCTCTGAGTGTGTGTCTTGATCTTCCTTATTACCATAGTAAGTTTCTATAGTCAGTCCCCTCCCCTTTTTTTTTGCTCATTTCCCCAGCCTATTACCTGACTTTTAACTGTTTGTTAAAATGGGGCTCTGCTTCCAGGGTGGAGGGTGCACTACCCCAACCTTAAGGGGTTTGGTAGAGCTGTTTTCACCTGTTTTTACTAGTCACCTGTAAGTTTTCAGTTCTTCCAAGGTGGTTTGACATAAGGATAGGTGTGTTGAGATCTTTAAGTTATGTATTTTTACCTGGTGATAAAATGGTCACTTCAAGCAGATATGTTCATTCTTTCAGGTTGATAGCATAGTGGGTTACTCCCAGGACTTGTAATTTACTGAATGTCTTTAATGGAATCTTTTGTAACATTGAACTATATTTTCTTTTCTTAATAAAGTATTTTCCTCCTGAAGTGGTGGTATTTTTTTCTTTAATGCAGTTCAAAAAGGTTTCACTACTCTATTTTGCAAACAAATTGTGTCAGATTTTTTTATCTTGATTTTTTTTTTTAGTATGAGTGACAGCCAGATACTTGAGATGAAACTTATGCAGTTAAATTACCTGTGTTTAACAATGTCATATCTTAATGTCATATTTGAGGAAAGGTATTTTCTCACAAATATTCTTTCACATGATATTTACAAACATGTTTAACTTCCTAAAACTAACAAATATACCAGAAAACAAACATTATCTTATTAAGTTTTCTAGGTATTTTTCAGGGATGTATAGCTGTATTGCATTGGTTTAAAAGAGAAACATCACTTTATGATTTAATGGAGCACCATTTGATTGTTAAACATTACATTGCAAATTAATGCTTTTTTTCTAGGCATCACTTACAGAAGCTGGTTCCTCCTTCATCTTAGTGCCTTCCCTTTGAGACTACTCTCAGTTTATCCTGTACATATCTTGTATTTACCTACTTGTTTACATGTTGTCTGTCCTCTTACATGGTGAGCTTCTTGAGAGCAGGTACTTTTTATCTTTATTTGTATCCCTTGGGCTTAATACAATTCCTGTTAGTTAATAGGTAATTAAATGCTAGTTTATTGATTGTTGGTTTAAAGAAATGTTAGTTATAAATACAAAAAGTGTGTGAACTTTGATTCAAAGGATGGACTTTTTGTTATTTTAAAGTAGCACCTTTACAATTATTTTCCTGTGCAGTTACTTTCTAATTCCCTTTTCTTTCTTCCACCTAGTTTTTTATTGACTCTCACTTCATTATCCACATGGTTTCTTTCTTACACACTACCAGGCATTTTCACCTATTTCTCTTATAGCTGATATGTATGTTTCTATTATTGTTCATCATATGCAGAATTCATTGAACAAAGATGAAACTGAGGTTCAAAGGCTCAGCAAATATTGCATTTGCTTGCTCAAATGTGTTAAAATATTCTGCTAAGGAAAATACTTAAGAATTTCAGTCTGGCATATTTTAGAGGAAAATCTGATCTTTAGGCTTAATTTCTAGTGATTGTAAAGATTTCTACTGAGGCAGATTAAATTTTTCATATCTCTGAGCTAAAGAAATGTAGCTTTATGGAGTTTTATAGCAGTTGTCAATCTCTTATGGTAAACAAGTAATCTTCCTTCAAAATAAGATCAACCTAAATATATTTGGTCATTTGACATGCAGAGTTTATTGACATTAAATAGCAACAATATCTGTTCTTAGAAGACAGCATGAATGTTAAGAATAACTTAAAGCTCAATTTTTTTCTCCAAATAATGTCATCTTATATACTTATAAAAATCCACTGTTTTCTGTGTAATGTTTTACAAATGTCTTTATATTGTATAACAACATTGCTCTAATTAATTTGTGATATGAAGAGTCAGAAGGGAACTGTAATCTGTGTTGGAGGTTTCAGGATAGAAGACTTTGACACAGATTAGAAAGGGAAGAAGAAAGGTGAATCATCACTATTAGTTAACTAGTTATTCATTAATGTGAATTAAAGTTGGAAAAAGGGTCAGTGTGAGTGAGATTGTAGAGGTCCTCACTCCTGTGGAGTCAATGGAGGTACAGGTAATAAAGTGAATTTCTATTCTAGACCTCAGTCTGATCAACATGAAGGAATTTGTTGTTGTAGAAATGATAAGAACCTTAGCGGGGAAGGGACCATTCTAGCTTAGCTTTATTATAGAAAAAAGCTGGTCGTAGCTGGCCATAGAATGGATTTGGAAGAAGAGATAGAATCCCATATCTTTAAGTTCTATAGATGAAATCAGCACAGGAGGAATGAAAAATGTTATAAAGAGCAAAATTTTGAAAAAAAAATACAGAAACTATTATGATGAGAAAAACCATAGTTATTGATGTAACTATGTAGTGAACTCATTATCCAACTTGGCATTTGAAAGGTGTATATAGAAAATGGAAATGAGTGTAGATGATGAATACATTAGTGTATGACACTTTTCTTTGACAACAGATTTTAGAATAAAGTTAGAAGCCTATTACTGTAGTCCAGACAAGAGGTGATAAAGGCCTAGGTAAGGTTAGTGGCCATGTGAGAGGAAGCCCCTGAAGTTTATTGAATAGGAAAGTGACATCATTAGACCTATGCTTTAGAAATATCACTTTGGCAGCTATATGGAGGTTCCATTGATTTGGATTGGGAAGAGACTTAGAAGCAGGGAAACCAATTAGGATACTATTCAGGCAGGAAATAATGGTGGCTTGACCTAGGGTTGTGACCCTGTGAGTGTAGAGAAGGGTCCAGAAATGAGAGATATTATAGAGGTAGAATTCACTGGTCTCATGTGGTGTGGGAACCTCTTTCAGATGGATTTAATTCTTTTGGATTGAGCTCAAAAGAACTCAAGGCATGTGGAGGAGTTAATAGTTGAAGATTACTCCAAAATTTCAAAGCTGGGTTGCTTGAATGATGGTAGTACCCTTTTCTGAAATAAAGAAGTTCATAAAAGGGATGCATTTGAGGGGAAATATAGAGTTGTGTTTCTGTCATAATAGGTTTAAGATGCCTATGGGACATTTAGTTTGATATGTCCAATTGGTAGTTAGTAATGTGGGAGTAGGGCTCAGGAAAGGGAATAGGGCTTATTTGGAAATCACCTTCATAGAGACGAAAATTGTACCTATGAGAGCTGATGAGGTCACCCAGAGAGAGAGATTGTAGTGAGAGAGAAAAGGAAGTATCTCATGGCAGAGTTGGTTGGTATACTCTTGTAGTTATGGGGCAGGACATGGATGATCATCTTATCTAGCATAGGAACACAAAAGGAAAGTGAAGTTGGATGCTAAAATTTGGTCAGGAAGAATGAGGATTGAGAAAAGGCCATGAGATTTCACAGTTAAGAGATCATTGCTGACTTTGGAAAGAGTAGTTTCAGTTGAGTGATTGTGTTATAAGACTGATTAAGTTGTGCTGTGAGTGAGAGTAGAGGATGTGGAATTAAGGAGTGTAGATAGTTTTTTTCTAAGAATTTGGCTGTGAAAGAGGAGAGAGATATAAGATGATAGCTTGAGGGGATGGTAGGATCAAATGAGGACTTATTTTTTTAAAGGATAGGGGAGACCCTGACAATGGTTGTAAGGTAACAGGGAGGTCAGAAGATCTAGGCTAGGAAGAGCCTGGAGATCAAAGATTAGAAATAGGTAAGATGGAAAGATTGTTGGGGTGGTCTGCTAGAAGATATGGAAAGGAATAATTTCAACAGTTGGCTTTGGTGAAAAGTGCCACATTTTCACCAGGCTAGAGTAAAGGAGAGAATGAGTTCTGATGTCAAAGGTTTTTGAGATACAAAGTATAGGAGAAGGAAGGAGGGCAAAGTGAATAGATTCTAGTTTTCAACAAAGTGTGAGGTGAGGGTGCAGGGAATGTAGAAAGGAGAAAGCTTGAAATAGCTACTGTGATAAGTGAGGTAGAGAATCAAGTGATTAAGAGTAAAGAGACTGCTTTTTTTGCATTGAGTACTGGATTTTAATAACATAAATTTGTTATAGACTAAGTTAACATGATTGTGTGATATCCTCCAGCTCTGCCAAGTAACATATGAATAGGAATTAGAGGAGTGTTGGATGGTAGGAGTAATACAGAGTTGGGTTTGGTATGAGTGGCAGTAGAACAAAGGGAAAAGGAATTCAAAGTAAAAGATAGCAAATATTGAAGGGAGGAAAGTAAAATTATGATGGCTTGGAAGAATAGTGAGGAGTGGAAGGACAATAGGTCAAGCTGAGGACCAGTTTGCTTAGGGGGACACGTTTAGGATAGTCTTTACTCTGTCCTCATTCTATTTGATTTCTCTGCCGCATTTGATACTGTTGACTACTCTCTCCTCTTGATTCTGTCTCTTTTGTTGACTCATCATCCTGGGTGTCCCCAAAGCTCTGTATTAGGCCCTCTTCTGTTTTCTTTCTACATTCTTTTTAAGTGATCTCATCCATTTTCATGGCTTAATTATCATAGTTGTATTTATTCAGCTCCAGTCTTTCCATTGAGTTTCACTCCCACATTACTGACTTACTATTGGACATCATAAACTGGGTGTCTTGGAGCTATTTCAGAATCAACTCATTCAAAACAAAACTTACTGTTTTCCCCCAACAAACCCACACCTTTTCCGAACTTCACTATTTCTATTAGTGGCACTAGTATTCTTCTAGGTCTGTCAGATTCATAACCGTAGCATTTTCCTTGACAACTCATATTTCCTCACCTCACATAGCCAGTCCATTACTAAATCTTACATTTTATATCTTGAAAACATTTGTCATATTTCTCCCATCTTCCTACTATCACAGCCACCACTTCAGTTTAGGTCGTCATCATCTCTCAACTAGACTATTGGAATGCCAGTAATTGGTCTGCCTCAGGGCCTCTAGCTGTTGGTGTCTATTCTCCACATAGCTCTGTAAAGGATTTTTTTAAAATCTTGCAGATTCTCTTCTTATAGATCTATGTCACTTCCTACTCAATAAATGCCAATAGATACCCTAAGTTTGATGACCATTTTTTTCCAAAATGAGATTTTTATTTCATTATTAATTTCATTCCTTGAAGTCTGAGAAAAAAAGACACTCCTTTTGAAAAGGCTTATTAAAAGCAAAGATGGAGAATGTCCAGCAAGTAATTAAGTTTAGGTGAAAGATTTAGAAGAGAACTTGGAAAAAATCTTAGCAGATTTCTCTGATTAAAGTCTGATATCTAAGTATATGGGAAATTTATATAGTGTATAAGAACAAGAGTCATTCTTAAAAAGATATGAAAAGGAAGTTTTCAGAGGAAGAAATCTAAGCTCCCAACAAGTATATTGAAAAAAATGTTCCAAATTACTACTAATAAAAGAAATGCAAATTAAAAGAACTTTGAGATTCTGCCTCTTCCCTATCTATTTGACAATGATTCACAACAAAGGAAGCTGGCAATATTTTTGTGACCTTGCTCTCTCTTGGTTCTCATATTTCACTCTTCAGTCTCTTTTACTTGTTCTTCATCCATATTAGACCTTCTCACTGTGAAAGTCTGCAAAATCCTGGGCCCCCTTCTTTTTGCTTTATACTATTTCACTTGGTGGTTTTATCAGCTCTCATATGTTCAGTCATTTGTATGCAGACATTCCCAAATCTTTATGTCCAGCTTTAACTTTCCCATGAGGTACATTTGCCTCTTGGAAATATCAGAGTGTTTCAGCTTAGGGCAGCACTATCTACAAAGGCACCCAGGACAAACATCTTTTACCGCTTACTCTCATTCACTCCACATACATTCATTGTCTAGTCTTAGAGTTTTTATTTTCCCATCTCTTGTAAGTTTCCTCTTTTCCCCACTGATTCAGCTAACCCTAATTTATTCACTCATTTACCTCTTCCCTGGGCTAGCCTTAGAACTTATCTTTCTTCCTCAAGTTGTCTTTACTTAGCATGTCAATTCTCTTTTCAAGGAGCTCCAGCAGCTCCCTGTTACCTTCAGGATAAAATATAAACCCCTCCATTTTAAATTTAAAGTTCTTGATAATTTGTCTCCATCTTAACTCTCTCATGGACTCTGGACAGGCCAATTACTTTTTGCCTACTTGCAATTCCTGGAACACAGGTCTCTATCTCCCATCACCATGCCTTTGTCCTCCGTGCCTGTAATTCTCTCCCTTCTTATCTCTGCCTTAGTTTCCTTGGCTTCTTTCAAGATACAGTTTAGTTGATAATGCTTTCACCTTTCAAATTACTTTTATCCACCCTATGTTTCTTGTATGTATGTATCTAGATATTTTAAAAGTTTTATTGAGGTGTTTTGTTTTTATATTACAAACATTTCCAGATTACTTCCACTTGTGAGTAGTCTCTTGTAATAGTATGATGATCTTATATGAAAGATCTGTTGCACCTCTCACAATTAAAAAAAATGAACACAAATCTATTTTCTTTCCCTCCCAATCACAGCTCATTGGGGGGAAAAAACCAAAATTTTTGTGAGAAATGTGTGGAGTCAATTAAGTCAATTTCCCTCAATGGTTGTATACAAACATATAGATGTATATGTCTCATTCTGTACCCTATTGCATCACCTCTCTGTCATGTACTTTTGATGTCATTACCTCATTGGTCCTCAGGAATCATGAATGGTCATTGTATTGATCATAGTTCTTACAGCTTTCAAAAATTTTTTTATTTTTAATAATATTATTGTTAGTGTATAAATCACTTTCCCTCTGTGAATTTCATTCTTCATCAATTTATGAAGCTCTCAAAATAGTTTATTTTTATTCTTTTGATAATACAGTATAAATTATTCTTCTCGTTCTCTTTATTTCACTGTCAATTCATGTGAGTCTTTCCATGTCATTTTGAAATCTATTTCCTCATTTCTTACAGCACAGTACTGCTCTATCACAATCATATACCACAACTTACTCAGCCATTCCTTAACTGATATTTAGTTTTCAGTTTTATTTTTTACCACTAAAAAATAGCTGCTATAAATATTTTTATACATAAAGGACTCTTTGCTTTTTTTTGTTATTACTTTTTGTATATAATTTCATATTGCTTTTCAGATTGTTTGCACACAGTCATCAGTCCACCCAACAGTAATCAAATGCCTATTTTCCCACAGCCACTCTAACACTTATTTTTTCTTTTTTTTATCATCTTTGTCATTCTAATATGTATAGGATGGAACCTCAGAATTGATTTAATTTGCATTTCTCTAGTTAGTAGTGATTTGGAGTGTGTTTTTTACATGGCTACATATATATTGTCTAAGTTTCTTCTGTTCATATCATTAGACCATTTATCAACTAGGGAATGTCTCTTTCTTGTAAATTATATCAGTTACTTATATATCTTGTAAATAAGGGCTTTATCAGAGAAACTGGCTGCAAAGATTTTTTTTCTGTTAGTAAATTAGTAAGAAAAATAAATAAAAAACAAAATTAGTAATAAAGTACAACTTTATTATGCACTAAATACTCAACATTTTTTCCTTTCATTAGAATGTATACTTTTCTGAACAGAGACTATTTTTTGCCTTTTCTTGTATCTTCAGCAGTTAATACAGAGCCTCGCACATAGTAGAAGCCTAATAAATACTTGTTGATTGATGGCCAACAAGCACACTAATGCACTTTTGGTAGAGTTATGAATTGGTTTCACCATTCTAGAAGGCAATTCAGAGCTAAACTCCCAAAGTCATAAAATTGTGCATATCCTTTGTTCTAGCACTAACCATTGGTAAACATACACCCCTATGAATTAAAAATAAAAGGAAGGGGACCCATGTATATAAAAATATCACTTGTTGAGTCATTTCAGTTGTATCTGACTCTTTGTGATCCCATTTGGGATTTTCTTAGCAAAGATACTACAGTGGTTTGCCATTACCTTCTTCAGTTCATTTTATAGATGAGGAAATTAGGCAAACAGAGTTAAGTGACTTACCCAGGTTCACAAAGCTGATAAGTGTCTGAGGCCAGATTTGAAGTCAGGTCTTCCTGACTTTAGGCCTTGTTCTCTATCTACTGTGTTACCTAGCTATATCAACACTTGTTATTAAGGTAAGGATTATAAGCAAAGTATTTGCCCATTAATTGGAGAAATAGAACAAATTATGGTATATTAGTGTAATGGAATTATATTACTGGAAGAAATGACAAAAGAGATTATGTCACAGAAACCTGGGAAGACTTGTATGAACTTATGAAGAGTAAATTGAGCAGAACCAAGAGAATAGTGTATACAGTGACTACAAGGAGTGCAGCTTTTTAAAACTTATGAACTTTGATCAATGCTATAGCCTATCTTAAAATCAGAAGCTTGATGAGGAAGCATATTTACCATCTTTTGGTGGAGAGCTGATGGATTGTAGATGCCCAGTGAGATATATATTTATAGCCACTGACAATGTATAAATTTCTTTTATGTGACTATAGTTATTTGTTACAAGTGACTGTTTGCAGATATAGTTATGGGATCAGGCGAGTAACTGGGTGTGATAGTTATTCAGAAAAGAAAAAAAATAGATTTAGTGAAATGGATTTTTTAAAAAGCCAGAAGAGAGCCATAGGAAATTTAGAAGCCAACCGAGTCAGAAAGGGGAGTTTTATTATTATTATGTTAAATTTAACATACACTTAACAAACTACTAAATGAGAGAGAGAGAGAGGAAAAAAAAACCCTCACCATACCCTGTTTCTAGTTTCAGCTTTGGCATTTGCTAACAGTTATGACTTTGGGCAAGCCCAGGTTTCTTCATCTGTGTATAATGGAGACAATCCTCCTTTCTGTTGTGTTGTGAGGTTCAGATGAGACAATGTATTTGAGCTTACTTTGTAAACTATTAAGTGCAGAGATGAATGTTGGTGATATTATCTGTAATTTATCACCTTTAACATTCCTTGCTTTTTTTCCCTTTCACCCTCAGGTTAGACATAGAATTCTTCAATTTTCTGTTATTAAGAAAGGTTGGGGTTGAGATTACCTTACTTTTGGTGGAGTTGGGTAGTAGTAGGTGGTATACTTTCCTCTTACTGGCTACTGTTGCAGTATTGGGCAAGAAATCAGAGGTGAAAGTAAAAGTAATGGCACTTGCTTATTGTTGCTCAGTAGGGGCCTATGTAGTTAGAAATCAAGGGTTCTTGCTCAGCTACTGATATACCCAATATGTAAGTCTTTGACAGTTGGGAAGCATTTTTTAAGCTTGAAAAGATGGATTTATCATGATACCTGATAAAAATTTTTCTATGTGATGTATTAGGCTGTTAAGATTTCATTTCTATTCATTTCTTTGTTAAGTTTTCCCCACGTTTTGAGCAACTGGTTCTTTGGAAAAGTCTTAATTGGGTGTTCCTATAACATTTTAATCTTAGGCTTGGCTAAGATGGGAGCTGGACATAATTATAAATGCATGCTTTACAACAAATCTAAATGGCTGATGTATTACATGTATTATTATAATGTATATAGTATTCTCTTACCACCACTCAGAGAACCAAAGCCTTGTAAATGATAGTTGAGAAAATTACCAGAGAGTCAGTGAGTATCAGTCTCATTAGTGTTCTTGCTCCAGTTCAGAAGAAAGGGTTTTATATAGTTCCCTTTTGTCCTTTGATATTCCTTTACCTACACATTATAATCCATATTGAATTTCTGCTCTTTCCTAGTAACATTCTCAGAACATGCTTCAGTTTCCTTCCTTCTAATCCCCTAATTTTAAGATATAAGTTTATTACCTACCTTTGGGCCTCTTCTCTATCTGAAGTTCATATGTTTTACTTTTAGGAAAATTAGTCTTGGAAAATCCCCAAATGATCCCAGATGACCACATTATGTATATGTACACAATTAAATTCATTTAGGAAAGATCATTTCTGCTATTACTTTAGCATTAATAAACTAAATTATAACTCAGAAAAATCTAGGTAAAGTTGATTGGTTGATCTGCTCATAGTGGTAGTGAAAACTTTGTTTATTATTAACTGAATAGCTATATGTTCAAGATATATACCATAGCTAGATTTAGATAGAGTGTTAGATCTTGAGTCAAGAAGATTCAAATCCTGTGTCAGACCTACATGACCTTGAGCCAGTTATTTAACTCCCTTAACCTCAATTTCCTTGTCTTCTAAAATGAGGGAGCTGGACTTAGTGACTTGTAAGGTCTCCCCTCCTGTACTAAGTTTATGATCCTATGATTCTATGAAGTATCTCATTTCTAATTCTAGATAATCCTATCTAAATTTATATAATTTAATTAACATCTCATAAAGTGAATAAATGAAAAAAACTTGTTTATACTTACTGTGTGCTAAGCACTATGCTAAGTATGGGGATACAAATATAAAAGTGAGGCTGCCCCTTCCCTTTAAGGAGATTACATTCTAAATGAGAGTAACAAAACAGAAATAAGTGGCCAAGGAAAGAAGTTATGGTTTGGGAAGTTGCTAAGTGAGTAACCATAGGGTGAGTAAAACCTTGGGGAAATCCATTAACATACCCTTTCTGATTTGTTTTGTTTTGTTTTGTTAGGCAATTGGGGTTAAGTGACTTGCCCAGGGTCACACAGCTAGTAAGTTTGAAGTGTTTGGTCTGAAGCCAGATTTGAACTCAGGTCCTCCTGACTTCAGGGCTGGTGCTCTATCCACTGCATCATCTAGCTTCCCCAACATGCCCTTTCTGGAGGCTTTTTTCATGTTAATTTGATTCTAGTTCATGATCATAGTAAGAGGTTGTTGTTTTTCCTTCCTTCTCAAAGAGACCATGACATCAGGGAGATGATGCCATAACATGCAAGTGAATTGGATTTAAGTGAGGGAGGGCTGTGCAAAGTCACCAGCTTCACTTTGTCCTCCAGAGCTGTCTGGGTTCAGTGGCAAGATATAGATCAGGACAACTGGAGATAGCCTTGGATGCAGTGGGAGACCTTGGCCTAAACAGTTGAACCTTCTGTCACTCTCTGTAATCAGCTTTCCACTGGTCCAGTTAAATGCTGAAGAATGCTATTTATTGGTTATGTACTCTGAGAGGGCCAAAAAAATCATATAGACCAAATCTGTACACTACGAAGGGAGTGCTATTAACAACAAAAGGCAATCACTCTCAGTACATTAGTAAATTTGTTTCCCTTTCTGTTTGGCTCCTCACAGTATTTGACTTCCATTCTAGTGAGGGAGAGTCTCCCTGGGCTCTCTAGGAACTGAGGCTGAGAAATTTCCTGACATTTTTCTCCCTCCTATTTTTACCTCTCCTACCACACCACTTAGAGAGGATTTGGAAAAACATCTCCAAGTTCCTCTGGTTTTGTAACTGATGTGATTCTAGTGGGAAATTCCCAGCTGAGTCAAAAGGAGCTAGTGAGACAAGGAAAGTGGCAAGGGCACCAAAATGCATCACATATTATGGAAATGATGGGCATAGAAATATCTCCCAAAACTGTTTCTATAGAAAAGATTCTTTAGAAAACAATTTTTTTTTTGCCAGAGGGGAGGAAGATTATGTGGTAAAGCAACAATGGGTATAAGCTGTTGGGATAGCTCTATTTGGGTCATAGTAAGAAGTGAAAGGTGGAAAAGACTGAAAGTGACGGGTTAAGGTGGAAATGCCTAGTCTCAGGAAGTGCAGAGCCACGTGGTTTAGCTCCTCTCAAGCATGGCCATTGGTGATCTGGTTTGGATGGTAAAGCAGGAATGGGCAGGGCAAAAAGTGGCTGGGATGAAGATAAGGTTGCGTGGTCCCTGAATGTATATTAACCTTGAAGATCAAGTATGTAGATATAAACCAGAGTTAGTCTGAGGATGCAGTTTGATTCATAATAATGCCATGAAGTGAGAGTCCAATCTTGGGCTGCCCTCGTAATTTGTTTTTACTTTAGAGTTACCCTTGGAGATCTCAGACTGTACCAGACTTTTCAGCGCATTCCCTCTGTGGATTTGACATTGATTAAATTATAATCCAAATTGGACTTCTGCTTTGACATGATCACATATGGTATCAGAACATGCTGAAATCGAAATCTGAATAATTTAAATATATTAACATGTACATATGTGCGTATATATACATATGCACACATACACATAATATGCATATATACATACACATATGTATGATTTATTTTTCAGTGTGAATATTGCTGGCTTTGCTGAATATACTCAATCAATGATAGACCATCTTATTGACATGAAGATAAACCACTGGGATGGGCAAGTATCTCTCTGAATATGTGTTTAACTGTGTGTTCTCATCCTTAAAAAAATTTTATTGTTGGTTTTTTTTTCAAATATAATGACTAAATTATTTTTGAAGGTTTTCAATGGGATTATCCATGTTTCTTCAGTTTAAGTACCTGACCATTTTATTTTCCAAAACATACCTATTTGCTGTTAAGTACCCAGAATATCAGTTTTGGTCTCATATGAAGGACTAAAGACCTCTTAAATGCCTATTATTAGTGGATTATCCTCTCTTTTTTTAAAATAACTTTGAGTTCTTAATATAGTGTTTCCAAGGTCATAAATTTATAAATGGATTTGTGTAGGCATAATGGTAGAAAGTTAAATTCAATTTAATGTCAAAGTAACTTTAAATGTACTTACATGGCTTCCCTATGACAGTAGATATGCACATATAGTATCACCACCCTGACTCAGAACTATGATGACAGCTATAGTTGGTCCAAGTTGTCTCATAACAAGATAAGCAGGTTTTAATAGCAAGTTTCATAATTATAGTAGCAGTCATAAGGTATCTCAGCCTTTCATTGGTAGTTAAATCTGATACTTCAAAGGAAAACCCTAGGCATATAATCTAGAACATAAACAGATTATTAGTGTTGCCCGACATTAAAACTGAGTATAAGAAGATTAAATTAATTTCCTGTAGAAAGTTTTGTCACTGGTACCATTTCTTAATTGGAACCAAAGAGAGGTGTACCATTAAGCTCATGAGGAAATAAGCCACTTAATCACATTGCATGGCTGTTCTTTCTCCCAGGTAACAGGCAGGTGTCACTGCTCTTCCTTGTAGAAAGTTCTTTTTAATGTCAGAAGTAGTTCTGTCCCAGCTTTTGAGGTGGTCAGTTCTTTTGAAATGCCCATTAAGCTATACCAAATGGTGTAATAAAGAAGTGAAAATATATAAAGAATGATATGTACATAGGGACATCTAGATTTTTGTGCTCCTGAAGCTGAAAATTTTTGCGTCAAGATTAGATCTATGTTATATATCATATCATCTTTTCTCTGTATTGCCTCCTGGGAGAACACTTGCCATATTTTCTTCTTTGTTCTTAACGTTTCAGAAGTTGTATATATTTCTGATAGTGGAGGTTTAGCTGCCAATGTGAAACTAAAACATCTATTCATATGAGGATAAACCCATAGGATTGGGCCTGGGAGTATTTAAATTATTCTAATTGAAATAGATAATAGGCTGAATCACAGAATTACAAAATTTTAGAATTACAAGCGACCTCAGCAACCGTGTAGTCCAAGTTTTACAGAACAAACCTTTTATTAAGAGGATTTATTCTGTGAAGTTTGGATTCAGTCAAAAGGCTGCACTTGAGCTCTTAGAGCACCACATGTCAACTCAAGTCCACAGATTCCCCACCCTGATCTAGCCCAACTCATAAACAAAAGGAGCCCACACTTTTCTATAACTAAGTGATCATCCTGCCATTGCTTAACTGCCTCCAAGGAGAGGGAATTCAGGTAGCTAGTTCTTTCCTCTTTTGAACAGCTCTGATTATTGGAAAGTTTTTCCTGATAGCAAGTCCTAATTTGCTTATTGTTTCTGATTCTGTCTCTGGACCCAAATAAAACAAGGCTTAATGCCTCCTCTACATGATAGCCCTTGAAATACTTGAAGACAATTGTCATGACTCCCTTAACTAGTTTTCTTTACAGTAAACATGCCCAGTCTCTTCAACCAATCCTCATTCACTCTGATGGATTCAAGGCCCTTCACAACGCTAATTGCCTTCCTCTGGACACTTTAACTTAATCACTGTCATTCTTAAACTGTAGTCCCTAGAATTGAATAAAATATTCCAGATGACATTGGATGAGGGCAGAGTAAAATGGGACAAATTTCCACTTAAAGCAGGTCAAGACATGAACTTGTTGTCCACTATAACCCTCAGGTCTTTTTTCAGAACAGTTGCTTTCTAGCCATGCCTCCTGCATCTTTTACTCGTGAAGTTGATTTTTGTGCCCATGTGCAAGATTTTTTTTAAACATTTATGTCTATTGAATTTCATCTTATGATGAATGATGGATGGCTCAGTACTGTAACATATTAAGATTCTTCTGAATCCTGACTCTGTCACTTAGCATGTTAGGTATTCTTCTCTGCTTTGGGCCATCAGAGATTTATGGGCCTACCATTTCTGTTTGTAGATAGATTACTGATAGAAATAACACAAAGCAGGGGCAGCTAGGTGGCACAGTGGATAGAGCATTGGTGCTGAAGTCAGGAGGACCTGAATTCAAATGCGGCCTCACACCAAACACTTGACGGGTACTAGCTGTGTGAACCTGGGCAAGTCACTTGACCCCAATTGCCTAAAAATAGAAAAGAAAAAAAAAGAAATAACACAAAGCCAAGCAAAGATACCTGGTATATTCTGCTTAATATCTCTTGTCATATTGATATTGAGCCATTATCTTATCATTACTCTTAAAACACTGGCAGTTTGTACTGAATTCATTAGCTTATATTATATATTATATTTCTTCCTTACCTCTTCATCTTCTCCATAAAAATAGTGTAACTTTACCAAAAATTTTGCTAAAATCTAAGTAAACTGTATCCATCACATTTCTTTTAACTAACTAGTTTTGTAATCTTGTCAAGAAAAGAGATTTGGCTTGACCAGTTTGATGAAGCCATGCTATTTCTTTGTAACTACTACTTTCCTCTCTTTTTCCACTCCCTTTTCAGTCCTTAAAAAAATTCTGAATTTTACAAACACTCCAAAAAAGAACATTTTTCTATATAAAACAGAGCAGAAAAATAATTGTATGTAAAATCATGAATATCTCTTATGGCTTACTTTTTATAAAAGTAAAATAACAACAACAACAATAATTGTAATAATAACTAGCATCTGTAATAGCATTTTAAGGCTTGCAAAGTGCTTTAAAAACATTTCTTTTTATCTTTAGAACAACCCTAGGTAATAGTTGCTAGTTTTATTTTCATTTTACAGATGAGGGAACTGGAAATGACAGATGTTAAATGATTTGCCCATAGTCCACAACTAGTTAAGTATCTGAGGCAGAATTTGAATGCAGATCTTCCTGACTCAATTCACTACATTACCTACCTGTCTATATTTTATAAATTCAGTGTGTTACTTTCAGAGTTTTCTTGCTTTTTTGTATTTCCTTCTGAACTTTCTTCTTTTCTCTTCCATGCATTTTAAAATGCTTCTGTGACCTTCATTTCCTTTTGGGGTAGAGGCAACACTATTGTTAGCCCCCTTTCAAATCTCTTCTCACCCTTTCAGATCTCTAGCTTTCCCTTTCAAATCTCTTCTCTGTCTCAGTAAAAAAAAACAAAAAGAGGAAAAACCAAGTCTTTGTAGCCAATTAGTATAGACTAAACAAATCCACTTAGTGACCATATCTAAAACTGTGTATCTCATTTGCACCAGCCATACCAATAGGTTTACTTTCAATACTTAGCCATTTGAGCTCAAAGCTGAGGCATTTACTGAAGTGCATACTATGAACAATAGTAACAAAACATTTCCTTCATAAATCTGGGGTTTCCTGAAACATATGTCACATTAGCAGGAAGAAAGGGAGGCACAAATGTAGAGAACACATGTGAACTAGAGAACTCTAGTCTCCAGTGTGCAGAGCCCCAGTGTCTTTCTCACACTGTTCTTCTGGGCACAGCAATTCTTCTGGAAAGTCCACTCTACTAGATTCCCTAGACCTGTTCCTTTATGTAGTTAAACTGTCTGTTGCAAGACACCCTTGCCAAAGGGCAAGGGAAAAGAAATCCTCTCTCTCCTTTGCTCTATTGTCCAAGAGGCACAGTAACGGAGGTGAAGGGCAAGTCCTCAAAAACTATATTTTCTCAATAGATAGGTATCCTCCCAACTGCTGGTGGCTGTGGTATTGGTTCACTCTAGAGCTGTGTAACTTATTTTTTTTTAAAGTTAAAATATTTGCTGAAGGGATGTTACTAAGTCCTCTTAGCCAGTCATTTCACATTTCACAAAAGTGGTCATATGTGATCAATTGCTTTCACCCAATGGTCAAGGACCTACAATCCTCTGAAGTTAATTAAGAAACTCCTTTTCCCAAAAAGAGAAAAGATGTGTAAACACATCTTTACACTGGCCAAAGTCTGAAAGTGGCATACCTTTTTGTAATTTGCAAATAGGTCACTTACAGTATTAGCCAATGAAGGTTTAGTGCTCTTTATAAACTATAAAAGGCATATTCTAAGTTGTTCACTTTCTATGAGCTCTAAGTATGTCACTCAGTGTTATCATTCAATGCCTGAAAAAGGTGAAAGTTTGAAATGGACTTTATCCCTTACCCATGCATACAGTTCCTGTAATTAATTTGTGATAACACCAGGATGTCTGTGGAGCTAGCATTCTTCATATTTCATACAATTAATTTTCTAATACAGTAATATTCAGTTTATGTAAGATAAGCGTGCATAATGGGGCAGCTAGGTGGCGCAGTGGAAAGAGCAATAGTAACAGAACATTCCTTCTTACGTCTGTGGTACAGACCATCTGCATCATTGGGAAGAGTGAATACATACAGAGTTTGCATTAGTAGAGAAAAACACACAAAGGGAACACACATCTCCAAGATAATTCATATCCCAGGACCTCAAAAGTCTTTTCTGTTCTCATGGATTTCTCACATTGTTCCTGTATCAGATGGCATCTTGCCAGTGGCCTCCCTGGTCTGTTCTTCTCCTTTGGTTCTTTTTGAACCTGCTTTTATTCTTGACAAGTGATCTCCTATTACTATGTTTGGTAGGAGTTGAGAGAGAAACTACTTCTCTCCCTCCCCCTACCCCATTTGTAAAATAAAGAGTAAATCCTCAAAACTTGATTCCTTTTAGAATAAGCTGGCTTTCTTCTGGACAGTCATATCTCACTGTCTCAACTCACTTTACAGTTGTCCGTTTTATATTGGTTGGGTGTAGCTGATTCTCTCAGCCAGTCAGTAGATATTTCCTTCATGTTGTCAGTTGGCTTCATCCAGTAGCCAAGGCCCTATAATCTATTAAATTTATTAAGGAGCCTCTTAACACCTTTAATAGGAAAAAGCATGTTGGAAAGGGGCATTCCCTTTCTGATTTGTGAATGAACCATTAAAAATTTCATTTCATTTATAAGCCAGAATGAGCCAGTCTAAATTTTATGCTATTTATTTGTAGTCTATGAATAGACCACTCTAGTGGTTTCAAGGTCTCGAAAAGGGCAAAGTTTGAAATAGTCTTTGCTTTGCTCCCTTACACAAATAATTTGAAGAAAAATAAATGACATTTCCCACTTAATACGTACACATGCATGCATATGTGTACGTGTATATGTATATGAGATGAGGGATGGGCAAAACTTTTGGGATTACAATTCAGTGTTTTTATTTAAGAGAACACTGCCTCTTTCTGTCATTTTGCCATTTCAGCTTAGTTTTGTTCTAATCTTAATAGCCTTAATTAACTAAACAATTAATGATTCTCATATCCATGGATTCCTCTACATGCATATCTTTTCTATCCTCTCTTTTTTTAAAATTAAATCTAGAATTGTCAAAATAAGAGGGAAAAAGTATAAAAACAGTTTCCCCCTGTTTTTTCAGAGTTATTCGAGGGCTGTCAACTAAGGCTTTGCATAATCTTACTCCACAAGCACCAGAATATATTACAGCCATTGGTAAGTATCAGTCACTGTTTTGTATACCTGACACTGCCTTAAAATCAACCCCCATTCTTCCTATAAAACTGATAAATAGTGACTATGATCACATTTATGTTGTTTGGAGGCATAGTTAATTCTTCAGAAATCAAGGTTTTCTGTTTGATCTATTGCTGGTAAGTATACAAGGGAAAGCATATCTGCCTAATGTGCAAGGCCAACTCTCATTTGTTGTAGAACTTAACCAAGAAAGTGTCAGCCCTTTTAGACCAATAGGTTTTTGTTCAATAAATGAAAATGCACTTACTAAGTGCGTACCTATGTACTAGGCACTGGGGTACAAATTAAAAATCAGAAGAATTCAGTACCAGGGAAGATAGCAAGACCCAGGAGTTCTCTTATACAGCGACAGATTAGATCATTGCCCAGGAATCAAGAAAGCATAGTAGTAGGGAGGATGGCAAGTCCTGATGTTCCTTAGGGTATAGCAGCAACTCCCTGCTTATGAGAGTGTTGTTAATGGCCATTCCATTTCTGCATCCGAGGTATTGAAGGAGCATGGGTTCATGACTTTTGGGAAGGGGAATTTATGGTAGTGTTTAGGTGAAGTGTAGTGTTTTAGCTTCTTTCTGCAGGGGTTGGGATGGGGGTGTAGGAAGAGGTCAACGCCACCTAGCTGCCCTCAAGATAATATTTGTAAAGCATTTAACAGTGCCTAGCATATAGTCAACAAATATATGTTTGCCACCCTCTTATTAAAAAAAAAAACAGCCCAAAACTCAGTGGATAGAGTGCTGGGCCTGGAAGATTCATCTTCCTTAGTTCATATGGCCCCAGACACTTACTAGGTATGTGATCCTGGGCAAATCACTTAATTCTGTTTTCCTCAGTTTCCTCGTCTATAAAATGAGCTGGAGAAGGAAATGGCAAACTATTCCATCATCTTTGCTAAGAAATAGGGTCATGAAGAGATGGACACGACTGATAAACATCTCAACAATCAGAATTCAAGTCATGTGACCAACAAGATGGGAGGCTAGACACTTTCTTCATCCTCATGACTTCTCAGACTTCTCCAAAATGGGAATTATGTGTGAGAAATAGGAGTCACCTGTCTCCATGATCAAAGACATCAGGGACCATGGGGTAAAAATATGATGAACAAAAGAGAAGGCTAATCCCTAACCCGTAATGTCCTAATTCAGCACCCCTTCAGTCTCCAGATGCCACATTCCGGCAGGGCTGTACAAGCTGACTTTTAATAGAACTCAGTTCTACCAACTGTCCTACTCCTCCCCTCCTTCTTGCACCCTGGGAAACCAAAAGGCAAAAGTTTAACTCTAGTTGGGACTGCAACATGGCAGTATTCTGTGCTGTAACAATAATCGGTGAGAGAACTGAGGGAAAAAGGAAACTGGGACAGGATGTCAGCATATGTGGTATTCTAGGTAGCTTGTGGGAAAGACAACTGGCATCCTTGAGGGAGAGACCAAAGCTGGTGAAATGTGACCTGCACAGTATGGGAAGAAGCTAAAATGACTTTGAGTGTAGCCTCTGCGATAACCACCATTTCAGAGGAGTGAATCATAAACTGAGTAATTGGGGAACATAAGGGGGAAAAAAATCGTGAAATGAAACCAAGATCTCAGGATGACGAAAACTTAGTTGAAGGTCTTGATCACAAGTAAATAAACCAGAAGAGAAAATAATAATAATAGAAGTAAATATGGCTTCCAGATCAGCTAAATTAGTCTAGCCGTCAATGAGCAAATATTCTAAGACAAAGGAAAATAAATGTACAGCTAATGAGGCAGAAGAACCCATTGATTCCTGGGAAAACATGGAACCATAGCAGAGTGTAATTGGCAGAATAGAAAACCTTATTTCAGGTGTCAATTTTACAAAAAAAAACAGGAAAAAATGATTGGGAAGTCAAATACATAGAAGTGAAGGATAATCTGGAAGTTGAGAAGCAAAAAGCAATAATATCAAAAGAAAAAAAAGATAGATCTTGAAGACAGCATGCATACAATCAAAGAATTGAATATATATATTATATATTTTCCAGTAGAATGAAATAAATAAAAAAATCTGAACACCATGATATAAGAAATACAAAAAGAAAACTGCAGAACTTTTGAACACAGAAAACAAAGTGTCATTTGAGACAATCTATTGATCACCTCCATGAAAACAAACAAACAAAAAAACTGAATATTGGAAATTCTTAAAGTCTTTGTGGTTAAATTTAATGAATTGATGATTTCCACGACAAACAACAAACGTGAGTAAGTAGGACAAAAACCTTCAAGTATAAAAGAAATCAAATTCGAGTAAGACAGGATTATTTTGTAATAATAGAATGACTAGAAGCTAGAAAATGCAGGAGGAAATGAAAAAAATGTGTTCTGAAGCATAAAGCTCAAGATTCGGTGCAAAGAGATCTACCTTAGATTGTGAACTCCTTCAGCACAGGGCCTGCCTTTTTGTCCCCCCCCCCCCGTTTTTTTTTTTTTTGGTATTCCCGGTGCTTAGCATATGGCACACACTTCATAAATGTTTATTGATTGACTGACCTGTCCTGCACATTTCAACCTAATAACCATAAATGAAAAAAGGATAGATATTCCAAAAAAACCCCAAGAAAACAACAACAAAAAACAGATTTTGAAGCATTCATGCATAGAAAATCACACCTTAACAGACAGCTCAGAAACAGAAATACAAGAAAGCTAAACAAATACAGTAATCCAGGAAAACACATAAATAATAAATTACCCTCAGAAAAAAAAGGAAAAAAAATCTTAAAAAAAGAAAGAAACCTGTAGGTTAAACAAGAAGTAAACAACAACAGAAAAGCTCTAAGGTATCTTTCTGAAAGCATGCAAAGAGACAAGACAGAAATGATGATAGAAAAACAAGCCTGTCATGAACTAAATCTCTCAACACCTCATTTATAGGTAAATCACCTAAATTGCAGAATCAGTGGATACATAAAAGTAGAGAGAGGAGGAGTAAGAAAAAAAAGGGAAATATGTGATACATTATAATCAAGTAAAATGTTTACAATGAAGAGAACTCATTAATTTAATATCTCAGGAAGAAGAGGGCATATAGGTGAATGGTGTGGAGGTAAAGGGGAGTATTAACTTGTTTTACTGGTATGAAGATATCTCAGTGAAGGACATTCCCATGGAAGAAGAGAGGTATTTTATGAATGGAATTTAGGACCTTGTAGTGGCTATAGATTTCAGGTATTTGGCTTTTAGAGAGACTTTGTTTCCTGCCTGAGCAGAAAGCAAATTAATACTTCTAGGGGCAGCTGTCACCCAGAAGAATGGGAAGGAATAGGCCTAAATTGATTAAATAGTCAAATAAAAGGAAAAAGTGAGATTGGATATGAAAACAAAACCCCACAATCTTTTGCTTATAAGAAACACACCTTAAAAAACAAAGACATACACAGAATAAAAATGAGAGGTTGGAACAAAATTTACTATGCATCAGAATGAGTGTAAATAGAAATTGTTTCTGTTCTAGCCAGAAACTCTGAGGGTTTTTCTCTCTGACTACCCTCCCCTCCCAGTTGATTCTTTTGTGAAGGCAAACTAGGCCATCCTTTGCCTCAGTTCTTACCTAGCATTTAATCACTGAATGGATGTTGCCTAAGACAAGCTGAGACCTAGGAAATACATTAGCTTAAAAGGCCAAGGTCCCCCGCCGCATCTGAGGCCATCTCCAGCCGTCCTGACCTGTGTCATGCCACTGGACTGTGATGACTGTGGAAGAGAGAGACTGATCACTTTGTATAGCCCTGCATCACTTAAATGTAACTCACTTGGAAGTCAAGATATCACCCTCCCACTGTCATTGGTCTTCTTCAAGAATGACCAACAACAACGACAACAACAAGCACATATCCCAGTGACATAAAAAAGGGAGATAGGAAGGATCTATTTGTACAAAAAATATTTATAACAGCCCTTTTGGTGGTGGCTTAAGAATTGGAAATCGATCGGGTTCCCATAAATTGGGAAATGGCTAAACAAGCTGTGGTATATGATTGTTATGGTTTGTGCTATAAGAAATGACAAGCAGGATGATTTCAAAAAAACCTAGAAACACTTACATGAACTTACACAAAGTGAAGTGAGCAGAACCAAAATAATTGTTGCACAGTAACAGCAATATTGTACAATGTATGACAACTATTCTCAGCAATGCAATTATCCAAGACATTTCCAAGGACTAATGAAGAAGCATACTATCCACCTCCAGAGAAAGAACTGATAGTGTCTAAATACAGACTGAAGCATGCTATTTTCACTTCCTTTCTTTCATCCTTTTTTTTAAATTTAACTCTTCTTGTATAAAATAATTAATATTGCAATATTTTATATGTATATGCACATGTATAACCTGTAGCTAATTGCTTACCATCTCAGGGAGGAAGGAGGGGAAGGAGTAATAGAATTTGGAACTCAGAACTTAAAAATAAAAATCAAATGTTAAAAAATTGTTTTAACGTGTAATTGGGGGAAAAATTAAAATATATATTAATAAAAAAAAGTGATGAGCTTATCCTGGGAGAGAGTAGCACATGCAAAGTGGGGTGATATATAGGATGAATATGATGCTCATAGAAAGGCATGAGAAGATTTATATAAATTGGTACAAGATAAAGTAAGCAGAACCAGGAAGATAGTGTTTATATAGTAATATTGTATTTATATGATTTATATATAATTATAATATGTATAACATTTATTTATAGTAATTTATATAATATATAATAATTATTATAGCAATGGACATGGAAAGAATACCCAAAAGAAAAACTTAAATTGGTGAAATTGTAATGACCAATTTTGGCCCAAAGAAAATGATGAGAAGGTCCTGCATACCCAACTTTGTAGAATACTGCAAAAAGACTTTTTCGGTGTATTGGTTAGTTTTGCTTAACTGTATTTTATTCCTTTTTTATTCTTTGTAATTACGGATGGCTTTCTTTGAGGGGCCTAGGGAGAGATATCTAGGGAAATGTAGATAATATATAAAAACAAAATATATCAATAAAATGTATTTTAAAATATAAAGTCTAGTGTATCATGAGATCACCATTTTTCCCCATTCTTAACTATTCTTCTCTGTTTTAGTCAATGTTTAACTATTTCTATGTCAGTTCTGTTCCGTATGTCAGTGCTTGTAAATAAAAATTATTCTGATCAGCAACATTATCTTCTAATGCTGACAAACACACAAGTAATGTTGACAGTTGTGTTGTTAAGAGCAGTTGAAATACATAATAGCACAGTAGAAATACTATTCCTAAAAAACTTCCTTTGTGCTAGGTGAAAGTAAGTATCTCTTGACTGATAATGCACTTATTATAAATGAATGTATCTCAGCATGGTCATCTTAGTTATATGCTACTTTACATAGTTTAAATTTTTTGCAGTCTTAGAGAAGTACCCAATCTAAGATCAGGTTTTTCATGTATTTTTAGGTATTCGTAACTGAGTGGTACCGTTTTTTTTTAGTTGAGTTTCAATCAGATCACAGTTAAAATTATTGATGTGGCTTGGTCATTTTATTAATATGTGATATGATATTAATATCAATGACATGACATTAATATAATATATAGTGTATATTATATGTACTATAATATGCAATAATATTGATGATATATTAATATTACTGTGGTGATATTATAGAACTCATCAGTATCCTCTGGGTAGTAAATGGAAATTTAAATCAATAAGATGCTAGATATTACTATGCACTTATTTTATTGTCATGAGTGAAGCTAGATTTTTTTTAGAGCTTTAGAGTTTTGTATTTAATTTTCTATATGTTCTGTCAACAAGTTCTTGACTATTTTGCAGTTTTCCCACGGCTATTGCCTTTAGCTGTGTGCATGGATTTACATACTCGTCATGGAGCTATTCTTGCCTGTGCTGAGATCACTTATGCCCTGTACAAGCTAGCAGCTGCGAAAAATAGGTATAAAGGCATTTATATGCACATTTTTTTCATTTGTAATCTTTGTTAAACCTCCTTATGCAATTATTTGTGACTTTTGTTTGATCCATATCCATCCATTTTAATTTTAGTTCATTTACTCCACCATTGCAAAGTCTTCAGGTTCCTACATTTTACCTAGTAAGGCTAGTATCTCTCTTGATAAGTCATGTACTATTTATGGAACTACTTGTGCCATCACAGCTGAAACACAAAAGTTTCTGTTAAATAAATAGACTAACTACTATATATTCAATGATGCTTATTTATCAGAAATACATGTATATTTCCAGTGTCCCCAGCAGTTGCCAAGATCCAATATATGATCATTTGTTATCTGATACAAGTTATAAACTCAAGCTCAACTCAGTTATCCAGGGATTAGTAATGAGTAGTTTGAATGGTTTTTTTTTAAAGTCTCTTATTTTCTTGATGATAGCTTTGTGATCTTTGGCTTTAGGTAATTAGGTTTCATAACTTTTAGAGAATGTAAAAGTTCAGAAGAAAAGCAAGGGAAAGAAAAGAGGAGTGGAAACTATACTACAAAGAAGTGAGCTGAGGGGAGCTATGTACAAATACAGGCCTGTAACAGGTTGGGCTTTTTAAGGAATTATTTTCAGAATATGTATATCTGCCAGAAAGTGTTGCTTGTATTATACAGCAGCCTAGTAGTCAGTGACATACTGTACTTATTCCAGTTTTGATTTGGTGTTCCTCAGTCTTCCTATCACTTTTAGTTGTCCTGTCATTTTGTTGTTGGCTTCACCTCCACTCCCATCTGCTGAATCGACTGTATTCATCTTGGCCTGCCAACTTCATTTCTGGTCCCTGCTAATTCTTCTTATGTGAGAACTGTTGTCATGCACCAGTCAACCACCATGTGTTGACTCTTAGTTGCTTCTCTTCAACTCTGATGCTATTATCTAACAGTTTCCTCCCTTCTTCCCTTTAGCCTCAGTTACATTTTGTCTGTGTTGGCTTCAGTTGTAACTCCTTTTTAGTTAATCCCAATTGGTTAGACTGATAAATTTACTGCAGGGATAGACTTAAAGGTCAGGGTGATAATGGCTGCATGTTAGTTCCCTTGTTTAAATGTATCTAACATTAAGTGCCTACTATGTTAATAACATTAAAATTTCAATAATTAGAGATGAATGAAGTTAATAAATTTCACTTGAAAATCAAATACCAGAAATGGGATGACATTCTTTAGTTGAGATTGCTTTAACGAATAGAACTTTTAATTGAGGGGAGGATATGAAGAGAGCAAAGTTTTGAGCATGAAGTACTTTGGGGAATAGAGCAGACCTGGGTGTGGTGGTATATGTTGAAGTTATCAATAACCAGTATTTAGTAAACCCTATGTTATGTACCCAGCACTGTGCTAAGTATTTGAGGATATGAAGACAAAAATGAAACTGTCCTTATTTTCAAGGAACTTAATTCAATTTTTAGGAAGCACAAAATGTATCAGTGTGTAGCATTCAGTACCTTCCAGGCATGGAAGATATGTTTATTCATTAATACTATTTCATCCAGTATAATGTAAGCTCTTTGCAGACCGTGAATCTTTCATTTTTATCTTTACATCCGCAGTGTTTAGGAGTACTGTGCTTGGTAAATGGTATCATATAATAAATGCTTACTGATTGACCAATAACCTTAAATGTAGTTACAAACCTAGACCTTCTGTATTTTCCAAATTGCTTCATGTTCAAAAATGTTCTTTTTCCTTTTCATCTTCCACTCAGTTGAAATTCCATTTCTGTATATTCATAGATATTTATATAAGTATATATGTCATGCATCAAGGCAGCTAAAAAGCTCAGTGAATAGAGCTCTGGGTCTGGAGTCAGTTCAAGTGTAGCCTGAACACTTACTAATAATTGTGTGACATTGGGAAAGTCACTTATCCTCTGCCTTAATCCACTGGAGGAGGAAATGGCTAACCACTCTAGTATCTTTGCCAAGAAAACTCCAGTGATAGTATTAATATGCTCTACTTCACATGGTCACAAAGAGTCAGACATGGTCAAACAACTTAATAACAACAAAATATGTTGTGTGTTGTAGGAAGGCAGTAAATAACTTGACATGTGGAATATTTACAAGGAGTTAGGTTACAACAGAAAGGGAAATAAGAGGATATCAAAGGTAAACCACCTCTTTCCAAATCTTGCTTAGAGTTGTCTGTAAAAGCTTTTTAAAAAAAATTTATTTTATTAATTTATTTTGATTTATCAACAATCACTTCCATATGCTTTTGAGTTTAAAATTTTTCTCCCCCTTCCTCCCCACTACCCTCCCCAAGATGGTACACAATCTGATATAGGCTATACATTTACATTCCTATTAAACGTATTTTCACATTAGTGATGTTTGTAAGTAAAAATTAAAACCAATAGGAGGAACCATCAAAAAGAGGAAACGAAACTCAACAGAAGAGAAGAAAAAGATAGCAATTCAACTTCCGTAGTTCTTTCTTTGGATGTGGATAGCATTTTCCATCACGAGGCCTTTGGAGATGTCTTAGATCCTTGTATTTCTGGGAAGGGTTAAGTTTATCAATATTAGTCATCACACAGTGTGGCTGTTATTGTGTACAAGGTTCTCTTGGTTCTGCTCACTTCACTTAGCATCAGACCATACAGGTCTTTCCAGGTTTTTCTGAAGTCAGACTGTTCATCATTTCTTATAGCACAATAATATTCTATTACATTCATATACCATGACTTGCTCAGCTATTCCCTGATTGATGGGCATCTTCTCAATTTCCAATTCTTTGCCACCACAAAAAGAGCTGCTGTGAATATTTTTGTACATGTGGGTCCTTTTCCCATTTGTATGATCTCTTTGGGATATAGCCCTAGAAATGTTATTGCTGGGTCAAAGGGAATGCACATTTTTATAGCCCTTTGGGCATAGTTCCAAATTGTTCTCCAAAATGGTTGGATCATTTCACAACTCCACCAGCAATGCATTAGTGTTCCAATTTTCCCACATCTTCTCCAGCATTTATCATTTTCCTGTTTTGTCATGTTGGGCAATCTGATAGGTGTGATGTGATACCTCAGAGTTGTTTCTTTTTAACTCATGATTTCCATGCTGTTAGGGGAGAGAACTCAGGCTGACAATATTAGTACCATAATTCAGTTATATTATAGCCTTTTTTGGGTATGTCAGCTAATCTAACAATCATTTATGGCCTTATTTCTATGGGAAAAAGACTTTCCAGTTTCAAACAATTGACTTGGGAAATTTTGTAGCATAATCATAATATTGTTAATTCACATTTATATAACACTTTCAAGGTTTACAAAACATTTTTCTCATAGCAGTCCTAAGAGGAAGATAACATATTATTATTTCTATTTTATAACTGTGAAAACTAAGATTCATAGAGGATGATAATTGCCTTATGTCATATAACTAATTATCAGTTGCGATTTTAACCCAGATCTCCCCATACTCCAAGTCAGACAGTCTTTGAGAAAAATTTTTTCTGTATAAAAATTAGAAAATCACCAACATGAACATGGAGGGGTTCAATTGTACTTCTACTACATATAGCTTGTTTCTTTTACTCTACATTACTTTTTTTTTTTTTGGTTAGGCAGTGGGGTTAAGTCACTGGCCCAAGGTCACACAGCTAGTAAGTGTTGTGTGTCTGAGGCTGGATTTGAACTCAGGTCCTCCTGAATCCAGGGCTGGTGCTCTATCCACTGCTCCACCTAGCTGCCCCTATACATTACATTTAAAGTAATAAAACCAACATTGCCCTTCTCTTTTCCTCTATATTTTTTAAAGGGCAGCTAGGTTATGCAGTGGATTGAACTCTGGGCCTGCCATCAGGAAGATCTGAGTTCAAATCTGGCCTCAGATACTAGCTGTGTGTGACTCTGGACAAGTCACTTAACCCTGTTTGCCTCAATTTCCTCATTTGTAAAATCACCTGGAGAAGGAAATGGCAAACCACTCCAATATCTTTGCCAAGAAAACCCCAGATGAGGTCATAAAGAGTTGGATAGGATTGAAGCTACTGAACAACAAAAATTTTAATGGTCTCTCTCTCTGTCTCTCTCTCTTTCTCTCTTGAGTATTATCCCTTTCCTTTCCTACTCTTCACCCAAGCTGTCCCTGTCCTTCCACCCCCCAAAATCCTGTTATTCACTGACACAAAAGTATAATCAAGCAAAATAAATTTGTGGCATATAGGTGATTCTGAAAATACATACCTCAATCCTTCATCTCTTCACACGAGGTGGATAAGGAATATTTTATTATCAGTCTCCTGGTTGTATGATTGTTCTTTGGATTGATAATAATAACAATAACTAGCATTTATATGGCATCTTAAAGTTTGCAAAGCATTTTATAAATATTATCTTATTTAGTCCTTACAACAACCCTGTATGGTAAGTGATACAATTATTCCCATTTTAGAGATGAAAAATTAAGGCTAAGAGAGGTTAAGTGACTTGCCTAGGACCTAGTAAGTGTCTGAGGCAGTAATGAACTGAGGTTTTCCTGACTCTGAATCCAGAATGCTATTTTAATCACTATGCCACCTAGCTCCTCTGATCTTAAGATCCAAATTCTTGTCTTTACCAGTGTTTTTCTTTACAATATTATTGTTATATAAATAGTTCTCAATGTTCTGCTTGCTCCCTTTGCTCTATAACAGTTCCTTATAAGACTTCTCAGAGGTTTCTCTAAATTAAAGTCTCCAATTATTATATTTTTCCTGTCTTTTCTGTTAACTTAGGAGATCTTAATCTTTTTTGTGTCATGGACACCATTGGTAGTCAGAATAAAATAGATAGGCTTACAGAGGAAACTATTTAAGCTGAAATAAATTTATCAAAATATTTTTTAAAACTAAGTACCCCTGTATTAAGGGTTTTTCCTTCAAATATCTATCTTGGTACTGTGTCATTTGGTGCATGTGTATTAAGAATTTTTATTATTTAGTTGTCTGTGGTTCCTTGAAGCATAATGTAATTTTCTTGCTTATTTTTTTTTAAATCATGTCAGTTCTTGCTGTTTCCTTGTCCAAGATCATGGTTTTTTCCACTTAAAAAATAACTTCTTTCTGGTTCTTCTTTAGAACTCTGTGTGAATATTTGCCTTAAATGTTTTTCTTATGAATAATTTGATTTTGGATTCTTTCTTTCTTTCTTTCTTTCTTTCTTTCTTTCTTTCTTTCTTTCTTTCTTTCTTTCTTTCTTTCTTTCTTTCTTTCTTTCTTTCTTTCCTACATTCTGCTATGTGCCTACATTTTGTGAGAAGTTCATCTCATTTACATTCAGTGAGATTTGTTAATTTTACATCTCTGTCCATTATATTTTTTATTTCTTCTTCCCCTCCTAGTCCCTTCTTTACAAAGAAGGTTGCACACATAAGGAAGGAATTTGACAAACATTAGCAGTCTATTATTGAAGTGGTCTTTTCCTACTCCTCAGACCCTCTTCTCTTTAGCAAGCCCAGTCAGTGATCCCTGGTTCTCTCCCTTTTTCTCTTTCTTTAAGTATCTTTTATGTTCCGTCTTCCTAAGTTGAAATTTAAAGTTTGTTTTACTTTTTGTCTTTTACCCTCCCTCTCTTTTTTCTGTCTCTCCTTGTATTCCTATTGAGTATAATGTATTTCTACTCCAAATGCTGTGTGTGTGTGTGTGTGTGTGTGTGTGTGTGTGTGTGTGTGTGTATTCGATCCTCCTTTATCCAGTTTTGATAAGAATGAGGTCATGAGATATCTATTCCCTTCATGCCCTACTTCATATGCTTAATCTTTTCAGTTATACGTCTTTATGTGAAATACTAAGTTCTTCTCCTAAATTTCTTTCCCAAATTAATTCACTACAATATTCCTTTTCCTCTTTCTTTTCTTTCCTCTCTCAAAACCAACAGACTAGAATAAAATCACGTATAGGCCCCAGCTCTGTTATTCAGTTAGCTCCCTTTCTGGTACTTGAGCACATTAGGATGCTGAAAAGACACTTGTCTCCCTTTTTGTCCCCTAATTTTGTTCTGTTGTAGTAGGGCCCGAATTTGACTTGAGGTACCTGATCATTGGAGCTTGGAGTTTCAATGGAGTTGATTCTTGATGTGCCTGTTCTTAAACTTGGCAGACAGTGTTGGTAGACTTCTCTCTAGTTTTCACCTCTACTAGCTTTCAGCCAAGTTATGAAAGCTAATTTCTCTCATATCCTGTCTTTACCTTTAAAGCTTTTGCATTTACCTGAATTGGCACTAGCTTCCCCCATCCAACCCCTGTATCAGACTCCACCTTTTTCTGACTATGTTCTTGTTCTGGACTAGACAGAATAGCTACTTTTAGTTTTCAAATATTTTTATCATTGATCTTCCTAGGGCCATTTTCAGATATTTTATTGGAGTTTATATTATAAAGCAGTGCGTTTGGTTTTTTTTTTTTTTGGTCCATGTTACCATCTTAATTGGAAGGCCCAAAACTTTTTCCAGTGGTTATAGTGCCTTTAAGTTGAGGGCTTCCTGTATAGTAAAATCTAAACATCTGTAGTTTGACTATTTTGTTCCAGATTTTGAGTGAATCTGAAAGGGACCTATAGAAAGGTTTGAAATGCAGTTGGTAGAAAAGTGACAAGCTATCTTAGAAAATGACAGCTTGTATGTTACGATACTGGCCAGAGAATTAATCAAAGAAGTATTCAGATATTTTTTCAATAAACATAAACATGTTCTTTGTTCTTATTGATCTAAGCAAATGAATTTTCTATCAGTTAAATTAGTATTTACTGAATCAGCATGGGTGTTTAAAGACTTTTTCATGCCTTTGGGACAGTCATCAGTTAATTTTCTGAACTACAGTGAGATGACAGTAGCATTGAACTTTTAAATCTCTCTCTTTTTAAAAAATTAAATGTACAAATTTGAATATTGGATAAGTGAACACATTCTTCCTAATAAGGGTAACTTTTACACAACTGTAAATCAAGCTGTAAAAGGCTGTCCTTTCTTTTGACTTTTCTGCAAACAACATAGTCTGAAAAGAGTTAATATCAATCAATTATTTATTAAGTACTTACTGTGTGCCAGGCTTACTATGTGTGGAGTGGTTTGCCATTTCCTTCTCCAGATGAGAAACTGAGGCAGACGAGGTTAAGTGATTTGTTCATGGTCACACAGGTAGTAAAGTGTCTGACGTCAGATTTGAACTTCTGACTCCAGGCTTGGCACTCTATTCATTGTGCCACTTAGCTGCCCTCATATAAAAGATGAGATTTTAGTTGGGACTTAATAGAAGCCAGGTAAGTCAGGGATGAATATAACCTGCCATCATCATGTCAGTGAAACTATGGGGCATCTCATTCTTTTTTTAATTGAATTTTACTTTAGACTCCAACACCAGAACACAAATACAGAATCGAGAAAAGAAGAAGAAAAAACATACCATGAACTTAAATATCGGAACTTAATTACAAAGTAAGAAAAGAAAAAAACATGTCATGTGCATAGGAGAACATAGGAGAGGATTCAAAATATATAATGATAAATTTTCATTTCAAGAAAGCCTATATAATAAATACTACATGTTGTGTTGAGAACTGTCCATCTTTTCTTTGCTTCCTTGTAAGTTTTCTTTTGTTCTATGCTATGCACTTTTTTTAAAACCCCCCCCCCGAAGGCTACAATTGAGTGTGGATATATTTCTCTATAGCTATAGATATATACATATACATATATATACATATGTACTTACATAGATAGACATATACTTTCCCAAACAAATTATGTTCCTAATCTTTGTGCATATCTCTTGTTTCCTATCCCTTCTGACTCCTCTACTTTACTTCTACCCATTACATTGCCCTTCTATTACTTAGCCTACTCCCATCTCATTCTTAAATAAAGTTTCTCTGTTCAGTGATTTAAAAAAAAAAAGATATTTGACTTTCCATCTAGTTAGATTCTAGTTTCCTAGGCACAGGTGGTATAAGTTCTCCTACATCCTTCATATTAAAATAATGAAGATTTCTTCTTAAAAATTATCTCCACAGGGATAGTTGGATTTTAGGCTACTAAAATCCAACTATATTTAACACAATTTGCTATTCTTATTTATCACAAAGAGCTCTTCTTAACCTGTGATTTTTTGTTATTATGTTATCTGACTTGATAATTTTAATATACTCTGTATGAAGTTTTTCATCTTTTATAATTTTGCAGGCCAATTACAGATTATTTGGATGAAAAGTCACTGGAGGGACTTAAACAGATCCACCAGAGGGTTTGTATCCATATTTGTTTTTTCAAAGCAGTACTATGGCCTGAATATCTACTTCTTATACAACTATTGTATCAGAATAGAAAATATTTCTTGCTTCCAGTTCTGATGAAGTTATTAGCCAGCCAGGAGTTATACTTAATGATGATAACAGCATTACCTTAAAATTATTTTGAACATTCTGAATTCATCTGAATGTTAATAATAATTACACATAATATTTTATACAGTATTTTATGGTTTGCAAAATGCTTTACAAATATGATCTCATTTTATCCTAAGAAGAATGCTGAGAGGTAGGTCCTATTGTTAGTCCATTTTATAGATGAGGAAATTGAGGCAGACAGAGATTAAAGATCACACAGCAACTAAATGTCTGAGGCTAGATTTGAATTCAGATTTTCTGTTATCTAGCTGCCTAATAATACAAAAGAAGTAGTTTTGGTGATGGTGGTGGTGGTGGTTGTAGTAGTAGTAGTAGTAGTAGTAGTAGTGCTGATGATGATGAAGATAATGATTATAGTGAGAAATTAAGGGGAAAGAAGAGGTTGAAGTGTTATGAGAATTTTGAGGAGAGAACAACTTTTAGCATGAAAAATTAGGAAGATCTGTATAAAGGAAATGATCCTTTCAAGGGAATGGAAGGATTAGGATTTCTACTGGTAAAGTTGGGAGTGGAGTAGAAAGGGAGAGGAGCTAGACAAAGAAGATAAGAATAGTGAACGCTAAATAGTTCAGTTCAGCTGGAATATGGAGTGCTTTGGGATGGGGGACCCTGTTAAATCAAGCTGCAAAGATAGGTGAGAGGTAGATTTTGGAGGATCTTTTCAATGTGAGGCTAAATATTCCAGTTTGGATTTTAGAAAAAATTCTGGGGCATTCTTAGATGACAAGGGAGGATAGTAATCATATCTGTAGAAGCGAGAATAGCAAAATTGAAAGAATTTAGAGGTGTTTTTTTAAATAATTTTTTAAAATTCCCCCCAAGGAAAGCTTATTTTCTTTATGATATTCCTATTCATTGTTATTACTTGAGTTCAGATTTTTTGTGATCTTTGTGATCTTGTGTCCCTTCTTTTAATCATCTACAAATTGTAGATAGTACTAATTGTGTCATATTGATTTATCAGTGGATGAGACATTACAGAACATCTAGTCTAGCCCCTTGGTTTTTACAGGAAGAAATAGAGCTCTAGAATGATGCAATCACTTACTTACCCAAGTAGTACAGATAGTGGTACAGAGGTGGGATCTGACTCAGGTTCTCTGACTAGCAGTTATCAAGACTACCATGAAGATGAATGCAGTTGTGCATAGTAAGTTCTTTGAAGTCATAATGGAGTTATCTAATTCAAGGAGAATCATCTTTCTAAAACCAGAAAAACTCCAAAAATTGCTTTAATTTTGAGACCTTTCCATATTAACCTCTACTTTATATTTCCCATTATGATTCAAAGCAACAAATGTAATTTTATATTTGTTTAAAAATTAAAACATTTTCCATCATTTGTTTTTAGCTTTATGATCGCCAACTGTACAGGTAAGTGGGACATTAAAACAACAACATGATTTCTTATTGCTCTTGTGTGCCTTAAAAACAGATTCAAATTCTGACTTCTTTATAATTTATTGAGTAAAAGTTTGAACTATTTATAGTTCTTTAAATTCTTCAGGCAATCAACAGGCATTTATTAAGTACTTTCTTTAGATTCTTGGTTTACAAGTACATAGAATAAAACAACCTTTCCTTGCAAAAAACTTGCATTCTAATGTTGAAAAGACAACATACATATAGTTTTAAGCTATTTAATAGGTATTAAAGTTTATACCTGTACTAGGAGATTAAGAACAGTATGTGTATAAACATATACAGCATCAATATAGAGTGAAAGTAGTGAAATATATGGTTTTGAAGGGATAGCAGTAGCAGTTGGCAGGGGGTGGGGGGTGGGATCAGAAAGTGTTCATGCAGTAGATGTTGCTTGAACTGTGACTTAAACGAAGAGATACACTCTAATGCAGCGGTGAGGAGGGAGTACAATGCAGGAATGTGAGACAGTGAGATTGTGTAGTATGTATGAGAAAAAGAAAACCATTATACTATTTGTACTCACTTAGCTCCCAAATTCAATTTAATCTTACTAAGACAGATTTGAAAAAAGTAGGATTTAAGCAGTAGATAAGTGGTTAAAGTAAACAATTTTCCAAGGAATAATTGTAAATTAATAACAACCATGTAAAAATGCTCCACATTACTAATAGTATGATCAATGCAAATCAAGACAGCTCTGAGGTTTTACCTCACACCCAGAAAGAAAATTGGCAAAAGTAAAAAAAGATAATAATAGTCAATGCTAGAGTAGTTGTTTAGCAATGGGAACAATAATTACTCTTGCTGGAGTTCTGAATTGGTCCATCCATTATGGAAAAAACTCCAAATTACACAAAGAAAGTGATTAAAATGTCTATGTCCTTTGATCCATAGATTCTACAATTAGTATATACTCCAAGGAGATCAGTGACAAAAAAGAAATGGCTCATTCACAGAAATATTTATAGTAACACTTTTTGTAGTAGCAAGGATCTCACTACAAAGTAGATGAGTATTGACTAAGTAATAATTAGTTGTGGTATATGAATGTCATACAGTGTTACTGTACCATAAGAGTACATGAAAGGGAAGCATGGGAAAACTGATACAAAGTGAATTAAGCAGAACCAGGAAAATAATGACTATGACAATGGAAATGGAAAGAACAGCAACAAAATCCAAACTGAATGCTGTAAAATTATAAATAACCAGGTTTGGTCATTTATAATGATACTTTATCTATTTCTTTCCATAGGTGAGGCACTATGGGTTTGAAACTCTGCATGTAATGCATGACTTTTAATATGTTGTTTGGTTTTGCTGAAGTATTTTCCCCTATCTTTTTACTATTTATTATAAGGCATAGCTCTCTGAAAGTGAAATAGAAAAGAATGATACGTTGGGAAATAGGTGATATAAAAGCAAATATGAATAAGAAATTTTAAAAAGAATTTATGAAATACTTTTCAGGATAGAGGACAGGACTACTGGCCTCCATTATTTTTGCCTGGCCTTTGAGTGACCATGTAAATCTGATGATAATACAATACTAGTGCTTATTATACTAAGTGTAGTCCTGCACCCTTCAGGACTATCTCTTTATGCATTCTTATTTAGAAATTAAGATCTGCTTTTGCTCTTCACTGAATAAATACTGATTGATTTGGCATGCTTGGCATGGGCATAGTAGAAAGAACACTAATGGAAAAATCAGAGGACACAATTTCTAGTTTTTGAAACTTTAGTTTCCTTGTCCATAAAATGGAGATACCATTTTCTCCAAATAACTTACCAGGTTGTTATAAGGATCAGACAAGATCACATATGTAAAAAATTTTATAAGTTATAAAGCATTATGAAAATGTGAGCTGCTGTTGTTATTGATTGCCTTTATTATACCTTAAAACTTAAGCTTTAGGATAGAAGCAATGTATTTTCTATAGTAGGTACACAATTTCAAATGTCTGTTTTTATCCTGCTTGAACAAAGTCCTATTTATTTGGCAGTCTGAATGTGATGTAGATTTTTGGTTTAACCTTCCTAGTTAAAGTATATATACGTTAATTAGAAGACAAACTATCATTGGGAATTTTGTCATAAGTGTTTGCCCTGACAGTTTAAGTACCCAGAAGCACCATGTCTTGTTATTTGGTCATATCCTATGGATTGTTGTGGATTTTCTCAATCAGAAGGGAGTTGGCCCCTGGGAATATTTCACGCGCAATGAGTCCGTAAGACTACTGGACAAATGAAATGAGTAGCCTGACTGAAACGAAAAGGAATTTATTAGCGTACTAAGGGAGTCTGGCCCTTAGCTTTGGGTTGTTATTTTTTTTTCTCTTCCGTGAAATGAGACTCATATATGCTGGTATTATGTACTAACTGTTAAGTACCTTCATGTTAGATAAATCTTCTAAATTTGGATCACTACTGAATAGTTTCTTTGATCTCTAATGCTTTACACTCTTATACTTTGGGAGAAAAAAAGATAATAACATAAGCAAATCTATAAATATGGGCAACCTTTCTGTAACAAAGTGTCTTCAAATCTCAGTATAGTAATTAACCATGGGTTAAGAGTAACACAGAAAACAAGCTAACTATTTGTTTTGGCATAGCTTTCCCAGCAAGCAATCTGCAGAACAAGCTGAACTTGTTTAGTGATGAGTCGTCTCATACTTGTGATATATATGGTTTTCATTTCAGTGATGGCTTTTTGATATAATAATACTAGTGAGATCCAGTTGTATTGTAGGAAACCAAATTATATGTGCACTGTCTGTTTTTTTTTCCTTCCAATTTAGCTTTATATTACTGGCCTAAAATTAATAAAAAAACACCAAAGCTGATTCTGGACAGCTTACACAGAAATGTAACCTCATATATAGGTTGAAGATGTATTTGGATACTTACAGAAAGCTATTTATGTCTTCCCTGAAAGTAGTAGTGATATTAAGCCTATGAAAGTTATTTGTATTTCTTTTATACTTGTTACTTATCTCCCAGGAAAGCTTATTTTTATAAATTGTCTAGAAACCTCAAATTCATATGCCTTTTAATGGTACGAGAAAACTAGTTTGTTAGACAGTAGCATCTTAGCACATACAGTAGTGAGTATGGCCCACTCACTCTTACACAATAATCATAAGCAGTGGCTTATAATAATCATTAAACTAGAACTGAAGAGTTACAGTAGCAGTTAGAAACCAAACTTCATAACTTCTTCTGTGAGATCTTTCTGTTATTATATGTCCCTTCTAATAGCTGATTTCTATGCACAAGTGCTAGCTCCATGTTTTCTGAATGCCATTTTATTTAGTAATTTCTTCTCCATGACATATACTGATATTTTGTTGTTTAGGGTGGAAGTGGTAGCATATTTTGGTTTATTGTGCAGTTGGGATGAATGATAAAGATTAGGAGCAGAAAAGCTAAAGTTCTTCCCCTACAATACCCATCAAATGAACATAAGGGAGATTGTAGCTTTATTGTGCTAAATCAGAGACTTTATCCCCAGAAGTGTAAAAGATGCAAAATTTTATGGTTTTAGGGTCTCCATGTGTCTTAATCTTCAAAAAAGTATTAATTCTTAACAGTTTGAAAGCTTGGTAGTAATATTTCTCTTGAAAACAACTGCTGGATTTTCTGAAGTACAGTGGGAGATTCTCTGATTAGGTTCAATATTCTGTGTGCACAGAATTTGCTATTATAGCCCTACTTTGATGCTATTAGAGTCAAAGGGAATTTTGTTGTCTTTTTGACAGCTCATCAGGCAAAGGGCAGTACTTGAATATTTCTTTGTTTGATTAAGGCAATAAATTTAAATGGTATTACTTACTATAGCTTTTGGTTGTCAGTCACTTGTGTCTGACTCTTTGTGATCCCCATGGACCTATACTATCTATGGTATTTTCTTGGCAAAGATACTGGAGTGGTTTGCCATTTCTTTCTCCTGTGGATTAAACAGTTAAATGACTTGCCTAAGATTGGATTTGAATGTAGTCTTTCTGCTTCCAAGCAGGTGCTCTATCCACTGGGCCATCTAGCTGCCTCCATTATTATAGCTACCAGATTGGAAAACCAATATCATCCACTCAAAATGCTTCCTTTTGAATAGAACCACTAAAATTCTATAGTTATCAATTCTTTTGAAGATATAGTACTCTAATTAAAAACATAAAACAAAGACAGATTATGTCATAAGTATTCTGACAGCTTGGAAGGAAATTTTTTTCTAATAATATTACTTGAAGTCAAAGGAAAGTTAACCAGTTTAGCTAAATAGTATCAGAGAATACAACCTGTGTACAGAAGAAGTTCTGAATGCTTTTTGTGATGGCATGTGTAGCAGATTGGGGAATCAAAGTAAAGTTTTCTGTTCTGTTTTGGGAGGAGGTTGATGTGAAAAATGAACCCCTGTTTTGGGCATAGGGATTGAATAGCCAGACTTGTTGTTGACATTATACTGAGAGAGCTTAAGTTACCATCAACCCAAAACTAATATAAAAGTTGAATACTGCATGTCAGCAGAAGCTCTCAGCATTCTGGAAAGCTTCCAAATCGAATAGCTTTTGACACTTGAGTAAATGTTCAGCTTTATTGCTTGTGATGACACAGTCCCAAATTCAAGTACAGCACTGAAACTTTCCACTTAATACTTTTCTTCCAGATAAAGGTGAAGTTTTCTTCTTGTAAATACTGTGAGTTGTTTTAGTTTGTAGAGGGAGAAATATGAGATATTCTTTTTCATATTGTGGTAAGTAGTATAAATTTTTTTTTAGAAGAACAAATATGCTTTTAAAAAAAGTATAAATAGATGAAAAGAAGCAGCTTTTTGAAATAGTGATGTAATGGAGATTGATTATGATCTTAACCTGGAAAACTAAACATGTAGGAAGATGATGCATTTTGTTGAAAACAAAATGTTGAAGTAGGCTTTTAATGGCACAGCTGATAAGACCTTTAAGCAAACTATTCAGCTTTCCTCCCAATATCCCATTACATAGATATCTTTCCAAATATCACTTGAGCCTGAAGAAGAGTTAAAGCTGAGAAATGGATTTCTCCCCCCCCCCCCATGGCCTTTTCTCATTGTAGACAAATAGTAGTGACTCATAGTGGATAATGAATGGAGTTGGATTTAGGAAGACCTGAGTTCATATTCAACCTACAACACTAGTTGAATGACTAGCAAACCACTTAATATATCTAAGCCTCAGTTTTCTGATCTATAAAATGGGGGAAAATTTTTTAAAGACTTAAATGAGATAGAGTTGAAATTTTAAGGTTCTACCCCTGTTTTTTCACCAGCAAATTATTGAATAAGTTCATCTTCAACCTTTTGTGGACTGTGGAGGTGATATAAAAATGAAAGATTGATGATTCACCCTGCCTCCAAATACTTAATGTGGGGTGAACTGGTTTATTCTAAAATGATGTATAATTTTGGATTTTTCTCAGATCTGAAGAAAGACCCTTAAAATTTCATTTTATTAGGAGATTATTTTGTCCTCAGTTGTTGTGATGAGAAGATTAATATCAAATGTCAGTGTGACAAAGTAGTAATATTTTCAACTTTAGGGCAAGCTACATAGAAATATATATGTTTCCATGTCCAACTTTGCTGAAAAGGTAATGCCACTTAGGTATTCTTTAGCATCTATTACTTGCTGAATGATATTCCCATTATACAGTATAATCAGAATTGGCTAAATTCTTTTCTTTGGGGGGGGCTAGGCAATGGGGTTAAGTGACTTGCCCAGGGTCACACAGCTAATAAGTGTTATGTGTTGGAGGCCAAATTTGAACTCAGGTCCTCCTGAATCCAGGGCCGGTCCTCTATCCACTGCACCACCTAGCTGCCCCAGCTAAATTCTTGATAACCCTTATGGACAAAACAAAACTTTTGAAGTACGCATGAAAGATATTATTTGGGACAGTCATTAGTGTTTAAAGATTATTATAGTTTGTCATTCCTACAGTATTGGGAAGACAGTCCTCACTTGTTTCTGTTGATTTTGTTCTGTTTTCTTTAAAAAGAAATTACTATTGTCTTTTTCATTATCAGTCATTTCAAAATATATGGTTGCCTTCCTTTGTAGCGAATGAAAAATGGTTAAGCAAAATCAACAAATTCAATGACTGCTTTTGATACTACTTATAATATCTCTACACTCACAATCCCCACCACTTCTGTACTGAAAGGAGCAGTATTTCATCATTTGTTATCCTGAGCCAAGATGTGTCATTACTATAAGTACTATTTTTTAGATAGTTCCATTCTCATCTTGTCATAGGTTAATAGTGACTCAAATTCATATAGCTTCTTTCCCCCTCTAATCCATTCTCCACACAGCTACTTGCTAAAATGGTTTTCCTTAAGCACATTGCCCATACTCCCCTACTCAATAAACTCCAGTTGCTCTGTTACGTTTAGGATTAGATGAAAATGTCTGTGTAGCTTTACATCTTCTCTCCCCAACCCCATTTTTCTATTCTCATACATTACTTCTTTTGTCACACACTACAGTCAAGACAAATTAGTCTTAGCTCTGTTCCTCTTCTGATTATTATCATGCCATAGCCCTGACCATTCCCTATGTGTGGAATGCATTCTTTTCTCACACAGAATTCCTTATTTTCTTCAAGACTCAATTAAAGCAGCGCCTTTTCCCCCTGGACTTTAACTTCATGCCTTATTTACAGTCTCATTCTGGATCATTCATCAGTTCTTTGAAGCCTTCTTACCCTGGAACACCTTTCTGCTGTGCTAGTCTCCTTCTGCCATTGGTGAATTCTTCCTGTGGCCTACATTTAGGAGAGGGGCCCAGGTTGACCAACCTTAATTTCTCTTCTGATTATATTCATGACTTTCTTGGTTTCAACACCATCTATAGTCTCACTCTGGAACACACATCATCCTCTTGCAGCCCTCTCACCCTGGAAATTCCCTCTGCTATGTTGGTTATCTTCTTAGCACAGTTTCTTGAAAATATTAAGAGCTTGTTACCTAAATATTTGTTTCCATATCCTACGTGAATCTTTTTCTTATCCTGTCTGCTAGTATCTTCCTTCCCTAAATTCCTTTAGCTACTTTGTATTTATGTATATTGTTTTATATTGTAGTATTATATTATGTATATAATGTTATGTTACATTATTATATGTATCATCACAGTCATATCATATATCATATTGTATTATATCTTTCAATTAGATTATATTGTATCACAGTATGTGATACACATACTGTGTAATAGAACACAGTATGTTGTATTACATTATACATTACATTATTATACATGATACATTATGTTACATTACATTTTGTTGCATTTTGTTGTTCATTTTCAGTTGTGTTCAACTGTATCCCCATCTGGAGTTTTCTTGGCAGAAATATTGGGAGTGGTTTGCCATTTTGTTCTTCAGCTCATTTTGCAGATGAGGAAACTGAGGCAGACAGGGTTAAGTGACTTGTGCAGGGTCACACAGCTAGTGTCTGAGGCTGAATTTGAACTCAAGTCTTCTTGACTCCAGGTCCAGTACTCTGTCCACTGTATTACCTAATTGTTCCTGTGTTACTTTATATTATATTATATTGAATATCATTGTTACATTGCATTTCATTATATTATATTACATCATATATTTCATATCATATCATTTGATAGGATGAGTTCCATTAGAGTAGCAATTTTCATCTTTGGTGTTTATATTCCCAGGTCCTAGCACATTAGACCTAGTACCTAATAAATAATTATTGATTGATTTCATAGTGCTTTAAAGCAGTTTGAAACCTTTTTTCCTCTTTCATTTTCACATAATCTTCATTACTGAATATATTTTCCCTCATTCCCTATCTACCCTTTGTAATAAATAATGAAAAGGAAAGTTGTGGGAGAACTGTTTTATAATATTGTGTAAATCGAACAGTATCTTACCCATTCTCCAGGCTGGTTATTATAATTATGACGTTCAGTTTTTGTTGTAGTTAACACTGTTGTAGTCATTATCTACATTGTATTCCTGGTTCTGCTTACTTTACATTGTATCTGTACAGATGTAGATGTCATTTTCATGGTTTGCTGAATTCCTCATGTTTATTGTCTCTCATGATACAGTATATTGATGTGCTATAGTTTTAAACCATTCCCCAGTTTATAGAAATCTACTTTATTTCCAGTTCTTTGGTACCATCAAGGGCTACAAGAAATATGTTGGTGTATATGTGACATTTTTTGCCTATAACCTCATTTTGTGATCTTTGCTGATTTCTGGATGGTCAGGGTAAAACATTAGAGTGTTAATTTGTATTTTTTTAAATTGGTGATTTGGCAAAGTTTTTCCTGTATGTATATCTGTAGGTAGGCAACCGAAAATATAGACAAAGGCGTAGAGAGATAGGTAGGCTTTATATGAAATGCTTACTGTGTGTCAAGCATTATTAAGCACTGGGGATCCAAAAACAAGCAAAATAGTCTCTACTCTCATTTTTCATCTTTCTCCACCTGTTTGCTGCATTTTGACATTATTGACCACCCTCTTCTCCTGCATACTCTCTCCATGTTCATGACATTTTTCTCTTCTGTTTCTCCTCCTACTTACACTTCTCCATCTCTTGCTTCATCATTACATATCATACTTCTCAACTCTGGGTGTTCCTCAACATTCTATGGTAGGCCCTCTTCTCCCTTCATTCTCATGCTATATTCTTGGTAGCCTCATAAGTTTTATGGAGATGACTCCATATATATATGTATCTGGGAGTTCCTTTTCCGGGAGCCAAGATGGTGGAGTAAAAAGTAAGTCATTCTCACCTTCCCTTGTTGACCTCTGAAAGCCTAGAAAATATCACCCCAGGAAAAACCCTGGAATAGCTGAGCCAGCAGAATGATGGGGTGCAGCAATGTTGTAGCCTAGGAAGCTTGGGGGATTAATGACAAAGACCCCTCTTGCTCTGGGGTAGGGGGAACAGTACAGGATGGGAGGTGTTCCAGCAAGCCAGAGGCAAGCCCACCTTAGCATACCAGGGGAAGATCCTGAGCCCCAGGTAGTGTACCAGGCAAGCACCAACACCAGGACCCCTTGAGTACCTCAGTACAGGCATGGGAACCAGTAGACACCAGTTCTAGAAAACCACCATGTGCGACAGCCTTCTCCAGCAGCCAAATATTCTGGTGCCTAAGCGCAATTCCAGGAAGCACAACTCTAGGAGGCAAAACTCTAGGCTGATAGACATCCCCTAGCAGCAAAACATCCCTGTGCAAGGTCTGGGAGAGCAGAAGCCAAAGAAAGGAGTGCAAGGCCCAGGTGAACAGGAGCCAAAGAGAATAGTGCAAAGGCTGGGTGAGCAAGCGTCCTGCAGGGGCCAGACTCCCTACCCCCACCCCGAGAACCCCAATATTGCTGATCCCAGTCCAGCATGAGGTATAAACTGCTAGAACCTTACAGCCTCCAACTACCAAAATCTAAGGCCCCACCACACAAAGCCAGTGACCAGGTCTGGGGCTCCCAGCACAAGAAGCTTGGGTCAGTGCTCCCTTTGCTTCAGTAGGAGGGCTGAACTTTTATTAAAAGTCAGGAAATAGGCAAACACCATGAGCAAAAAGCAGAAGTGAACAATGACCATAGATTCTTATAATGGGGACAGGGAAGATCAAGGTACAAATTCAGAAGAGGACAACATTGGCAATATACCCACATTTGATACCTCAAAAGGGAATATGAAGTGGTCTCCAGCCCAAAAATCATTCTTGGAAGAGCTTAAGAAGGATTTTAAAAGTCAGATAAGAACTTACATGTATAAAAATATTTATAGCAGCTCTTATTGTGGTGGCAAAGAACTAGAAATTAAGGGAATTCCCATCAATTGGAGAATGGCTGAATAAGTTGTGGTATATGAAAGTAATGGAATATTATTGTGCTATAAGAAATGATGAGCATGCAGACTTCAGATATTCAGCAAAATTGAGCATAGTCTTTTAGGGGAGGAGATGGACATTCAGTGAAATAGGGGACAACCAAACCTTCTTGATGACTGTTATAGTAGAGAGAAGGAAGGGAGGGAGGTGAGCATTATTTGAACCTCACTGTCATCAGATTTGGTTCAAAGAGGGAACAACACAATTAAGTATAGAAATCTAACTTACCATATAGGAAGTAGGAGGAGAAAGGGAAAAGAAAAGGGAGGGTGTGAATAGAAGAGAGGTAAGAAGCAGTAAGGGGAAAGGGGAAGAAAAGGGAGGGGGCTAAAAGAAGGGAGGGCAAACTGAGGGAGAAGGTGGTTGAAGGCAAAACTCTAGTGAGGAGAGAAAGGAGAGAGAAAAGCATAAATGGGGGGAAATAGGATGGAGAGAAAGACACAAGATAGTAATCATAACTGTGAATGTAAGTGGGATGAATTCCCCCATAAAATGGAAGTGGATAGCAGAGTGGATTAAAAAACCATAATCCTACAATATGTTGTTTATAAGAAACACATTTGAAGCAGAGGGATACACATGGAATAAAAGTAAAAGGCTGGAGCAGATTATATTATTCTTTAGCTGAAGTAAAAAAAAAAAGCAGGGGTAGCAGTCCTGATCTCAGACAAAGCAAAAGCAGAAATAGATCTAATCAGAAGAGATAAGGAAGGAAACTCATCCTACTAAAAGATACCATAGACAATGAAATAATATCATCACTAAACATATATGCACCAAGAAGTATAACATCAAGATTCCTAGAGAAGAAGTTAAGGAAGTTACAGGAAGAAATAAATAATAAAACTGTACTAGTGAGGGACCTCAACCTCCCCCTGTCAGAACTAGCTCAATCTAACCACAAAATAAACAAGAAAGAAGTTAAGGAGATGAATAGAATTTAAAAAAAGTCAGGTATGGTTGACCCCTGGAGAAAACTGAATGGAGATAGAAAGGAATATGCCTTTTTCTCAGTGGTACCTGGCACATACGCAAAAATTGACCATGTACTAGGGCATAAAAACCTCAGAATCCAATGCAGAAAAGCAGAAATATTAAATGCACCCTTTTCAGATCATGATGCAATAAAGATTACATATAATAAAGGGCCATGGAAAGATAAACTAAAAATTAATTGGAAACTGAATAATCCTAAAGAATGAGTGAGTCAAACAACAAATCATAGAAATAATAACTTCATCTAAGAGAATGACAATAATGAGACAATATACCAGACCTTCTGGGATGCAGCGAAAGTGATTCTTAGGGAAAGTTTTATATCTCTCAATGTTTACATGAATAAAATATAGAAAGAAGAGGTCAATGAATTGGGCATGCAACTAAAAGAGCTAGAAAAAGAACAAATTAAAAACATCCAATTAAATAGGAAATTAGAAATTCTGAAAACCAAAGGAGAGACTAATAAAGTTAAAATTAAGAAAACTATTGAACTAATAAAAACAACTAAGAACTGGTTTTATGAAAAAAAAACCCAATAAAATAGATGAACCTTTGGTTAACTTGATTTTTAAAAAAATGAAAGAAGGAAACCAAATTACCGGCATCAGAAATGAAAAGAGTGAGTTCGCCACCAAGAAGAGGAAATCAAAACAATAATTAGGGGCTATTTTGCCCAACTGTGTGCCAGTAAATTTGATAATTTAAGTGAAATGGCTGAATGTTTGCAAAAATATAAATTGCCTGGATTAACAGAATAGGAAATAAAATACTTAACTCCATTTCTGAAAATGAAATTGAATAAGCCATCAATGAACTGCGTAAGAAAAAATCTCCAGGACAAGATGGATTTATAAGTGAATTCTATCAAACATTTAAACAACAATTTTAATACTGCATAAACTGTTGGCAATATAGGTGAAGAAGGAGGCCTGCCAAATTCTTTTTATGGTACATATATGATGCTGATACCTAAACAAGGAAGAACCAAAACAGAGAAAGAAAATTATAGACCAATTTCCCTAATGAATATAGATGCAAAAATTTTAAAATATTATCATAGATGTTACAGCAACTAATCTCAAGGATAATGCAGTATGACCAGGTAGGATTTATACCAGAAATGCAGGGCTGGTTCAATATTAGGAAAACTATGAGCATAATTGACCGTATCAACAACAAAACTAACAAATCTTAGGATTATTCTCAACAGATGCAGAAAAAGCATTTAAGAAAATACAACACCCATTCCTATTAAAAACATTAGAGAGCTTAAGAATAAGTGGAGTTTTCCTTAAAATGAGAGATAGCATCTATCTAAAACCATCAGCAAATATTACATGTAATAGGGATAAGCTGGAAGCATTTCAAATAAAATTGGGGGTAAACAAGGATGTCCATTATCACCACTGTTATTCAATATTGTACTAGAAATGTTAGCTTTAGCAATAAGAGAAGAAAAAAATTGAAGGAATTAGGATAGGCAAAGAAGAAACAAAGCTATCAACTCTTTGCAGGTGATATGATAGTATACTTAAAAAATCCTAGAGAATAAAATAAAAAATTACTTGAAATAATCAACAAATTTAGCAGAGTTGTAGGATATAAAATAAACCCACATAAATCATGGATATTTCTATATATTACTAACAAAGCCCAACAAAAGAGTTAGAAAGAGAAATTCCATTTAAAGTTACTGACATTTGGGAGTCTGCCTGCCAAAACAAACTCAGGAACTATATGAACACAATTACAAAACACTTTTCACACAAATAAAGTTAGATCTAAATAGTTGGAAAAATAACAGTTACCCATGGGTAGGCCAAGCTAATATAACAAAAATGACAATTGTAACTAAATTAATTTACTTACTCAGTGTCATACCAATCACCCTACCAAAAAAATTATTTTATAGAATTAGATAAAATAACAAAATTCATCTGGAAGAACAAAAGGTCTAGAATATCAAGGGAACTAATGAAAAGTAATGCAAGGGAAGGTGGCCTAGTTGTACCATATCTTAAGTTGTATTATAAAGCAGCAATCTTCAAAACTACTTGGTACTCGCTAAGAAATGGTGGATCAGTAGAATAGGTTAGATATGCAAGACACAGCAATCAATCAATATAGTAATCTGCTATTTGATAAATCCTAAGACTCTAGCTTCTGGGATAAGAGCTCACTATTTAACAAAAACTGCTGGGAAAACTAGAAAATAGTATGGCAGAAACTAGTTGTAGACCAACATCTTACACCCTATGCCAAGATAAAGGCAAAATGGGTACATTTATTTAGATATAAAGACTGATACTATAAACAAAGCAGGAGAGCAAGTTTATCTCTCAGATATATGGAGAAGGGAAGAATTTATGACCAAACAAGAGATAGAGAACATTATGAAATGCAAAATGGATGACTTTGATTACATTAAATTGAAAAGTTTTTGCACAAACAAAACCAATGCAACCAGGATTAGAAGGGAAGCAGAAAGCTGGGAAACAATTTTAACAGCCAGTGTCTCTGATAAAGGCCTCATTTCTAAAATATATAGAGAATTGAGTTGAATTTATAAGAATACAAGTCATTCTCCATTTGATAAATAGTCAAAAGAAATGAATGAGCAGTTTTCAGAGGAAATCTAAATCACTATTGATTAAAGAAATGCAAATCAAAACAACTCGAGGTATCACATCATACCTATCAGATTGGCTAACATGACAAAACAAGAGAATAATAAATGTTGGAGAAAATGCGGGAAAATTGGAACATTAATGCAGTGTAGGTGGAGTTGTGAACTGATCCAGCCTTTGTGAAGAGCAGTTTAGAACCATGCCCAAAGGGCTGTAAAATTTTGCATTCCCGTTTGACCCAGCAATACCACTTCTAGGTCTGTATACTAAAGAGATCATACAAATGGGAAAAGGACCCACACGTATAAAAATATTTATAGCAGGTCTTTTTGAGGTGGCAAAACATTGGAAATTGAGGGGATGCCCATCAATTGGGGAGTGACTGAACAACTTGTGGTATATGAATGTAGTGGAATACTATTATGCTATAAGACATGATGACCAGGTGGACTTCAGAAAAACCTGGAAAGACTTTATGAACTAGTACTGAGTGAAATGAACAGAACCAGGAGAACATTGTATACAGTAACAGCCACACTGTGCAAAGACTGACTTTGATAGATTTAGCTCTTCTCAGCAGTCCAAGGATCTAAAACAGCTCCAAAGGACTCAAGATGGAAAATGCTATCCACATCCAAAGAAAGAACTACGGAGACTGAAATGCAGATGGAAGCATACTATTTGCTCTCCTTTTCTTTTGTTGTTTTATTTGTTCTTTCTTGTATTTCCTCCCATTAGTTCTAATTCTTCTATACATCATGACTAATGTGAAAAAATGCTTAATATGAATGTATAAGTAGAGCCTGTATCAGATTACATGCCATCTTGGGGGTGGAGGAGAAAAGAGAGGGGGAGAAAATTTAAAACTCAAAATCTGATGGAAGTGAATGTTGAAAACTAAAAATAAATGATAAAAAACCCATATATATATGTATAAGTAATCTATGTATCTAGTACTAATTTCTCACTGTAGCTTCACTTTTGTATTCCAGTTACGTCCTGAGATATTTCTAACTAGATGTTTGAGAGACACCTGAAGTTCAACCTGCCCCAACCTGAGCACATTATCTTTAGTCCCAACCTTTTCCTTTTCTAAATTTCTCTGTTTCTGTCAGATACCACCATCCTTTCAGCCTCCCAGCATTGTAACCTCACATAATCCTGGACTCTTCACTTTTCCTTACTCCACACATCCAGTCTGTTGCTAAATCTTGACATTTCTATTTTCATATGCCTCTTGCATCCAATTCCTTTTTTTTCTATTCACGCCATTCCCCCCTTATTTTGACTCCTTATTCTAGCTAACTTAGATGACATGATAGCTCTCTTTGAGTGTTTCACCTTACCTATACTGCCATATTCACCATCCAAAATAGTGCTGCCAAAGCAGTTTTTCATAAGTGTAGCTCCAACCTTGTGATGCCCCTGCTCTTATCAGCTCAATGTATTGGCTTCATGTTTTCTAGGATAAAATATAAAGTACTCTTTTTAGCTTTTGAAGCCTTTTACAACCTGGCCTCAACCTAACTTCCCAGCCTCATTGGTCAGTACTTTTTAACTCTGTGATCCAGCACAGTTCTCTCTGTTCTTAACAATGGTCACTCCATCTTGTGGGTTTCTCCCTTTGAACTGGCATGCTTGGAGTGCTCTTCCTCCTTGCCTCTGCCACATAGAGTTCCTTTCTTCCTTTAAAATGTAACTCAAACACTCTCTGCTAAATGAAGCCTTTCCTAATCTTTCCTACTACTAGTTTACTCCCCCTGAAACTACCTTGTATTGAAATACTTTGTGTTTCTTTGTAATTATTTGGTTTATATTTATGCTGTATATATATTTAGAAATGTGCTTGTCTCCCTCACTAGAATGTGAGGTCCTTGCTTGTAGGGATTGTTTTTTTTTTAGTTGTATCCTAAGAGATACTTTTACGTATTTACTACATTTCTGGGCAAATAATAGGTGCTTAATAAATATTTGTGATTTAATTGATTAATTATACTCAAGGAACTTACTTTCTTGAGGGGGTAGACAATACATAAAGGAGAATGAAAAAGGTTATATTTGTGTAACACGTAGGAAGAAGAGTAGGAGGAGATTTTGTCCTGGGGAACAGGAGGTGAAAGCTTATGTATCAGAACCCAGCGTCACAGTGGAATATTCCAGGGTTCTAATGGGTGGATGATGAAGATGATAGCTGGACACTAGTTGCCACATTGAGGAGATGAACAGGAAATGATAGTTCACCCTTCACTTTTTGGTAACTGTTCATACCTAAATGAATTGTGGTAAGAGACACAAAACCTACAATAGTAGGGGAGCACCTCAATTTATCCCTTCCCAAACATAATCTAATAATTAAAAAAAAAAACAAAACAGAAAGGAAATGAAAGACCTAAATATAATTTTAGAGAAGTTATTTATAATAGACTTCTGGAGAATTTTGAATGAGAATAGAATGGAGCATGCCAACCTATTCTCTCCACATGGTACCTTTGCAAAAATTGACCACATATTAGAAAACTTGTTTATTAGAGGACCTTTGAAGCAAATTAAAAAAATAAATTATAGACTAAATAGCTTAATCCTAATGAATGAATGGATCAAATAATAAATCATAGACATAATATAAATACATAATCATATTAAATAACTTAATAATAAATATAAAGGATGAGCAATAAAAGTTAACATCAGAATCTAAAAATGAAAAAAAAATTAACAAAATTGCAATAAAAACCATTGAATTAATAAATAAAATAAGAAGCTGCAATTTTTGAGAAAAAATAGGTGTCATTAGCTAATCTGACTTAAAGAAAGAATAAAACCAAATTACCAGTAGCATAAATGAAAATGGTGAATTTACAAGTAATGAAGAAATAAAGCAATTATTAAGGGGTATTTTGCTTAACTGCATGCCAATAAAACAGACAAGATAAATGAAATGAGTGAAAGTTTACTACGATACAATTTGCCCAGTTTAACAGTACAGGAAATAGAGGACTTAAATAGCATTGTGGTAAGATAGTGTCAATAAAATTGTTGATGTTGGAACAAACCAGAAACAGAATCAGAACCACAAATTTAGAAACCAGTGAGTGTTTATTAGGTTCTCCAGCATGGGAGCCCCACCCACACAGGCAGAGATTCCCCTAAGGAATGAAAGGACAAAACTTATATAGGTTTTAATTTAGGGAGGAGGTGAATTAGTTATGAGGTACCTCCGGATTTGACAGAACTTGTTGCTCGGGGCTTACAAGGTAGGAATAGGAGATATGGTATCCCTTAAATGGACAGGGCCTTTTGCTGGGGCTGGTGACAGGAAAGGTTCTTCTTCAGGTTACTGGACTGTCTTTGCTCTTTAATCAGTAAGGAAGGATACAACGGGGTGGGGTGGGGATTGCAATGCAAACAAAGTTGGGGCAGGAGAGGAGAACTGTAGACAAAAGGAGTTGCTTTAATTTTATCTGCTACCCACAATAGAAAAAAAAAATTGAACAATTTATCAATAAATTTCCCTCCCCTCCAAATAAAACTTCAGAAACAGATGGATTCAAAAATGAGTTCTGCCAAACATTTAAAGAACAATTAATTTCAGTACTAATGTTTTGTGAAAAAATATAAAAAGAAGAGATCCTACAAAATTCCTTCTATGACATAAGTATAGTCTTGGTACCTAAACTAGGGATAGAAAGGGAAACAGGAAAGGGAAACTATATACCAGTATCCCTAATGAATGTTGAAGCAAAGATTTTCAGTAAAATATTAGCAAGAAGACTAAAACAATATAGCACCTAAAGATATAGTTCCATTTTTATATATTATATGTCTATATAAGGAATTCAGGATGGTTTAGTATTAGGAAAATTAGGAACACAAATGACAATCATATATTAATAGAAGGAGAAAAAGCTTTTGATAAGATACAGCATCCATCCTTGTTAAAATCATTGGGAAGTATAGAAATAAATGGAACTTTCCTGAAAATGGTAAGTAGTATCTCTAAATCCAAGAACCAACATTATGTGTAATTGAGATAAGCTAAAGCAAGGGTGTCTGTTATCACCATTACTGTTTATTGTAGTGCTAGAAATTATTGCCATAGCAGTAAGACAGAAAAAAGAGATTAGGAGAATAAATATAGTAAAAGAGGAAACAAAATTGTCACTTTTTGCAGATGATATGATGGTTTACTTAAGAATTCACTTAGTCGTCTAAAAACTAATCAAAACAGTTAACAACTTCAATAAAGTTACAGTACATAAAATGAAACCATACAAACCATAAGCATTTTTGCATATTATTAACAAAATCCATCAGAAGGAGATAAAGAAATTCCATTTGAAATAAATATAGAAAGCATAAAATACTTGGGATTATGCCTGCCAAGATACACAGAGGAGCTATATAAATACAATTCCATAAGACTTTACACAACTTAAGAACCAAACATTTGGAGAAAATATATTAATTGCTCATGAGTAGGCTGAACCGATAAAATAAAAATGGCAATTGTACAAAATAAGTCCACTTATTTAACTGCCATAGCCATCTAACAACTAAGTGATTGCTTTATAGAGCCAGAAAAAAAATAATAAGATTCATCCAAAGGAAAGACAGATCAAGAATATCAGGCAAATTAATGAAAAAAAGTGGGATGTAAAGAAGCCTAGAAGTATAAGACTTTGAGGTATAATCATGAAAACAATTTGGTGTTGGGTAAGAAATAGGAAAGTTGTTCAGTGGAACAGAATAGATACATGAGACACAGAAGCAAACGAGCGCAGTATAGTGTTTGATAAATGTAAAAATCCCAGCTGTTGGAACAGGAACCCAGTATTCCTCACAACTGCTGGGAAAACTGAAAAATAAGTCTCATAGAAACTAGTTATAGAGCAATATCCAAATGGGTACATGATGTAAATATAAAGGATGATATCATAAGCAAATTATAAGGGTATGGAAGAAATTAACTGTCAGATTTATGGTTAGAGAAATAGTTTATGGTGAAACAAGTAGAGGTTAAAATTATGGAGATTCAGTTCATTTTAGAAATAACAAGTTCTGAAAGTGATCAGGAAGAAGAACTTTAATGCCAAGGGGAAAAAATGGTTGAATAATTTAAGAGTAGTCTGTTCCCATGGGAAAATAAGGAGCAAATGCAGCCCAGGGTGACTTAACCTGAAAATTTGAACTCTATTGCAAATAAAAAATATATAGAGTTTCAGTTATAAATACAGACTGAAATAATTTTAGAAAGAAAATAAGAACTGAAGAAATTATTTGCTTATCAAATGCACCATAGAATAAAAATTATAAAGCAACAGTAATCAAAACCATTTGGTATTGGTATAAAAATAGCTAAATCAGTGCAATAGCCTTAATAAATGAGATTTAAAAGCAATAACAGTAAAACTCAATAACCTAGGATTTGATAAAGTGGAAGAAAAATTATCTAGGGGGAAAAAGCTTGATCATTTGATTAAAAAATGCTAGGAAAACTAGAAAATAGTCTGGCAAAAATTAGACTTAGATTGACACCTTAAACTGTATTTTATAATACATTTTAAATGTATACATGATCTTGGTAGTAAAGATCATTTTATTTAAAAATTAGAATAGTTGCAGATATATACTTCACAGCTATGGGTAAGAAATATATTCTTAACTAAATAAGAGATAGAGGCAATTACAACAAATAAAATTGATAACTTTGATTTACTTGAAAATATAAACTTCTGCACAGAGAAAATTAATGCATCAGTAGTCAAATTGGAAAAACTTTGTGTCATATTTCTCTGATAAGGATTTGGTATCTAAGATAAATACAGAATTAATAAACATATGTGAGACTAATAGTCATACCCCAATAGACAAAATGTCTAAGGATATGAGCGTACAATTCTCTAAGGAAAAATTGCAAATTATTCACACCCACATGAAAGAATGCTCCAGATCCCTAATAATAAGATAAGTTTAAATCAAAACAATTCTGAGGTTTCACTTAATACCATTCAGATTGGCAAAAATGACAAAAAATAACAATGGTCAGTGTTGGAAGGTTTATAGAAGGATAGACACCATAATACATTGTTGGTGGAATTATGCAAATAAAGTGACTAAAATGTCCCTGCCCTTTGAATTATAGGGCTTATACTACTGGGCTTATACCCCAAAAAAGCTATCAGTAAGAAGAAAGAACCCATATACTATAAAATATTTATGGCAGCACTTTTTGTCATAGATAAGAATAGGAAACAAAGTACATACCCATCAATTGGGGAATGGTTAAAAAAAAGTATATAATGGAATATTCTTGTGCTGCAAGAAGTGAAATGTGTGATGAATAAAGAGACACATCAAAAGATATATATAAACTGACACAAGTGAAGTAATCAGCCAAAAAAGTGCTATACACAGTATGTACAACAATATAAGCAGAAAGAACGATTACACATTAAAAAAAAAATCTGAAGTTATTCTAACACAATTGCAAAGGTCAACTAGAAACAAATGAAGAGCTTAAAGAAGACACTTTCAGCTTACCCTTTTGTGGAGGGAGAGGGCTACAGGTACTATACATTGCACATATTTTCAGAGCTTTTCTTTGTATTAATCAGGTTTGCTCATTTTTTTCTCTTCTAAAGGATATTATTAGTCATGTGGGGTAGCTGTCTGGGAGGGGGAGAGGAAGGGATACTTGGGATAGCTATGCTCATAAAAGAAACAGAAAAAAAATCAATAAAAATTATTTTTAAAAAAGAAAATATGAAAGATGTTGTTTCAGAGAAACATGGAAAGACTTACATGAATTGATGCAAAGTGAAATGAAGAGAACTAGGAAAATAATTACACAGTAACAATAGACAAAACCAAAAAGACAAACAACTTTGAAAGACTTAGAATCTCATCAACAGTTTGACCAACCACAGTTCCAGAGGAATCATTATGAAATGTGCTACTCACTTCCAGACAGAAATGATAGACTCAGAGTGTGTATTGAGATATTTTGGGGGGTCGGAGAACCTGGTTCTTTGGGAATTTGTAATGACTGAGTTAAAAAAAAACCCCACCAAGATGAAGTATTCATGTTCTTTGGCCACATATCTATTGGGGAGTAGTTCTCGGTCTTATATATGTTTTGGACACTAAATTTTCCTGGAGATATTTGATATAAAGAAATTTTCCCAGAATTACTTCATGTGTAGATGTATGTTTGTGCTTTATATTTTTAATTGATTTTGCTATTTGACCTTTCCACTGACATCTTCTCCAAGTTCTAAAAGACTATGCAAGTATAGCCTAAGTTCTTTGCATTGTGACAAAACCATTCATTAAGAATTCTATTATTGTAATCTGGAGAAACTCATTATTGAACAGCTTGTCATTAGGTAAAGAATAATTTTGGCCACAGGAACAAAATGAAGAACCTATTCATGTTTTGAGGGAATGCTTTGTTGGTTGAGGAAATATCCATAGTGAAATGATAGATTTCACAGAAATTATAGATTTTTGAAATATTGGATGAAATTATTTGACCATTATTTCTGTAATGCCACTTTAATGATCTACATGTTCTCTCTCTCTCTCTCTTTTTTAATTTTCAGAGGTTTGGGAGGAGAACTAATGAGACAATCAGGTAGGTTTTAAATGACACGAAATGGTGGGTTATGTTTCTTTATTCTTACTAACTACGAATATAAAAACATCCTAAATGATGATACATACCTTTTTTGGCTTGCCAGGGAAAATGAGCTTTTTTGTCATCAAATAAAACACCATTATAATTGAATTCTGTTTCTCCTTTACATTGGATTTGTGTGGCACTGTGGTTATCCAGTATTGTTTATGCTTTCAAATAGAACACTGTTTTGCTGAACTCTTTTTTTCTTCCTTTGAAATCTTTGTTATAGCAGAAGGTATGCTGGGTTCTTGAGTAGAGGTTGAGGAAGAATATATTTGGAAATAAATTTAATATTAAATCCAAAGGCAAAACAAAAAAGCAAAACAAAAGTATATTAAATCCAGAAACAAAACATTAGGATGAACCAACAGTTTACAGTAGACTCATTTGCATTCTGGTCTTGGTTCTTATTTTTTGATAATCTGGGTTTTTTATTGCCCATGTTATTCAAAAGAATTCATTATATACAAGTTGACATGTAGCCATTAAAAATAGATACAGTTTCATTTTCAATAAAAGAACGAAGTGGGAGATATTTTTATTTAATTCATATACACAGTTCTGGGTCTTTTTAAATGTGTTTGGAGTTATCGAATATCACTCAATAGTAACCCAATTTTTTTTGGCTGGTACGATATCAGGAAGTGAACTCTTTCAAATAACTGAATTTTCCAGATAAAAATTTCACTTTCTAAGCATCAGTAATATTATTATTTTAATTTTTGTTGTACATTATTGAATGTAGAATTGAATGAAATCTCAGAAGTCCAAACCGTACCTGAGCAGGAACTCCCTGTATAACTTTCACTTGGGATTAATACAATAAATGAAATCTTGAGATTTAGCCACAAAAGAAAAGTTTGAAAATAAAAATTGTGTGCAACTGATAAAAATAAGTGCTATTTTGATAAAGGCTAACAAAATAAATCACCAACCAATCTTACTGAGAAAAAGAAAGAAGAAAATCAGATTGCAATAATGATGATGATGATAATAACAGGTATCATCTATATAGTGCTTACTACATCCCAGGCACTATGCTTAAGAACTTTACTATTATTATCTCATTTGATCCTCCTAACAACCTTGAGAGGTAGGTGCTATTATTATCCCCATTTACAGCTGAGGACACTGAGGTAAACAAAGGTTAAGTGGCTTGCACTGTATTACACAGTTAGTAAGTGTTTGAAGCTGGATTTGAACTCTAGAGTTCCTGATTCCAGGCCAGGTGTTTTATCCACTGGATCATCTAGCTCTCCCTCTCCCACCAGGTGAATTTATCACAGAGAAGAAATGCAAAGAATTATCTGGGGCTAATATATATAATTTTATATGAGCTAACTTGAGAATTCAAAGGAAATCAATTAGTGCCAACAAAAATGTAGAATGACAAAACTGAAAAAACAAGAAAACAGTTTTACCCTCTCAAAGATAAAAGAAATAATTCTCCAAGCATTTATCAAACAACTAGTATTTGCTAGGTATCTTACAAGGTTCTGAGGACATTAAAATAAAAATACAAAACAATGATATGTAACTATCCCTGCTCTTAAAGAGCATCTTGTTAACATTCTCTTGGAGGAAAAACATAGATTGTCTGTCTCTCTGTCTATCTGTGTGTCTCTGTGTCTATCTCTCCATCTATCTATCTATCTATCTATCTATCTATCTATCTATCTATCTATCTATCTATCTTTATTACTGGAGATTGGTTGGCTCAAGGAATAAAGGCTTAGACTTCTCATATCAGTTCCTCAGTTAACATGTACATATAAAATATTGTTGCGAATGACATTAAAAGCTGGAAGAGTTGTAGAATTTGAACTGAATTTTGATCAAAACAAGGAGACTGAGAGGCAGAGGTCATTATGGAATGCATTCTAGTCTTGTGTAACAGCCTTTTCAAAGGTACACAGATGACAGACGAAAGGTTGTGTATGAGAACGATAGAATAGAATTCAGGAAGGGGAATAACAGATAACAGGTTTGGAAAGGTAGCTTAGGACCAGGTTGTACAAGACTTTAAAATCCTTCCTATCTTTTTTTTTTTTTGCAGGCAGCTGGGGCTAAGTGATCTGCCCAGGGTCACATACCTAGTAAGTGGCAAGTGTTTGGTCTGAGGCCGGATTTGAACTCAGGTCCTCCTGACTTCAGGGCTGGTGCTCTATCCACTGTGCCATCTAGCTGCCCCAAGACTTTAAAATCCAAACAGGGATGTTTATATTTGATGTTTATATTTGATCCTAAAAGCAGTGGTGATCTGTAGTTTATTGAGGAGAAGAATGACATAATTAGACCTATGCTTTAGGAAAATAACTGTGGCATCTCTGTGGAGGGTACATTGCCATGGGGAAAAGTTTAAAGCCAGATGACCAATTAGGAAGCTATTGAAATGGTCCAGATAAGAAGTAATAAAGGCTTGAACTTGGGTAGTGCCTATGTGAGTAGATAGAAGGGGGAAGATGTGAGAAATACTGTGGAGGTGAATGTGATAAGATTGGGCATAGTTGGTGCATGTGGGGTAAGAGAGTTGATGATAATGCTTAGGTTGTCAGCTGCAGTGACTAGAAGGATAGTAGTGCTCTGAACAGTAATAGGGAAGTTTAGAGGAAAGGTAAATTTGTCAAGGTAGTGGAGGTCGAGGGCAGAGATAATATATTCTGTTTTGGAGAGATTGAATTTGAGATGTAGAAAAAAGGAGAAAAGGTAGTTTATGGCAGATGTGCTCTGTTTTCTTAGTAGAGCAATGAACTCCCACTGAGATTTGGGAATAGGAGATGTATGACACGCATGAGGAGAGAAGAGAAGGTTTGTAGCAAATTGGGCAAATCACAAATGAATTGCTAAATAAAAAATCCCTTGGGCCATACAGACTCAATTCATGCAAAAAATTAAAGAGTAATAGAAAAATATTCTGGGGTGAAGGGGTGGTGAGAGGGGGAGGGAAGGGAAGAGGCACTGCACTGAATTTTTTTTTTTTAACAAATATGGTTGTAATGCCCAAACCAGAGGGAGTGAAAACAAAAAACTAAAGATATGAAAGAATTTCACTAATAAACATTTATCTAACATTTAAAAAAATCCTTATGAGGTGATAACATAATTAGCAAAAAAATTACTGTGAAAAATATGACTAAATTTTAAAAATTCATATGACTGTGGATTAATTCAGAAGTTGCATGATCTAGACCAGTGATGTCAAACTCAGATAGAAATGGGGCCCACTATACTATTCATAAAAATCCATATGGGTCACATATTGACTTAGAAAACCACATATTAACATTATTTATGTTCTCTTGTATTTTTTTTGTTGTTAAATATTTCCCAATTAAATTTTACCCATGGTTTAAGCCACAATTGAGAGTTTTAGGATATGCGTAGACTGAGTATTTGATACCTCTGGTCTAGATTTTCGAAGGAAACCATGAGAAAAAATACAAATGCAAGGGGCATGCCCTGAGCTCAGACAGTATTATAAAGTGATAGCTTTATTTGATTATTTGATATTGGTAAAACAACAGCAACAACAAAATCAGACAATTAAATTAATTGATCAAACTATAGAAGCAGGAAACAGAAACAATCATAAATTGGTGTTCAAAATTGCTAAAAACACAGATTATGTAGGAAAGGATTCCCTATTTGACAGTATATCAAAATAAGGTAAAAATGGATATATGACTTAAATGAAAAAGGTCATTTCTTTAAAGAATTGTAACTAGATCAGATACCTTATCGTTGGGGGAGAAGTATTAACCAAATAAAGTGTAGAGATCTTTTTTTTTTTTACAGAGGAGTTAGGAAGTTTTTACTAAATAATTTTTTAAAGTGAATAAATAAAACCAGTGAAGACAGAATTCAAAAAGGAACAGTTGGGTGGGGAAACTATTTGTTCATCAAATATGAGTGATAACAATGTGCTCTCCTTAAAATAGAGGTAAGCAATATGTTTTCTGTGCTGGTAGTTTGGGTTGGATATTGGAACAAATGGGATGTTCCTAAGTCATTTAGCATTTAACAAAAGGATATTTGCTTCTTACCCATAGCAAAAAGATATTTAATATAGATAGGGTTTGAGGGCACTTCACACTGATTTAACTGAATGAAACTCCCTTAACCTAATTTACCACATCATGATCTACCAACTAAGCACCTTGGTTCTCATTTTGGCTGCTTTCTCCTCAAGTAATGAGGAACCAATATCAACAGTCCAAGCTGTTACTCATCTGAGCCAGTCAGTCTTTTAGCCTGGCTTTGTGTCAGGGGAGGGTTTAGGATACTGTTGCTACCACAGAAGGAAAGTATTTCCATATCTAAACCTACATCTAAACCTACAGTTCCTATCACACTCCACTCCTTGGTGGTAAAGGTCCTTAAGGTTTTCTAGTGCAGAGGTGTCGAACTAAACTGAGAGTTCAGCCTGAACCAGATTAAAATGTAATTGGGAAATCTTTAACAAAATAAATAAATAATTGAATAAAGAAATGAATACAGTATAGATAATGTTAATTTGTTATTTTCCAAGTCACTATGTAACTGCTTCCATTTGAGTCTGACACTCAACTATTCTAGAGGACCTTCTACCACTTAAATGGCTTTAGGGCTGTACCAGTTAGCCCTGACTTCCAGTATTCAAGAAATCTTGTATACACAGCATTAAAGGAATGGTTAAATGAACAAAGCATGGTTCGTGAACAAAACATAGGTGCTTACCGTGTTCAAAACACTATGCTAAGCACAGGAAATACAAATGAAAAATTAAGTCTCTGCTCTCAAGGCCCTTATATTCTAATGGAGAAGACAACACATTTAGAAAGTTTTAGCTGCAAATCAGATGGAAAAGCCCCGTGGATTGTCATAGGATGTAGCAACAAAGGAGATATTAATGCCTCTTCTTTAATATAATTTCCATTGATAAGATATCACTTTTTGATACTGAACCGTTTGAATCATGTTGAACCATATGGCCAAGGAATTTGTTGGTAAGAAATTCTCTTTCTGGTCTTTGAGTAGGTGTGGCCTTAAAGGAAGAAGAGAAAAGCAAGCAGAAACATAACTTAATAAAACAAAAACAAAAAACATTTCCATGAAATAATACCCAAAGCTGTGATGGTCTCTGGAAGAACCAAGTCTGAGGTCTTAAATAATCAGTTCTGTATGGTAGTTGTTGCCATATTTTTCTAGTTCACAGTAGTTTTCTCAATATAAAAGGGTGTTCATAATTAGGAACAGCACCAGGAACATCAGGACCAAAGTAAAGATGATGATACTTCCCACACAGTCATCTATCGTCATCCCAGGGCAGGGAGAATAGCCCTGTACCACTAGTACATAACTAATGTTCCCTGGCCCACCAATTAGGACCTTCCCCTCTCTGGGATATCCATAGGAACAGAGAGAAATACAAAATCTTTACCCCTTTCTTCTGTTAGGGCTGATTTTCATTATCTTTTTTTTTTTTTTTTGGCCATAAAGCCAAGCTCCCAACAGTGCTACCCCCTTTGTCATAGAAGTTGTACAATGGTCACTTGGTGTTGTGCTGACATTAATGTGGACAGTCCAATCCATTTTACATTAGAGTAAAGCAGTGCACTACAATGGACCTACCTTTTGCTGCTCTACAAGCCAGCTTTCACTGTACTGCTGCGAGCCAATCTGCTGTTTGCTTCCATTAGGGTCTGAATCTGCTCTCTTCTGGCTGCTGCTGCTATATTCCTTGCCTGTGTGTACTTCCCATTCAGCTCTTACCCTCTGAATCCAGGTAGGATAATGGCTACTGCAGGACAAATGGACTTTGCTCTTATGCCCTATGTTGGGACAGAGTATTACTGTAGGCCTTGGCACTGCTTATCTAACTGCCCACTATAGCAGGTCTGATTCAGTTCTGCCTGTGCAGAAGATTGCTGTTTGTGTTTAACAGAATCCCTATGAGTGCTGCTCCTCTTGGGTCTGGCTCTGGCTTCTCCTGGGGAGAAAGACAGAAAGCAACACACAAAGCTACAAAGTAGCTCCTCTAGGTCTGTGAATGTATTCTATTTCCTACATGCAAGGATTAGCCACATCTGCTGGCTTTGGGGAAGTGTCCCTGGGAATTGTTTTGCCCTTCTCAGGGGCCCCTCCTGGGAGACACTAACAGAATAGCAGTTTACAGTTTATATTTCTTTGTATTTGTAATTCTTGGCTGAGAGTGGAAATATAAATAGGATACAGTTGGCACATTTGTGCATATTCCCAATTCCACAAATGTCTTTGGGCTTTTGGGACAGTTCAGCATTGTCCTCTCAAGTGCATCACCCTATAACTTGCAGCAAAGAATCATCAAATCCAGGTAGCAAAATGTTGATTTGTCTTTTTAAATTCTAGATTAATCACAAACAAAATAAAAATCAAGTAGTTTGTTCAGCACTGTTGTTAAACAATCCTAAAATTAATGAATCTCCTTTTTAAAGTTTTCTCACTCTTGGGGGTCCCTCATGCACCCTTCATTGGCTTTCTGTGCCCATTTACAATTGGAGGATTTAGGATTACTAGTTCTGCTGGGTTGTTATTTCCAAAAAGTTATTCAAAGCCAAACAGTTTACATAAAAATGACTTCCTTCTAGGTGGGCCAACTTTTACTTGCCTCCCCTGAGATAATTAGGTGATTAAGACCTTTGCTGAGTCCCAGCATCCCCAGTTCTTTTAAATTTATTCTTTTGTAAGGGGAGGAATTATCTCTTTGCCATCCCTCCTATTCAGTTCTCTGGCTGCTTTGAAAAGAGTTCTAAAGAGATCTCCTAGTAGAATTTGGAGGAGGCTTTAAATTACCTGGCTGGGAGACCTAACACAGCTAGAGGGCACAAAATATACCTCTGCATACTCACAGTTCTTACCTTTTTTTTTGTGAATGGCCACAAACACTTTATTCTCATCCCTCAAGAATGTCCCTGTGGGGAGGGTGTATCACATTAAACTACTACCATTTCTAGAGGCAATACCAAAAGCATCCTGCCAGGGCAGACCAGAAAAACCTGGAAAGACTTGTGTGGTCTGATGCTGAGTGAAGCGAGCAGAACCAGGAGAACATTGTGCACAGTAAAAGCCACATTGTGGGATGACTAACTTTGATAGACTTAGCCCTTCTCAGCAATGCAAAGTCTCCAAAAGTCTCATGATGCTATCCACACCCAGAGAAAGAACTATGGAGTTTGAATGCAGATTGAAGCATACTGTCTGCTCTTTTTTCTCTTCTGTTTTCTTTTGTTTCCTCTTTCTTGGGGTTCCTCCTATTGCTTCTAATTCTTCATTACAACATGACTAATGTGAAAATGTATTCAATAGGAATGTATATGTATAACTTATATCAGATTGCATGCCATCTTGGGGAGGGAGGGGAAGAGGGAGGGGGAGAAAATTTTAAAACTCAAAAGCTCATGGAAGTGATTATTGATAAATCAAATTAGTAAAAAAGAAAAAAAAGGGAAAAAAAAGCACTCTGCCAGAAAGCATGAAGGCCAGGCTAGGTTCTCTTTCTGCTGCTTTGCCTATCTCCCACTTCAAGGACCTTATGATGTTCCAGCCTTTCTAGTGTATGTCAGTTTTTACTGGGCTGGGTCTGACTCAGGCTAAACCCTGGGTAATTTAGGTTCAACAGTTTGAACCTTTATCCTCTGAGCCAATCCAGTCTTCAAGTACATTTTGAAGAAATAGTTTTTCTTTAAAACTTTCTTGAAGAGAGATGAGGGGTTAGGAGAATGCTTCTCCACTGTTGAAGTTTAGGGGTGCTGGGAACCCCAAAATTCAAGGGCAGAAGAGGCAGATCCTGCCTTGAATGAATTTGAGTCAAGCCTTCTTTTAGTCAGAGACAAGGTTTATTAAAACACCGATTGAAATGGGCAAGATTTTAAGAATCCATGCTATTGGCCAGATTTTAAGGATCTGAACCTTTGTAATGAGAATACAACTGAGCCAGACTCTTAAGGTATCTGAGCCCTTTAATGGAGGCAAGATGGGCCTTTTATACAGAAAGACTCTGAGAAGATCTGGATGTGACCTAGGAGTGGACAAGTAGTCTGGAGTGACTAGGAGGTAACAGAGAAGGACTTGGATGCTCCAGGCAAACGCCAGGGACCTGGGACACGTGGGAAAGTCCAGGACCTTTTAGGGGTCCATCATTAGTGTCCCATCACCACAACATGCATAATATCCTTTAAATAAGTGGTCAAATCAATTAGAATATCATTTTGTACTATATTCTAGAATATACAAGCATAAAAACATAAAACAGTCCCTGCCCTCATGTGGTTTATGTTTGTAATTTGGACTTCCTTCTATGATGTAGGTTTATGCATGGATTCATAGTGATTCTCCACTTAAAAGTATAGTTATAAAATGGCTCTTGCTCATGCCCCCAGTTTAAGAGAACTTTCTTATAGTGGGCTGAGTGTTGAACTTATAGGCCTGTGCCAGGAAAGGTCTGTTTCTCCTATGTGGCTCTCTCATGCCACAAAGGGACACCATGCAACATAACGAACAGGTTTGACCACAGGTATTTATGCAAAACAACGTAAAATTATTTGGCAGATGTATTCTTTACCAAATAAATTTAAGAAAAATACAAACAAGGCTTGGGATAGGAAAGGGCCTGCCCATTGTTTATACTATATTGTCTCTGAGATATCTTCTAATGCTAGTATTATATAATTTTATGATACAGAACTAAACTTGCCATGGTTCATTATATTTTTTCAATATATTTTTATTTCTGCTGAAATTAATTTGGAATAAATGATGAATGCCAAAATTATAAAAATGCAATTTTTTTTAATACGCATAGACAAGTTTCTGGGAATATTTAAATCGCCTGTGTTTGGTCAGTGTGCTTCAACAGTGACCTGGAGCTCTGCTGAGCTATTGGCAGTTGTGGTTTAGCTAAATTTCTTGTGTATTTGACAGCTATTAACATATTCCTATCAATATGAATAATTAAAATTGGCAGTTCAACAGTCAATGAACTTTTGATTAGCATTATATAATGGTTTTGCAATATTTGGTTTATTTTGCTAGATATAAAGACATTGTTTTTGCCCTTTAGACTAAAGCTGCACAGATGATAATCATTTCTATGTAGTGGGTGACTGATTTTAATGGATGAGTTTCTGTGATTCAGGATCAGCTATTTGGAGCTGTAATGCGGCCATTGGATGAGAAAACATGTGCTTTCCCCAGCTTACTTGCTCAGCATTTCTCTCCTGAAAATAGTGACTTAGTTGGAGATGGGGTAGAAGAATATATTTAGCAGATCCACGCTGTTTCTCAGCCTTAATAAGAGTTGTTAACTTTTCTTGTTTGGTCATTTTTCAGATGTGTCTAACTCTTTGTAACCCCATTTGGGGGTTTTCTTGTCAATGATACTAGAGTAGTTTGCCATTTCCTTCTCCAGCTCATTTTACAGATGAGAAAACTGAGGTTAATAGTGTAAGTGACTTATCCAGGGTCACACAGCTAGTAAGTGTCTGAGGCCAGAGCAGAAAGATAAGTCTTCCTAACTCCCGACCCTGCACTGTGCCACCTGGCTGCCCTCATGTTTTCCTTAATAAGAATAGCATGGCAATTATCATCAAAATGCTACATAAACATAAGTAGTCTTTATTATGTTTTTTCATTACCTCCATCCTTTAAGGATTACTGCCTTTGTGGGGGACCTTCTACTTTTGTCTTGCAATTGGATTAATCATAAAAATGTAGATAAGGCCCTTAGAGATCATTTCTTCCTGCCTCCTCATTTTACAGATGTGAAAATTAAGGATGGGAGAGGTCATAGTAAAAAAAGAGCTGAACTTAAAATCATGAAAGATTCAAATCCTAATTTGCATATTTAATAGTTACATGATTCTGGAAATCTCACCAAACTGCAGTTTCTTCATACACAAAATGAGATAAACATAACTTTGGGAATTCTTCCCAGTTCTAGATCTATGTTTCTAAGAACCTCAGTAAATCTCAGTTTCCTTATCTGCAAGATGGGGTTATAATACTTGCCCTACCAACTTCTTAAGTGTCTTCTGAGGAAAGTACTCTATAAACCTTAAAGTGGAATAAATTATTTGTAATAATTTACCCAATATTATAATAAGTAGTAATTAATAGAACCCAGATTCAAATCCACTTCTCCTGATTCTTCTTCTTAGTCAGTGCTCTACTTTCCTAATTCAGTGCTTTTTCCACTGTGCCATCAAAGGGCAAATTCATAGTTTGACCATTGAGACGGTCATTATTGTGCTAGATCTCAAGATAGAGCTTTTCTGAGGACTCGCATTAAATTCTTCCCTTTCATTTCAAGTTACCATCTTCTTTTCCTTTAACTTTTACTGCTTCATGAGATGTAGTCAAAGGTACAAAGTAGATTTTTACATATTTCTGTAGAGAAAATATTAGTTAACACTAGTTAGCAATATCAGGTCTTTAGCATGAGTTCAGCCCTTATCTGAAGGCACTTACCTCCATGTCTATGTAGAGTGTATGTCCCTTTTGTTTACTATGTAAAATGCGAAGGTAGCAGCAAATTAGGGGCTTTCTTTTATCAAAATCTTCAAAGCAATCACCTATAGTCCATTCTTCCACATTTTCATAAAACACTACCACATTGAGACCCTTTGAGTTAGGTTTTTCACTGGGCTTTGCTGTCCTATGATTATCATTCTTGGCCTGGCCTCACTCCATCTCCTAGTAGTTCAGTGATTTAATCAACTGGTGTAAGAACTGCCAAAGATGATGATTTCTTTTATCTTTGGCAGTTCTTGACTCCAGAGAATAATTGAGTAACCCATTTACTGGTCAGGAGCTTATTGACAGCTAGATGGCATGGTGGACAGAGTACTGGGCCTAGTGTCGGGACAATCAGAGTTCCTCCAGCCTCAGACTTGCTAATTAATTCTTGCTGTGTAACACCAGCACTTACCTCTGTCTGCCTCTATTTCTTCACCTGTAAAATAGGGATCATAATAATGCCTACCTTTCAGTGATGTTATAAGAATCAAAAGAGATAATATTTGTAAAGCATTTAGCTCAATACTTGGCAGGTAGTAGACACTTAATAAATACCTTTTCCCTTCCCTTGTTTTCTTCTCTTATTTCTCTGAAAATGTCCCAAATAGGTCTCCTCACACACTAGTCAGGTGTAGGCAAAGTAACTTTCTAATTACTTGCTTCCTGATGTGAATTGTGTGGAACCATTGAAGAGGCTGGTTCCTTCTGTGCATATGGTAGTCACCCTGTATTTTATAGAAACTCAGTTCCTACCTTAGCAGGTCACAAAATAAGAATACCTTTTGGGACAGAAAACTTTTAAAAACAATTCCAAGCACATGTGCCAGCTACCATAATAGCTAACAAGGATGATAAACCTCTATATAGTTAAGCTTACTAGTAAGTAACTTTGGGTTAAATAAATCACAGATGTAGAGATTGATTATTCTATACCATTCCACAATTGCAACATGATTGTAACAACCTCCTTCTCTCCAAGTAGCCTGAATCTTTGGAAAACTCTAAAGCCTATGGGACAGGTTCATAATTGAATAGGCTCAGGAAACCTATGTATACCATCTGGATTCTTCCCTGAACTAAGTCCAGTTTCCAGTACAGCAGGGAGGTACTTCTACAAGTTCTGACACATTTTTGCAGCCTCCTCTGTGTCTGGCCTAAGTCTAAGGTAGTTGTACCTTTGTGCTTACCCCTTGAACTTATTCTTATCATGATTTAAATCCCAGAAAAAAAAATTCAGGAGTACAGACTTGGTTGTCTAGCAAACATATTTAGATTTTTGGGTAATTTGTAATAACAAAACAATATAGAGGAAACTGATTTATGTTTTTGATGTATTAGGAAGATTCTACCTACAGCAAAAGTTTGGAACCGGATTAAAATGTAATTGGGAAATGTTTAATGAAATAAATAAAAATACAATAAAACATAGATAATATCACATTTTAAAACTAGGTCAGTATGCAGTCCACAGGGATCCTTATGTGGCCCCCTTTCTACTTGAGTTTGAAATCACTGACCTGTAGCTTTCAGGTTCTAGATTGGCAACAGAATTAATTTTTAAAATTGAAATATTTCTTTGGAATTTTTTATGAAAGTTTAAAAAAATTTCCTTTTTCTTCTAGTTTGCACCTTGATAAAAAATTTGTCACTTTCCAAAATGCCTTTTCAAGGTGATCCTGTAATTGGTAAGTAATTTTTTTCACTTCAATTAGTAGCTTTCAATCATTGTAGTTTATTTTGCTAGTTTATTATCTGTTTATTCTCCTCTTCATTCTCCATTGCTATCAAATCATGATAACCAGAAATGCATCTGTTAGGTCAAGGTCATAGGAATTTTCCATTTTAAAATTTGGAGGGGTATTTTAGGAAAGTAGTGGTATAGAGTATAGAGAAATCCAGATACTTCACAAATGCTCCAGCTTTTTTTCTCTAAAATGTACTAGATTGAAAGAAAAAGAAAACCCAAAGCAAATCAATTATACATGTTATCCAAACCAGGAGTACACAAAAAGATTGCAAAACTCCTGTGAATCCTGTGGAGGCTCTGAATAGATACAAACCAGAGCAGATGGAAGACATGGTGAAGTGGGAAGCAACCTGATCTCAGACCGGGTGGCTTCTGGTGTAGGCAGAAGACCAGAACAGATCCAAGCTGGATCTTGAGGCAGTGGAAAGAAAGGCCCTCAGGAAAGCCTAGTGCTAAGATGGTACAAGAATCCCAGAGCATTGCCCAGCTTTGGGGTTTTGTGGTGATTGTCTCCTTTGCTCGTGGTGCTTAGAGATCCCTCGGTGGGAAGGAGAAAGAGGTGGCTCTTGGAGCTTCCAGTACTCCAAGCCCCATTTCCAGGGGAAAGTTTACCCACTTTCTGCCAAGATGTCCAGCTTCTCCAGGAATTGGAAGATCATCTTTTCAGAAAACTTTGAGGGCTTGCTCAAAGCATTGGGAGTGAATGTGATGCTAAGGAAGATTGCTGTGGCAGCTGCCTCAAAGCCAGCAGTGGAGATTAAACAGGATGGAGAGAGTTTCTACATCAAAACTTTTACCACTGTGAGGACCACTGAGATTAACTTCAAAATCGGGGAAGAGTTTGAGGAGCAGACAGTGGATGGGAGGCCCTATAAGAGCCTGGTGAAGTGGGAAAATCAGAACAAGATGGTCTGTGAACAGAGACTCCTGAAAGGGGAGGAACCCAAGACCTCCTGGTCCCAGGAGCTGACCAGTGATGGAGAGGTGATCCTGACCATGACGGCAGATGATGTGGTGTGCACCAGGGTCTACATCAGGGAGTGAGTGCTGAAGGGATGTGCTGTGAGGGTCCCCTATGTCTTCCACATCTCTCCTGCTTCATGGCCTCCCAATAACCACTCAACTTCAGAGTTTTTTGTTTACCTTGTCAAGCTTTCCTCCCAACTCTACCCATCTAGTTCTCTGACCTGCTCCCCTGCCCTGCCTTGTCCCTTGTTATATCTGGAAGCCAGCATCCTGGGCACTTCCTAGAGTCTACCTCTGCTTTCTCTACCCCTTCCCATTTCACCTAACCCATCCTAAATGAATCCCTGACCACCCTGGCGAGGGATTTTACTTCCCTCCCTCTGTCTCTGATCAAGAGACTCTGCCCGGGAGAGATCTTCTCCATTTCTGAGAGATCCCAAGAGGGAGAGAAAGAGAGCAAGAGAACGCTCCCCATCAACACTGGACAGAAGCCCATCGTCTCTGCTTTATCCCTAAGGCCTCTCCCTCTATCCCACAGCATTCCCTTTTTTCCCCATATCCCTGTAGCTGATTCAGTTTGGAATATTTATTTGTTAATGTTATTAAACTATCTGAAAGCTTAAAAAAAAAAAGAATCCCAGAGCATCAGAAGAAAGGCTTCAGTCCCAGGGTAGCCTCATTGCCCCAATTACAGTAGAAGAAATGCCCCAAGCAGTATCTATGCAGCCCCAGCCTAATGTTGCATCCAGATAACCTGGGCCTGTAGTTTATTTTGCTAGTTTATTATCTATTTATTCTCCTATTCATTCTCCATTGCTATCAAATCATGATAACCAGAAATGCATCTGTTAGGAATTTTCCATTTTAAAATTTGGAGGGGTATTTTAGGAAAGTAGTGGCAAGAGACAGGGCCAAACAATTCCTAGAGAAGATGGGGCCTAGTTTTAGCCTCTGTAATCAGGACCAAGAATGATCTGTATCCAGAAGTACCCATACCCAAAGTATGACACAGGTTCGGTCTAGGGATGCTGGGAACTCCGAAATTCAAGGCGAGAGATGCGGGTCCTTCCTTGAAAAAATTCAAGTCAAGACTTCTTTCAGTCAGAGACAAGGTTCATTAAAACTTTGGTTGAGTTGGGCGAGATTTTAAGAATCTGCACTATTGGCTGGATTTTAAGAATCTGGGCAATTTAATGGGGCAAGATGGACAAGGAGTGGGTCTAGATGGAATCAAATGTGGGAAGAGGCTGTGATGATCTGGAGGTAACAGACAACAAAGGGCTGGGCTAAGTTAGAGGTAACAGAGAATTGAAGGTCAGACCATTGTGAAAGGACATTTGGAAGGATTATTTGAGGATGCCTCAGGCAAATACCAGGGTTCCTGGAATTCATGGGAAAATTCAAAAAGGGAAGGGGTCTGGAGTGCATACCCAGTCATACCCCCCTCAAACAAATGGGACCTAAATTCTTTTGAGATGAGGTGAAGGTCTTGGCTTCTGAAACTGCTTACTGCTGGCAAGGAGCCTAGAGCTGTCCCTGCCTTGCTGGAGTCCTACGGAGGAAGTTAACTGTAAGGGGGCACAGGCTGCATGCAGGGGACAATGGAGAGAAATAGTCTGGTACCCACTGTTTGCTGCCAAATGTAGGTAAATGGCTTGTAGTCTAGAAGACACAATTCTGATAAGCAAGTCTCTAGGGCCAAAATATAGGGAGGAGTAAAAGTACAAGAGCCCCATTAAAATTATTTACATTTAACCTGATCTTGTTACTTTCTTGAAAGTTTCCATTCTGATTCCAAATTCCTTTAAGAGGATCAGATGCTATTGGGAAGTAACAACACTTTTCCCAGTAGAAGTTTTCCATCCTTGGCCAGATAACAAAAGACTTGGGAGGATACTTAAGTAGTGATTAGGCCAGATAGGTTAATTGCACTAAAATTCTCTTCCCCAAACCAAATTGAAGATGTTACTGATTTAATTTCAGTAATTTGGGATATGGATATGGGATATTTTCAGGTCAAAACAGCAAGATCTCACACACTTGCATTGTGCTTATATCTTTTACTTGTTCTGATTATAGAAATTTGCTATAAAAAGATAAAGCAGGGACAAGATTTATACTAAGTATGGCAGGATTAAAACATTCTTAGAATTCAGTTAATTCGTAGTTTTCCAACCATGCAGTATCAGTTCCACCTCATAGCCAGACTCAGGAATAGCCGGGTGGGTAACATTGCTTTTCAAAGGAACACAATGGAGAAGCTGAGCCAGGAGGATCACATCTTACACTGAGACTAAAATTGTCCTCTTAGCTTTTCCAGTATAGACCTCGATCTCTCGAGTAGCTTGTGGCATTTCTGTCAGGTGGTGGATTGTTGACTGTTATTATTTGATCCTTACAACAACGTATGAAGTTGTAATTATTATTCCTATTAAGGAAACTGAGGCAAACAGGTTAACTCCAAGCCTAGCACTCTATCTACTGTGCCACCCGGCTGCCTTGAGTATATTATCCTTTGACCCAGTGATACTACTGAGCATATACCTCAGAGAGATTAAAGAGAAAGGAAAAGAATTTATATATACAAAAATATTTATAGTAGCTTTTTTGTTAGAGCGAAGAATTGGAAACAAGAAGAGTGTGCATCAATTGTGGCATATGAATGTAATGGAATATTTCTGTGTCATACAAAATGGCAAAAAGGACAATTTCACAGAAACCTGAGAAGATTTGTATGACCTGCTGTAAAGTGAGCAGAACTAGGAGAACAATTTATACAAAGAAAACAACATTGTTAAAAGAACAACAAAAATATTTTGAAAGTCAGATAAATACAGTGCCCAACCAGGCCTCCAGAGAATGTATTATGAACAATGCTATGTATGTCCTGTTAGATTGGTGATTGATTCAAAATGCAGAATGAGATATATTTTTTGGACTTGGCCATTAAGGAGGGCAATGTAGAAATATACTTGGCTTACAATTATGCATATTTGTTATGAGGATTTTCATTTCCTTTTTTTTTTTTGGTCATTATTTAAATGGGGAAAGATGGGATGGTAGAAGAGAGAGAAAATGACTTATTAATTCAAAAAATATTTTGGGAGATCTAATTTTTATATCCTTTTAACAGAGTTACTACCTTAACTAAAAGAAGTCACAGCTTGATGTAAAATGGAGAGGGACCCCGATGGATGTGTCTAGATTTTTTTTTTTAGTAAAAAACATTTTTAATATGGCTAGATTTTATCATCATTTCTGTGATAATGTTTCCAAAGGCATTTTACCGTTTAAAATTATACTTTTGTACATATTAAGACATACTTCCTTGTCTGTTACGCTAAGCTTTTGTTTAAGGGACTCTGTAGAGTTACCCAAGGGTACTTGACTCTATTCAGGGGTAAATCTGTGGCCTCGAGGCCATATATGGCCTTCTAGGTCTTTGGGCTTGGCTTTTTGACTGGGTCCAGGTTTTACAGAACAAATCCTTTTATTAAGGTGATTTATTCTGTGAAGTTTGGATTCAGTCAGAGGGCTGCACTTGAGAACTTAGAAGGCCACATGTGGCCTCAAGGCTGCAGGTTCCCCACCCTTGCATCCATATAGACCTATTTTTTCTCCTGAACTCTTTTTCCTGAAAGAACTGATATACCAGGAAAACTATTAAGATATAAAAAGTATTACAAAAATCAAGTTGTTTGTTTGTTTTTGCTTTTTTACTGTAGGTATTTTCTTTGCTACTTTATTAGGTAAATATATATTTTTGTTCTTTTTTAACAGGTAGCTGGCAGTGGTTAATAAGTGATAGTTTAAAAAATCTCCATCTTATCTCAAGTACTTCAAGACAGCATATCAAGGTACAATTATCTTTTCACACTCCGACTTTTCACAAAATCATGCCTGTGATTATTTTCTGTTTTTTTTTCTCTCTTTTCGTATCAAGGTACTAAGTGTTTATAGAGGCAACTATCTGGCACCATGAATAGGGCACTATCCATGTAGTAGCCTAGAGTCAGGAAGACCTGAGTTCAAATCTAGCCTCACATACTTTCTAACTGAATGACCCTGGACAAATTACTTAAATCTCTGTCTGCCTTAGTTTCCTCTATGGTAAGATGAGTGTGGTAATAGCACCTACTTCAAATGATTGTTGTGAAGATGAAATGAGATAATATTTGTAAACTACTTATTACATCCCTGGTACATAGTATCTAGGGAAGTTAAGTCATTTGTCCAAGATCACACAAGCAGGCAAAGCTTAAATTCATTTTGCTTGATTCCAGTTCCAGCCCTCTATCTATGTGCTATACTTAACTTTCCTCTTATAATTTTGTCAATATCATAATGATTATATTTGTTATAATTAATAATGTTATAATTATATATAGTATATTCTACTTTGATTGGTAAAACCCTGGTATTGCTATCAATGATAGTGATACCTATATTCTTTACTTTTTGTTCTCCTTGCAAATACTTCTTTTTCCTATTTTATTAATTTCTTTTCATGTTTGCAAGTTCAGATGACTTTTACAGTTCTGTAGTGTGGTACCAGAAATTCATAAATTTATATATAGACTGTTAGATTCAGAAGGGATGTTCAAGAAAGTCTGTGCCAATCATAATATAGGTTAGAAATGACTTGACTAGTACTTGAATAATTTAAGTTGTCTTCCAGAATTCAATAAAGTTATCTTTCTTTTTCCTACACTTTCACTAATATGCTTCTGTGTAAATATTTTGAGAGTAGAACCCTCGTTTGTAGTTGAACCAAGTTTTTTACATGCATAGTACAAGTTGAGGTAATGAAAGTGGCGGGAAAGTAGCATGACTGTGTTAATTCAGTGTTATGTTACACTTAGACTTTGGAATTGTGAGATGTCTATCATCTTTGCTCCTCAAAGGGGCCATTGGTTACAATAATATTATTACCATCAGATTAGCTTTTTTAATGAAATAAGACTTTTAACTCTTAAAACATGAATGGGATTTGGTCGCTAAATTACCTTAGGCTCTTTCAAAACCCACTATTTCCATCCTGCCTGTCATCTCAGTTTTTAATGTTATCTGTTCCTGTGTACTTTATAAATTGTGTTTTTTTCAAATTCTATTTTAATAAAATTATTGATCTTTTAAAAATTATGTTACAAACCAGTGACTGGCACATAGGCACTTAATAAATGCTTTTAGCTTGATTTCATCCATGCTTGTTTCTAGTCGCACTGGCCTCCTACTTGTTTAATGTATGCAAAATTCTGTTTTCTACCTCCATAGTTTTGCACAGATGTTCTCCCATATCTGGAATGTGTTCCCTCCTCACCTTAGCCACACAGAATGTGTAGCTTCCTTCAGAGAATGGCTATTTGCCATTGCTATTTCCTACCCAAGGATTCATCTAGTGTCACCCTCTTGAAATTAATTTGTATTTACTCATCTATACAGTGTTCGCGACTGTATTCATCCAAGACCTGTAAGCTCCTTAAAAACAGAGGACTTTTTTCACTTTTGTCTTTGTGAGGCTAGCACCTAACAAGTGATTTGTACATAATAGGCACTTAATAATTGAATTCAACTGATCACCATTCACTTCTTGAGAATGACATATTAAATAGAGCCAGTCTTTTTAGAGCTAGGCATTTTAAAGTCAAAGAACCTAAGTTCATGTCCCAGCTCTTTGCCTTTTGGGACTTCACTTTCCTCATTTATAAAATGAATCATTTTAAAGTGGGTTGGCAGGATTCCAAAGGACTGAGGATTATCTGTGCTACTCACTCCTTATAGTGACGGATGGATTCAGGTTACAAAATGAGTCATACATTTTTGGACAAGGATAATGTGAGAATTTCTTTTTCTTCAAAATGCATATTTATTACAGATATGATATGTGTTGCCTATTTAAGATATATATGTCCACATGGATTGTCTAAAAATAAATTACAGGGAAGTATTGATAGATTTCTGCCATCTTACTGGCATCTATATAAGATTTTTTTCCCTGGCTGTAGGGGAGTAATAGAAGCTATATTGAGTCTGGCTGTTCTATTTTCTTCAGAAAGAGAGGGGTACTGGATTCAGATTATATTTGTCTGCCCTTCTTAAATATTGCTGTTCTAGGAAATTGTTTTTTTTTAAGGTTCAGGCTACTTTCTTGACTGTTATTGTTGTTCATTTGTTCAGTTGTGTCTGATCTTTATGAACCATAACACACCAATGCTACCATTTCCTTTTCCAGTGGATTGAGGCAAACAGAGGTTAAGTGACTTGTCCAAGTTCACACAGCTAGTAAGTATCTGAGTTCAGATTTGAACTCAGTTCTTCCTGATTCCAGGCCCTGTGATCTAGCTGTTGAGCCACCTACCTGCATCACTTTCCTCATTGTTATCACTTAAAGGAGTAACGTATAGGTATAATGCAAATAATGAAGGTAAAACCCAAAGCTTATACCCATAGGCTTGACTCTTGCCAATGAAAAGCTGATTACACCAAAGACCATCACAAATGTTGATACAAACCCATTTATCCACCGAAATAACAAACAGAAATCAGAGAAGTTTTTCAAATTAGAATATAACAGAAAATACCCTAAGTAAATAGCCCTGTACTTAGAGCAGAGGTATCTCTGTTCAACCAAAAGAGAGATCACAATCTCATCAAAAGGGAAATTCACCTAAGTCTCTGGACAGGCTAGGTAGAAATCAAAGAAATGAGGAGCCAGCTTTCCTCTGCATATCTCCCTTTTGAAAACCTTTCCCCTGCCCCCATGGATCTCTGAAGGAAATCTAGAAACTTATGTATCTCTCACCTAGTAAGAATGAAGAATGTCTCTGCTTTCAAAAGTGATTGCATCAACTCCACCTCTCCACTGAATCATCTGGAATCAATCTGGAAGAGTCTTATGTAAATACTCCAGGATTTACTGGAAATCTAGGTTGTGCAAGGTGGTTTTTTTTTTTTTTTTTAGATTTTTTCCTTTCACATTAGGGGTGAGGGAATTGGGAGAAGAAAAGAAATGTGTGTTAATTGGAAAAATAAAATTTAAGAAAGTAAAGTGGGTCCAGCTAAATGACTTCTATACCCCTTCCAGCTATAAATCTATAATCTATACAGGATTTTTCTGAAAAACTGTGTTTTTTTTTCCAAAACATGTTGTCTTCTCTCCTTTTACAGTATTTTCTCTTCATTGTTTTCTTACAGTTCTTGACAGTTCAGACATACTTGTCATACTAATTTAACATTACTGATACTGAGTTGTGATCTTTCCATCTGAATGTTTTTTCTGTTGAAGTTCATTTATAAAAATGAGCTAATTTGGGTTAATTTCTGCTTGTGATGATGGTATTTTTTTTCCTATTTTATTTCACTGGATGAGAAGAAAAATATTGTTTAGAATTGCCTTTAGTGTTTTGAGAACATTGATCCTGATGGAGAACCAATTTATCTACTCTATTTTGAATTGATTAACTCCAAAGAGAATCTTTTATGGTATGAGTTTGGAACATATATATCTTAGAAAGGAATGACATCATCTTGTTTCTATTTTTATTGATTAAAAATAAAGAATCACTATGCTTATAGTCATTAATAGTACAATTATTTCTTAGTCATCTCTTCAAGTCATAGAAGCTTTTTATAACCTCCCAGGTTTGACTTTATTTTAGGAAGCTGCTGTGTCAGCCCTGGCAGCTTTGTGCAATGAATACTACCTGAATTACCATGGAGAAGCTGATCCTGTTCTACAGGGTAAGTGATTCATATGTCTTGTCTGTTTTCTTTAATTAATACCATTAATTATCCCTGTTTAATGTACTGATAGAGAATGGAAAAAGGGGCCTTTAAACACCACCACCGTGGATTAGTATAATTATAAGCCCAACCTAGTTGTGTATAATTTTAAGGTTTACTTAATCACTGGAAAATATACTTATATAATAATTAATGTACACAAGCTTTTTGTTCTGTGTGAAATATTGCCCTGGAGGGATTCAAGAGATGGGATAATACCCGTAATAGAAGGTTTCTTCATCTGAGGTAGACAGAGCAAGGGGTCTTCAGATAGACTTTAGAGAGTCTATGAACTTGAGTGGGAAATGAATGACGTCTTTATTTGATGCTAAGGTCATAGTGGATTGAACACCAGGACTAATGTCAGGAAAACCTGAGTTCAGATGTGGCCTCAGACCCTTACTAGTTGTATCACCGTGGGCAAGTCACTTAACCTCTATTTACCTAGTTTCCTCATCTGTAAAAGGGGGACAATAATTGCACCTACCTCCCAGAGTTATTGTGGGGATCAAATGCCATAAAAATTGTAAAACACTTAGCTCAGTACCTGGCACATAATAAGCACTATATAAATGTTAGATATTATTATTACTAATGTAGTTGGTTTCTCTTATAATCTTGTGTATTTTATTTTATGCATTTAAAAACATTATTCTGTGAAGGGGTCCATAGGTTTCACCAGAGTTACAAGGGATTCCATATCTTGAAAAAAAGCTTAAGAACCCCTGCATTAGTGTCCGCTCTTGAATGAAGTTCTGTTTACATATACCATAAAGCATTACTTGTCAGTAATGTAAATTATTGTCAGTAAATAAACTGCTGACTCAAGTTACTTCTTTTAGAACTGTGGTTTTGAATTTGAAACAATTTAAACAGAGATTTCTATTTTTTTTCCTAGGGAAGTCAGTGTATGAGGAATATAATACTGTATATGAGCAAGAAGTACCTTTTTTCCAGTAGAATGTCCTGTGATACTTAACTCAAAAGGGAGAGGGTCAGGGGTGGTTTTTGTGGCTTCGTTTTTTTGCTTGTGTGCTTCTGTAAGGTCTCAATTTGATAGGGAAGTATGTTTTTACAACTTTTACATTTACAATAATAATGTCATATTTATGTAAACTTTTTAGCTTATGAAGCACATTCCTCACAAATACCTTCATTATAGGTTCATAAATTTAAAGCTGAGTGACACCTTAAAAATAATCTAGTTCCACCCTCTTGTTTTCCTCATGAGGAAACTGAAAGCCAGAGATGAGAAATGACTTACCCAGAGTCATACAGGCAATGTTTCAGAGGTGGAATTTTACCACAAATCCTCTGATTCTACTCTGCTACCTTGTTTGTGAGCTAAGTAGTTTAAGCATTCTTTCGTATCGGGAAACAAAAGTCCAGAAAGGTTGTGACTTGGATTGCTGCTAGGTAGCAGACTTGGGACTCCAATGTGATCATTTTGACTTGAAGTCCAGTGTCTTTTCCGTTGCATTACACTACTTCTATTGCTTTACCAAGAGCTTTGTGTCATTTGTGGGTTTTGCTGTGTTCATATGGTTTAGAGTAAGAGGTAACTTTTTAAAGTAGTTGGTGATTATGGCTCTATATATTATTACCTCTTATCAACTTTTTGTGCCTCCTTTCTTTATGGTTTGAAAGTGTTTAGGGTGACTTTTTCATGGAATTTAGGAAAGGTTGGGTAGGGTTTTGCTTATGGAATTGAGGAGATGTTGGAAGAGGACTTAAAGTTAAGCAGCTTTTGTCATTTAGTTGGAAAACCATTTGTCTGGCCATTTCTCTGGCATGAACATGTGTGAGAATGATGAGAAAATACATGATTGTTAGACAAGTAAATTCAATGCACATCAATCCACTTTTTCTTGAGAATTTACCATATGCAAAATATTTTATTTTGTGTTGTGAAGGGGATGCAAAAACCATAAAACTAAATAACTGTCCTCAAGTATCTTATAATATAATAGGAGTCAAGGCTTGAAAATACAAAATATTAAGTATCTTCTTCAGGAGCTTACCCTCTCTAGTGTTGGGGAAGACTTGCTACCTTCACTGAAAATTATATAGCACAAAACAGTATGTGCTTAAATTTTGCATGCATGGTTTTGACCAGTGGTTTCTAAAGTGCTGGCCCCCAAAGGGCCATAGCATGACCCCAAATAGTCATGTTCTCAACAAATTGGAGGGTGGCAAGAAAGGCTTAAATCTGACCTCTCTAGAAGATAATCAAATCTTGGATTTATCTCTAATACATTTATCCTTTACCCAGCATAACTCCCTATTTCGTCCTCTCCTCTGCCAAACAAGCAGGCAGTCTCCCTCCCTCTTCTTATACTTTACATCAAGTTCTATAGGGCTGTTATGATGTAACTATATCCCAATCACTCAAAGCAGTAGCTCCATAGGTGACATTGTGAAACTTCTTCTCAGTTTAATAGCATACCCACCTCCTGTCCCCTAGTTCAACTTGTGAGTGTGAGAGGTGCTCCTCAGAGAATGAGCCCTGTACTCTAAGGCAATGATCCATGAGTAAAGGCCTTCTGCATCTTTGGATAAAACACAAGTCTTTGTGTCACACAGCATGAACAGACATAGTTTACAGTCTGCATTACAGATCTTACTATGTTAGTTTTTCCTCTTAAAACCCACCTCTCTGCAAAATTTCCTTTTTTCTTTTGAGGTCTTTGCCATCCTTTCAGTCAAGAAGATTTACAGACTTGATTTCATTCTTGACTCCTCATTTTCATTCAATCCACAAGTATCCAGATAGTTGCCAAACCTTGCCATTTCTTAGTTGACAGTGTCTCTCAGATACTGGTACAGATGAAGGAATAAGAGGAAGCAGTACAGGTTAACTGTCTCTAATAGCTCCATTGAAGATTAGTGAAGAACATCAGACTGAGTGGTGATTCAAAAATCCAAGGAGAAACCATAGTAAGTAATTTTTTTCAGCCAAAATTATCAGGGGAGATAGCCAGAGAAAGGTCTTTGGGCAATAGGGTGGAGGTCCAACCACTAGAGTCCATATAAAATCTTCAGGCATATTGAACCTTTGTCTGTGTAATGGATGGGGATGGGGCAGGGTGATAGAGGTGAACATTTAACTTTGTCATTCAGACTGCAGAGCAGGACTATGGATTCAGTACAGAGATTTTGACTTGCTTGCTGCTAAGTAGAACCTGGAATAAGGACAAAGAAGAATAGAAGCTAGGGCCTGCAGAGAAGGGAATGCAGACTCATGGATGAGCCTATAGATCTATCACTCTGACCCTGAGCAGTATCTCAGGGTGAGCTCAGATGACTGGGCTAGAGCTTCCATCTCAGTGACCAGAGCAGGGAGCATTGACTAGAGGAAAGTCTGCAATTCTGTTGCAGTTACTTGGCCTGAACTGCCACTGAGGTCCTTAACAGTTATATGTTTGTGGCTCAGTAACTGGAGATAATAACATGAAGATCCAAAAAATATAGAACAGGACCAAACAAGGGCCCAGTAGTCCCTCCAAAAGTGTGAAAATCCAGGCCCTAATACAAAGTCTCAATTCAGGTATTAAGAATGGAAGAAAAAGTAATCATAGAAAGATAAGGATAAATAACCATTATGGAGTCTGAGGCACCTAAAACAAATACCCAGAAGAGAATAATTCCCCAAAATATGGAAGCAAAGCCTAAAATTAAAATATAGCTTAGCCTTATGATCAACTAGAATTCCTGGGAGAAATTAAGAGTTTAAAAATACTATAAGTGAAATTAGTGCTGTAGAGAAAAGAATGTGAAAAGAAATGAGAGTTCTAGAGGATAGACCTTGATGGAGAATTAGCAGGTAATTACAAAAGGTGTGAAACCTTACCCAGGTCAGTAGATTTGTTGAAAATTAGAGGGGATCTAACTGAAATTAATGAATTCACGATGAAACAAGAAATATTAAAGTAAAAAGAGTGAAAAAAATAGGAGAAAATTTAAGATATCTGATATAAAATACAACTGTTCTGGAAAATACCTCAGAGAGAAAAAATTCTAATGATCATTAGACAACTTAAAAGCCATGACAAAACCAATGACTGTATACCATATTTGGAGAAATCATGAATGAAAACTGTCTGGATATATTAGAGTCAGAGGGAAAGTGAAAATAGTACATCATAACCCAAATCTAGAATTTTTATGTAAAAGGAAAAAATAAATAAGTGTGTGCATACATACACATACATATGCATACATATATATGTTACAACTTGGAATAATTTACCCAGAAAAATTTATAATCCTATAGGGGAAAAAATGGATCTTTAATGAAATAGAGGACTTCAAAGCAATGCTGATGAAATAACTAAAGCTGAGTAGACACTTTGGAATGTAAACACAGGAATAAAAAAACCAAACAAACCATAAAAAAGGTAAACATATATGAGCAGTTGGGAGCAACATAAACCAGGGTGAAGTATTTGTATTTAAGTAGCCTAGAAAAAAATAGTGTATCCTAAGAGTATGAAAATTATCAAGGCCCATAGAAGTTAAAGAAGACAAAAGGCCCAAGATCTATGGGCATACTTGTGTAGGGATTAGTGGCCCCTTTTTCTGTTTGAGTTTTATACCACAGCTCTAATACATGGTCAATTTTGCGTGAAGATAAAATGCGTACCATCTATTTGGTTCATTCTAATTTTCAGGGAGTTTGTACTTCTTGTGACAGACTGTTAATTCACTTTCCAGTTCTTTCCTCCATAGGTCTCATTTCTTTTACAATTTTTTCCTCAACCACTATCATTTCATTTATTTAAAGAAAAATTGTAACTCTCTTAATCTCTTGCTTCATCTTTGCTAGTTGAGTTCTACCCAAAGTCATAGTTATTTTCTTGTTTTATATTTGTGTCTTGAAGTTTTACTGCCACTGCAACAGCTCATTATGATCGTGTCATTCATTTATTCATTTATTTATTTTGCCTTTCTTCTAGCCTCCTTGCTGATTTTCGTCTTGATATTAGGCCTATACTCTGCAACACTTCTGGAAGGAAAGTCTGGGCTAATCGTGTTGCTGCTTTCCTGAAGTATTAAGTGTCATATTATTCAAGATCCCAGGGACGTACTAGGGACTTGTAAGCTTTCAGTGTTTCTAAAATGTTCTGATCCAGAACAAAGTCTGACTACTGCCCCAATTAGTCTGTGCCCTGCAAGTTCCTGATATTGGGTTAGGTCTGGACAATGAAGTGCTGCTGGACTTGGCCCTTATTAGACGTCTGAGAAATTCTGTTCATTCAGAGTAATGGAATTATAGGCTCCCTTTTGGTTTGGAATTCTTGAAAAGAGCTGTTATAAATATTTTTTATATATAGGTCCTTTTCCTTTTTTTTAAAAATCTCTTTTGAGATACAAACCTAGTAGTGGTATTGCTAGGTCAAAGTGTATGCATGGTTTTATAGGCCTTTGGGAACAGTTCCAAATTGCTTTACATAATGGTTGAATCAGTTCTTAACTCTGCCAGTAGTACATTAGTGTCTCAGTTGTCTCACATCCCCTCCAGAATTTGTCATCTTCCTTTTCTATCCTGTTGGCTTACCTAATAGGTATGAGGTAGTATCTCAGAATTGTTTTAATTTGCATTTCTCTAATCAGTTGTGATTTAGAGCATTTTTCCATATAGCTATAAATAGCTTTGATTACTTCATCTGAAAACTGACTTCATATCTTTTGAGCGTTTGTCATTTGGGGAATGGCTCTTATTTTTTATAAATTTGACCCAGTTCTCCATATATTTGAGACATGAGGCCTTTATTAGAGAAATTTGCTTCAAAATTTTTTCACAGTTACGATTGCTAACTATATTTCCCTCCATCCTATTTCCCCACTTGTTTATTCTATTCTCTCTCTCCTTTCACCTTGTCCCTCCTCAAAAGTGTTTTGCTTCTGACTCCCCCAATCCACTGTCCCTTCTGTCAGCACCTCTCACTTCTCTTATCCCTTTCCTCTCCTCCTTTCCTGTAGAGTAAGATAAATTTCTGTGCCCAATTGAGTGTATATGTTATTCCCTCTTTGAGCCAATTTCTGATGGGAGTAAATTTCAAATGTTTCCCTGCCTGTTTCCACATCTTCCCCACAACTGTAAAAGCCTCTTTTATGTGAGATAATTTACCCCATTCTACCTCTCACTTTCCATTTCTCCCAGTGCATTCCTTTTCTCACCCCTAATTTAATTTTTTTAGATATCATCCTGTCATATTCAACTCAAACCTGTGCCCTCTCTCTCTATATATGCCTTCTAGCTGCTCTAATAATTAGAAGGTTCTTATGAGTTATAAGTATCGTCTTCCCATGTAGGAATGTAAACAGTTTAACTTTATTAAGTCCTTTATGATTTCCCTTTTCTATTTACCTTTCTATGTTTCTCTTGAGTCTTGTATTTTTCTGATAATATCTCCTTCTTCATTTCTTACAACACAAGAATATTCCATCACAATCGTATACCACAACTGGTATCCTACAACAAGGGATACCCCTTCAGTTTCTAATTCTTTGCCACAACAAAAAGAGCTGATAAAATATTTTTATACTTTTTATACTAATGGATCCTTACCACCCTCCCCTTGATTTCTTTGGAATACAGACATAGAAGGAGTATTGGTGGGTCAAAGTATATGCACAGTTTTATAACTCTTTGGATATATTTCCAAATTGTTCTCCAGAGTGGTTATTAGTTCACAGTTCTACCAAGAGTGCATTAGTGTACCTATTTCTCCACATCCCCTCTAGTATTTGTCATTTTCCTTTCCTGTCATGTGAACCAATTAATTTGATGGGTGTGAGATGGTATCTCAGAGTTGTGTTAACTTTTATTTCTTTAATTATTAGTTATTTAGAGAATTTTTTCTCAAGACTGTTGAGAGCTTTGATTTCTTCTTCTGAAAACTGGCTTTTCATAGTTATTGACCATTTATCAATTAGGGAGTGACTCTTAATTTGTATAAATTTGACTCAGTTTTTGAGAAATGAGATCTTCATCAAAGAAACTTGATGTAAATTTTTTTTTTGAATTTTGTGCTTTCATTCTACTTTTGGCTATATGAAATTGAAAATTGATACCCCACTTTATTTTATATTAACTATTGATTGTGAATCACTGGAATTGGTACTTATGGATTATTAGAGTTAGATTTAATTGTATAGGCCTTAATATTAGAGTTTGTAAGAGTTTAACTTCCTCATTTCTTTGGATTACAGTCTGTACTCAATCTATCTTGTCCCCAAAGGGAGGAAAGAGGATGAGTCAGTGTGGTCATATGTTCTGCCTAGTCAAAAGCCTAGCACCAGACCATCCTGATGTAGGGGGTTGCTTAACACAGGAGTTTCCAGAGGATGCTGACTAGCTCTGTGTTTTCTGTTGCCCTGGTGCCAAATGTAAGCCAACCCTACACTTTTACCAACTATATAAGAGACTGTTCTGTTTGCTCTAATGTGTCTCTGGTCAGAGACGCCATTGATTTCTATTATTGGCAACTACTAATAAATAGATTAAGCTTGGCACTTTGTGGCTCAGATTCTCTTCATGACAGATTTTTATTGTGACAGCTGCAATGGTTTTGTCTGTCCAAAATTTGTGATTTTATGTAATCAAAATTATTCATTTTATCTTCCCTAATCCTAACTCTCTTTTGGTCGTGAACTCTTTTCCCTATCCAAAGATCTGACAGGTAATTTTTTTTTTCAAATTCCCTTAATCTGCTTATAATATCACCTTTTGTATCCAAATCATGTGCCCATTTTGAGCTTATCTTGTTATGTGGTGTGAGATATTGGTCTGTATTTTTGTTAGACTGCTTTCTAATTTTCTGAGCTGTTTTGATCAAATGATGAGCTCTTGCCCCAATAGCTAAAATCTTTAGGTTTATAAAAAAAACTAGGTTATTGTGGTCATTTACATCTATATGTTGTGTATCTAATCTCTTCCTTTAATCAGTCACTCTATTTGTTATCTAGTACCAAATTGTTTTTTGAGGATTACAACTTGGCAGTGTAGTGTAAGATTTGGTACTGCTGGGCCACCTTCCTTCCATTTTTTGTTCATTGAATTCCCTGATATTCTTGACTTGATTCCTCTAGTTGAATTTTGTTCTTTTTTTTTTCCTTTCTGCCTATATAAAATAGTTCTTTGGTTGGCATGGCACTGAATAAATAAATTTTAGATAGTATTATAATTTTTATCTTTTTTTTATTATATTGGCTATGAGCAATTAATATTTGGTCAGTTGTTTAGCTCTGTCTTTAATTGTGTGAAGAGTGTTTTGTAATTGTGTTCATATAGTTCCTTTGTGTGTCTTGGCAGGTAGACTCCCAAGTATTTTATGCTGTCTGGAGTTATTTTAAATAAATTTCTCTTTCCACCTCTTCTTGCTGGGTTTTGTCGGTAATATATAGAAATCTGATTTTTTAATATACTACATGTTTGCTAAAGTTGCTAATGGTTTCAGTTTTTTTAGTTAGTTCACTCAGGTTCTCATATCATCTGCAAGGAGTAATGGTTTTGTTTCCTTTGTGTCTATTCTTATTGCTTCAACTTCTGTTTCTTGTCTTACTGCTAGAGCTAACATTTCTAGCACAATATTGAATTATAATGATATGATGATTACCATCTGCTTTATCTTTGATCTAATTGAAAAGAATTTTAGTTCATCCCAATTGCAGAAAATGTTTGTCTTGTTTTTACATAGATATTACTTATCATTTGAAGAAAAGCTCTATCTACTCCGGTTTGCTAGTGTTTTTAATAGGAATCAGTGTTGTAATTTCTTAAAAGGTTTTTCTGTGTCTGTTAATATAATCATAAGATTTTTGTTGTTTTTGTTTTTAATACAGTCAGTTATGCTTATGATTTTCCTAATATTGAACAAAGCTCTACATTTCTGATATAAATCCCAATTGGTCATAGTGTATGATCTTTGTGATATATTGCCATAATCTCCTTGCTAGTATTTTATTTAAAATGTTTGCATCAGTATTCATCAGGGATGTTAGTCTATAGTTTTCTTTCTCTGTTTTTGCTCTCCCTAGTTTAAGTATCATAACCATATTTGCGTCATTGAAGGAATTTGGTAGGACTCCGTTAAATGTATTTTCAAATAGTTTATATAATATTGGAATTAATTGTTCTTTAAATGTATGGCAGATTCACTTGAAAATCCATTTGATCAGAGGGATTTTTTTTCTTCAGCGTACTTTTATTCCAGTTGGCCAATTGTATTTTTTAAGGACTTGTTTTCTGCGGTTAATTTTTGTCCTTCCTTTTCCAGGCTATTGACTTTCTCTTGCATACCTCTCATTTCTTTTCCCAATTTTTCTTCTACCTGTTATTTGACTTTTGAAATCCTTATTGAGCTCTTCTAAGAAGGCTTTTTGGGTTTCAGAGCAGGTCATATTCCCTTTTGAGGTTTCAAATGTGGGTTTGTTGACAATGTTGTCCTCTTCAGAATTTCTGCCTTGATCTTCACTGTCCCTGTAATAAGAATCTATAGTACATTTCTTTTTGCTTATGGTATTTGCTTATTTCCTGGCCTTTAAAAAAATTAAGCTCGCCTGTTTGGAGTGGGGGGGCACTGACCCAATCTTCTTTTGCTGGGAGCCCAGGGCCTGGTCACTGGTGTTGTGTGCTGATGCTGGCAGTTGGAGGCTGTAGGGTTCTGGCAGCATAAATGGTGTTGGGCTGGAATCAACAACACTGGAACTCTAGGGGTAGGGTAATCTGGCCCCTGGAGGTTGCCTGCTCACCCAGGCCTTTCGCTTTCTTTGGCTCCTTGCAGATGGATGTTTTTCTGCCTGGGACTTTCCCTCTTAGAGTTGTGCTTTCCCAGAGTTTTGTTGAGGCCCTGGGAGACGTGGCTGCTGGAGAACACCATGGCACCTGGTAGTTTTCCCAGCTAGTTTCCACTGGTTCCCCTGCTCGTACTGGGGCACTTGGATCTCCCCGGTATGCTGAGGTAGGGCTTTCGGCTAGCTTGCTGGGACATTTCTTGTTCTGTACTGCTCCCCCTACCCCAGGGCAAGAGGGACCTTTCCTGTTAATCCCTCAAGCTTCCTGGGCTGTAGGACTGCTGCACCCAGTGTTTCTGCTGGCTCAGCTGTTCCAGAGATTTTCCTGGGGTGATATTTTCTGGCCTTTCAGAGGCTAAGAAGAGAGGGTGAGAGCAACTTACTTCTTACTCCGCCATCTTGGCTCTCAGAAGCAGAACTCCCATAGGAATTTTTTCTTATGTAATTTGTTTATGCATTGTTCATATGTTATGGGTTAAGTATTTTGTTTCTTTTTTGTTCATTTGGGCAATTTATGTTTTTGTAAATATTTATCCATTTCACTTAGATTGTTAGTTTTATTGGCACATAATTGGTTAAAATAATTTCTAATAAATGCTTTAATTTCATCTTCATTGATGATGCATTCACCCTTTTCCTTTTTGATCCTAGTAATTTGGTTTCCTTCCTTTTTAAAAAAATTAAATTGGATAATGATTTGTCTATTTTATTTTTTCATAAAAACAGCTCCTAGTTTTATTTATTAGTTCATTTAAAATTGTTTTTTCAATTTTTTTAATTTCTTGTTTTCTATTTTGGTGTTTAATTGGAGATTTTAATTTTATTGTTTTTCTAGTTTGTTTGTTTTTTACACATAGTTCTTGCATTATTTAATTTACATTATGTAAATTTGACTCCCCAGCAGGTGCCCACCTGCCTGGGCTCCAATTCCTGGCAGGTAGCAGCGCTGGTAATAGCATCCAGGGTTCTCTGCTCTAGGTACTAAATCTCTTCAGACCACAGAGCTGTGAGGTGGAGAGGGACATATAGAGCCCAGTAGGTGGTGGTGGTAGTGGGATGTCTGCAAAATGGTCCACTTACATGAAATAAGAACTGGCTTTATTTCTATATTTCTATTCCTGATTCATTGATCTGCTCTTTCTCTCTTTCATTAATGTAAGTATTTAGAGATATGAAATATCCCCTAGTACTGCTTTGGCTGTATCCCATATGTTGTCTCATTATTTACATTATCCTTAATGAAATTACTGATTGTTTCTATGAGTTGTTCTTTGACCCAGTCATTTTTTAGTGATAAATGATTTAGTTTTTCATCTCTTCTTCTAATGACTTTTACTGAATGTAGTTTTTATTGAATCATGCTCTGACAAGGGTATGTTTAATATTTCTGCTTTTCTGCATTTGGATGTGAGCTTTTTATGCCCTCTTACATGGTCAGTTTTTGTGAAGGTGTCATTTACAACTGAGAAAAAAGTATGCTTCTTTCTATTGCCATTCAGTATTCTTCAGAGATCTATCATATGTAACTTTTCTAAAATTTTATTCCTCCTCTTAACTTTTTAAATTTTATTATATGTTTAGATTTGTGTTGGTCTGATTAGGACAAATTGAGTTTCTCTACCAGTAAAGTTTTACTATTTCTTTTTGTAATTCATTTAGCTTTTCTGACATGAAATTGGATACTATGCCATTTGGTGCATACACAGCTATCCTTTCCACGTTGTGGGGTTTAGGGTTCAGCATTCCTGCAATCTGGGAAATCAGTGTAAACATTTTTGGCTCTCCTATCATACCAGAGAAGAAGTCTGAATTATTATGGTATTAAAAGAAAATACTGCTCATATTGTACAATACATACATTTTATGCGTTTCTAAACTTTTTCTGTGTTGTCTATTGGTCTTTGCATATTGTGTGTAGATTCTGCAAAACTCCTCCTCCCAATTCCGAAACTGTGATGGGGGGAGTCATGGTGTGGAAGGGATAACTGTATTTTTAGTGTTGATACTACTTCATTGTCTCTGGTACCTTTTAGCAAAATGTAGTTTTCCCAGTTATTTCTTTTAATTACGTCTGTTTGTGCCTTTTTGTTTTGTCTGAGATCTTGGTTGCTACTCTTTCATTTTTGACTTCAGCTTAAACATAATAGATTCTGCTCCAGACCCTTATTTTAATTCTCTGTCTGTCTTTCTATTTTTTATGTCTCTTATACATCATATTGACAGATTCTGTTTTCTTATCTATTCTAACGTCCACTTCCATTTTATGGATGAATTAATACATTCACATTCACAGTTGTGATCACTGAGTATTTCTTTCCATTTTATTCTTCTATATTTATCCTTGTCTTTTCTTATTCTGTCTCCTCCTCAAAAACCTATATAGCTTTTGATCATTACCTTAATCTTCCCTACCTCTTGCCCCACAACTCCCCCCCTTTTTTTTTTGAGTCCCTTCTTTTCCTACTTCCATGTAGGTAAGATGAATTCCTATGCCCACCTGTATATGAATGTGTATATGTGTTTGTTTGTATATATGCATATATGTGTACATAATGAATATGTATGTGTATATAATTAATATGTATTCATATATAATGAATATATATTCATATTTCCCTCTTTGATCTAGTGCAGATCAGAGTGAGTTTTAAGTATTACCTCCTTCACCCCATTTTCCCTTCCATTGTAAAAACTTACTTGCATACCTCTTTTGTGTCAGATAATTTCCACCATTATTCCCCTTCCCTCCACGTTCTCCCAATGCATCCCTTTTCTTAATCTTCCATTCTATTTTTGAAATCATTCCAACATAATCAATTTATACCCATGCCATCTGTCTAAATAGACTTTTTCCAATTTTCATAATGATAATGTTTCTTAGGAAATATAATATAGGAATATAAAAAGTTTCACCTCATTAAGTCCCTTATCATTTTTCTTTCATGTTTCCCTTTTTATGCTTTTTTTTAATCCTATATTTGAATGTCAGATTTTCTTTTTAGCTCTAGTCGTTTCAATAGGAATGTTTAAAAGTTCTCCCTATCTTTCTTTTTTTCCAAATATCCCTTTTTTCTCCTGTAGGATTATACTAATTTTTGCTGGGTAAGTTATTCTTGGTTGTAATCCTAGCTCCTTTAACTTCCAGAATGTCATATTCCAAGACCCTCTGTCCTTTAACATTGTTGCTTCTAAATCTTGTGTGATTGTGACTGTGGCTCTACATATTTGAATTATTTCTTTTTTGGCTGCTTGAAGTATTTTCTCCTTAACCTGTGAGCTCTGGAATTTGGCTATCATATCCCTGGGAGTTTTCCTTTTAGGAGATAATTTTTGCCTTCTTTATTTTTGCTTCCCTGGCAATTTTCCTTTACACTTTCTTGAAATATAATGTCTATGCTTTTTTTTTTTGTCATGGCTTTCAGGTATTTCAATTTTTTTTTTTGTGAGGCAGTTGGGGTTAAGTGATTTGCCCAGGGTCACACATCTAGTAAGTGTCAGAGTGTCAAGTGTCTGATCTGAGACCAATTTGAACTCAGGTCTCCTGACTCCAGGGCCAGTGCTCTATCCACTGTGCCTCTTAGCTGCTCCTTAATTTAATAATTCTTAAGTGCTTATACCTTGGTCTGATTTTTCTGATGAGATATTTCAGACTTTATGTTTCATTTTCTTGACTTTGTTTTATTGTTTATTGAAGTTTCTTGTAGTCATTGACCTCCTCTTGACCAGTTCTAATTTTTAAGAAGTTACTCGCTTCAGTAATGTGTTAAGTGTCATTTACCAAGTTAATCCTTTTTTAAAATTTTCTTGCATTGTTCTCATTACTTCTCCCAGTTTTTCCTCTCTCACTCTTATTTGATTTTTAAAATAATTATTTTGCTCTCTTTTATCTCTTTCTTTAGCTCTTTTAGGATTTCTTGTTGGGCTTGTGTCCAGTCTGCATTTTTCTTTGATGCTTTGGAAGTATGTATTTTTGAGTAGTTTTCTTTTGAATTTCTATCTTGAGCCTCCCTGTCACAGTAGAAGCTTTTCATAGTTGTTCTTTTTTGTTCTTTTTTGCTCATTTTTCTAGCCTATTTCTTGACTTCGAACTTTATGTTAGAGTTTGGCTCTGCTTACCTCTGTGGAGGATGCCAGGCCTGAGCTTCTATGGCTCAATCTGGGAGATTCTGGGTTTTTCATGGTTCCAGGGTGGTATGATCTGTGGAGAGTTCTGTTCATTGCCCTCCTGGTCTGTGGTCAGGTTCTTACACAGTTAGGTTTCCTGATCCCTCATGACTGTGACTGATCCTCTCTGACTTGGAATTGTAACCTGGAACTGGATAATAGGCTACAGAGCTGCCAAATGGCACCAGATACTGGGCCTAGTGCTAGCATAGGGGTTCCCTGGAATCTCTTTCTGACCAGGTGTTCTCTCCCTTTATTGTGCCTGTGTGTTGTTTGTGCCCAATGTTCCTGTTGCTACTGCTGCTGCTACAGCTGCTGCCTCTGATGCCACAGCAGGTGTGACTTATGCCAGCCCACATCCTAGTGTCTGCAGACCTCTCTTTCTGTTTATATAAGCTCTCCTAGGCTGGAACAATGAGTCACTCTGACTTTTTGTTGGCTTTTATACCCAGAATTCATTTTTCCTGCTGTGGTTGTTTTGTTGAAGTTTTGGGGAGAAATTTGGCAGTTAGGAACTTTCACTCTGGCATATATTTTCTCTTCTTCTACTTACATACTAGTTTGAAAAAGATAAATAAGGAAACTATATTATATTTGAAGACATTATAGAAAATGAATTAATATAAATACCATCTGCATTGAATATGTATTTTTCCTGCATAGGAAGATCAGGTACTTTTGATTATGGTATGGCACTATATTTTGCTTGAGTTGGCCAATCCACTGCTTCCCTGAATTGAGCAGGTGTTTCAGCCATTGGGTCTTGTTCCTGTCACATTAAGCCAGATCATTTATTTAAGCTGATAATACTTGCTGGACTTTGAAGGTCACTTGGCACTAGGCCATCTATGCTTTGTGGGTCGTCTGTCATCTGCCACTGTTGTCTAGGTTAGGTGTTAACTATCTTTTTTCAGTAAATTATTACTGTGCTCTTTCATCAAAGGCAGAGACCCTTAACCTTCTTTTGGCGGGAGCCACTCCTCTTTGACACTCTCAGGCCCTTGGTTCCTAAATTACCCACCTGTTGGCAGAAGGTTGGGTAGGTCTATAGTTCAGAACAAGGTTCCCTTTATGAAGTCTCCTACCCTTAGTTATGGTAATTATACAGTTACATTTTCCATTTAACTTTAGCAGTTTTATTGGAAGAGTACCTAGAAACTAGTGACTTGTTTTTTCTATCTTTTTCTCAAGCATTTGAACTCTTCCAAGTTTCAAGTATCCTTCATAGATTTGAAATGCTTTCTTTACGAAAGGCTTTTGCATTTCACTGTCTTAACTTCAACTTTACTGAAGTTTAAATGAGGCACAACCTCAAACAAGTATTGCTATCCTTATTTCAAGAGGAAGAAAGTTAGGCCCCAAAACTTTTCTGTGTTTCCACAGCTCTTCTCTAGAGGAGTTGAACCCAGCTCTTCTATAATACTTATAATGCTCTTCTTATAGCTCTTCTTACAATGCTTTTTTTCCCTTTTAATGCATTGTAGAGATAATAGTATATTCATAAAGCTATAGTAATAACAAATATAATTTGCCAAACCTAAAGTGGAGTCCTTGAATACATTTATGTAACATCAAGAAGGGTCTTTTCTTCCAGTGTCAGAGCAAGGCATCAAGTCAGATCTGAATCTGAACCTTATAAAGCCTTTTTTCAACATTAATATTTATTCAGTCTTTGTTTAGATGATATCAAGCGTATCACCTCTTAATGCAATCAACCATTTTTCTTTTTGGAAATCTGTGTGTCACATTGCTTCTGTTTTTGCGTCCCCCCCCCAGTGTCTGTCTGTCTGTCTGTCTCTCTCTCTCTCTCTCTCTCTCTCACCACCCCATTGCTTTTCTTCCTCTTTTTTTACCTTTCTTTACCAGTTTCCTCTCATTTGCTTTATATGTTATGAATTCCAAACTTCAAAATCCCTTATCACTTGACTTTAACTCTTTTTCAATAAATATGCCCGGTGTCGTCTTTGACTGATTGCTCCAACCATTATTGCCATCATTTATGCATCACTATGATTTGATTTTCAGATACTTTTACATTTTTTATATCTCTAGTATTGAATATCACAGTGGAGTTAGAATCTTTTGTTGACATCCATTGTAATGTTTTAATGGTTAATGATCCTATTTGATCTCTCTGGGTAACTAGAAAGATTCTTTGACACTTTATCTGCCATCTTCTTCATCTTAATCCATTACATCCTAAAAATGTTTGAGATTCTTTGAAAATAAGGATGAAAGGAAAATGTGGAATGAGACCAGCATTCATAATTTAATCTTTTTTTCTGTAAAAGTTGGAATTTCTACAGAAAATATTTATAACTTGACAAAATTGAAAACTGTGCATATGTCCAGCCTACTTATGTCACTTATGAAAATATTTGTCTTAGAATCTACCCCTCAGTAAACATTAAGTATCTAGTATGAGCCAGGAAGTGTACTGTATGTTGAGGATATAAAGACAAAAGTGAAAGAATCTAAAGAATTAATAAAAATATCCCAGATAGCCTATCCATTTCCTTCCTAATCTAGTTCAAACTTGATTAAAATGTTCACTGTATGTGTTGTGGCAGCTAGATAGTAGGCTGTCTTCCCTTCTCCCTTGATACTGTCTTGTTTGGTGACCGTATCAACTTCTGTGGATTCACTTATGTATGGTTAGGTGTTTTTCAGATCTAGAAAGCTAGATAGTGTGGTGAAAAGAGCACTGGGTAGGGGCGGCTAGGTGGCGCAGTGGATAGAGCACCGGCCCTGAAGTCAGGAGGACCTGAGTTCAAATCCAGCCTCTGACCAAACACTTGACATTTGCTAGCTGTGTGACTCTGAGCAAGTCACTTAACCCCAATTGCCTAAAAGCAAAAAAAAGAAAAGAAAAGAAAAGAAAAGAGCACTGGACTTCAGCCTTGTATAGTTACTAAATATTTGATCCTGGGCAAGTCACTTAATTCCCACTTAATCCCCACAGTTTTCTCATCTTTAAAATGGAGATAATAATAGTACTTACCTCTTAGTATTGTTATCTCCATTTGAGGATAAAATACAATATTTATAAAGCATTTTGCAAACCTTAAACCACTATATAAATTCTATGTATTATTATTTATTATTTTTATGTTATTGTTATGTATTTATCCAGTCCTAACCTCTCTCTTGAGTTCTAGTCTTGCTTCTACATTCACTTTTCAGACATCTCAAATTGTATGTGCCGGAGATATCAAACTTCATATATCCAAAACATAACTTTTTATCTTTTCACCAAAACTTTCCCCTTTTCCAAACTTTCCAATTATTTTTGAGGGCCCCATCCATCATCCAGGCTCACAGCTTTGGTGTCATCCTCATATCCTCACTTGTACTTATCCCACTTATCCATTCTGTTGCTCAAGTCTTGCTGTTTCTGCTTTTACAATATCTCATATATGTCCCTTTCTCTCCACTAACACTGCCTGACACTGCCCTGAAATAGGCAGTCATCAGTGACCTCATGCTTTGACAATAGTCTTTTGTCTGTTCTCATTCTCTCATCTCCCCCTACTACAATTTATCCTCCTCTTAGCTATCAAGGTGATCTCCTTAAAGTGATAATGTGTTCATATTATTCCCCACAACCCTGGTATACACACACACACACACACTCTCTCTCTCTCTCTCTCTCACTCTCTCACTTCAATGGCTCCCTGTTACCTCTGGGATCAAATGTAAAATTCTGTGCTTTTTAAAGCCTTCTCGAACCTGGCTCATTCTTGTCTATCCTGTCTTCTTAACGCTTAATTCCCTACCATGTAATTTATGATCTAGCAAACTCCATAGTTCTTTCTTTGGACGTGGATAACATTTTCTATCATGAGGCCTTTGAAGATGTCTTAGATCATTGCGTTGCTGAGAAGGGTTAAGTCTGTCAATATTAGTCATCACACAGCGTGGCTGTTACTGTGTACAACTTTCTCCTGGTTCTACTCACTTCACTCAGCATCAGACCGTACAAGTCTTTCCAGGTTTTTCCTGAAGTCTACCTGCTCGTCATTTCTTATAGCACAATAGCAGTCCATTGTATTCATATACTACAACTTGTTCAACCATTCCCCAATTGATGGGCTTCCTCTCAATTTCCAATTCTTTGCCACCGCAAAAAGAACTGCTATAAGTATTTTTTTGTGTGTGGGTCCTTTTCCCATTTTTATGATCTCTTTGGGATATAGCCCTAGAAGTGGTATTGCTGGTCAAAGGGGATGTACATTTTTATAGCCCTTTGGGCATAGTTCCAAATTGCTTTCTAAAATGGTTGGATCATTTCCCAGCTGCACATTAGTGTTCCAGTTTTCTCACATCTTCAACATTTATCATTTTCCTGTTTTGTCATGTTGGCCAATCTGATGGGTGTGATGTAGTACCAGGGACTTGGTTTTTGTTGTTGTTTTGTTTTCCTTTCTCTGATTCCCACCTCTTAGCCCTGTGCCTGGAATATAATAGTAGGCCCTTAATGAATGCTTGATGATGATGAAGATTGGCCTTATCATAAGGAAATCTTGAGTTTCAATCTTACTTCCGACATTTCCTAGTTCCATGACAGTGGGCAAGTCTGTTAACCTCTGTCAGTCTCATGAAAGTTTCCTAATGTGTGAAGTGGGGATAATTAATAGCACCTACCTAACAGGACTGTTATGAGGATCAACTGATATTACATATATAAAGTGTTTTACAAACCTTAAAATTCTTTATAAATACTCTTTTTAGGGAGGAATTCTAGCTACTTTCATAATCTTGTTGCAATACTGATCATATTTTTAATGAATGTAGATTTCTAGTGGCAGTTATGTATTCTCCATTTCCTTTTTTCCAGATGAATTGATGAAGAATTATATTTCTGAACTTCACAACACAGAAGAAATGATTCGCTGTGGATTTTCACTGGCCTTGGGTTCCCTTCCAGCTTTTTTTCTGAAAGGCAGACTTAAGCTGGTGAGCCTTGATTTTGATACTAATGAGAATATGTAAGTTTGAAGCAGCTTGTCCTGAACAGGACATGCATATTAAAGATTGAGAGAATTGGATTATAACATTTTTTTAAAATCCAAGCAGTATTTTCAGTTTTCTGTGGTGACTTTCATTCAAGTTCTTGTGGGTATATCTGAGAGAGAAAGAGAAAGAATATGAGAACTAACTGCAAGTAGATTGGGGTTTTTTTTAATACTCTGTTGTCATATGCATGTAAAATAAAGAACTTGTGTGCAAGTTCATTCTAACTGAACTTTATTTGGTTATTAGGATGGAATTCAGTGTGCTAAGTGGAAATAAGACTTCTCAGATAAATCATTTTGCTTTGAGGAAACTGGTGGAATGATTTGGATCCCAGCTTTGACAGTTACTAACTATGTAACCTTGCATAAGTCACTTCACTTCTTTTATCCTTAGTTTTCTCAACTGTAAAATGATGAAGTTGGATAAGAGGAACTCTCTGATTTGGACAGGTTGAGTTTGAGGTGCCTATGGAACATAGTGTGAAATATCCAATAAGTAGTTGATAATGTGTGACTACAGTTCAGGAGATAACATAGGGCTAGATATAAAGATTTGGGAATCATTTATATAAAGATGATTATTAAACACATGGGAGCTGATGAGGTGACTGAATAAGAGATTGAAGAAAAATAGATGAGATCTCTAGACAGAGACCATATTTAGGAGGAATGATATAGATGATGAACTAGCAAAGAAAACTGAGAAACAATGAGACAGGCGGGAGGAGAAGCAAGAGAGACCAGTTCTGCCAAAGAAACAAGAATAGAAACAAAAAACCAAAAGGAAAAGGTGAATAGCAGTATCAGATGCTTTGGACAGGTTGAGAAGAATGAAGATTGATATAAGGCCATGAAATTTTACTCTTGAATTAATTGCTAACTTTGGATACAGCAGTTTCAATTGAATGATAGTTCAAGAAACCAGATTGCAAATGGTCAAGAAATGAGTGAGAGTAGAGGATGAAGCAATGAATGTAGACAGATTCTCCTTGTCTTCATTGTCATCATCGTCTTCTTCTTCTTCTCCTCCCCCATTAAGACAATTTAAATAATTTAATTTTTAATTGCTTAAATTTAACAGTTTATGTAAGTAGATTAACCTACTGACACTATTCGGTTTAAGATAGCCACTGGGATCAACTTCCTCAGTAGCAGGGATTACAGGCTTGTGTGCCCCCATGCCTAGTGTAGAAAGTTTTTTAGGAGTTTATGAAAGGAAGGGGAGATAAAGAATGAAGACTTGGAGGGGCTAATAGGGTTAGTGAGGGTTTATTTCTGGAAAAGGAAGATTTGGACATGTTTAAAGACAGCTGGAGCAAATGAAAACAACCTTGAGCTATCATTGTACACCGACTAAATTGACTAAAATGATGGAAGGGGAAAGTGACAAATTTGGGGGCGAATATGGAAAAATTGGGGCACTAATACATTGTTGGCAGAATTATGAACGGATCCAACCCATTTTGGAGAGCAATCTGGAATTATGCCGAAAGAGTAATTAAACTACCTGTACCTTTTGACCCAGTAATACCACTACTTAATCTGTTTTCAAAGATGATTATGGAAAAAGGAAAAGAACCTGGATGTTCTAAAATGTTTATAGCAGATCTCTTTGTGGAAGCAAAGAACTAGAAACTGAAGGGATGCCTATCAATTGGCTGAACAAGTTGTGGTATATGATTGTTTTGAAATGCTATTGTGCTATAAGAAGTGATGAGCTCAAAAATGATGAGTTAGAAAAAACATGGAAAAGCTTGCACAAAATAATGAAGAGCAAAATGAGTAGAACCAAGAGAAGAGTAGCAGCAATATTCTTTTAAGAATGACTTCAAAAGGGGCAGCTAGATGGTGCAACGGATAGAGCACTGGCCCCATAGTCAGGAGGACCTGAGTTCAAATGTGGCCTCAGACCAAACACTTGACACTTAGTAGCTGTGTGACCCCAATTGCCAAAAAAAAAAAAAGGACAACTTCAAGCAAATAGTTATTCTGTCAATTATAAATACCCAAATTAAATATAAGGGACATATGAAGAAAGATGCTATCTACCTCCAGAGAAAGAACTGATAAATAGATGTATGTATAGAATAATTTACACAAACATATATGTATCTTTTGTGTCTAATGATAGCCATCTCTAAGGTGGAAGGGGGGAACAGGGGAAGGAAAAAAAAGAAATTTACATGATAATTTTGTTGTGTGTTTGAAAGGAATAAGTATATAACAGATTTGTAGTTGCATGTGCAGTCATCTTTTTTATTGTACTAAGTTATGGAAATGGTTGTTTTATTCCATAAATTAAAAAAGAAAAGATAGTAGAAGGGACAGATAATTGATTGCTATCTCCTGGTGGAGATGGAGAGGAAAGAATTGAGGGTAAAAGTATAGATATTGGCCTTGTGAAAGCAAAGGGTCACCTCTTCATCAGAAATGTAGGAAATATAGAAATATAGGAAGAGAGGAGAGATGACAGCAAGAGGTTTTGAGATGTGGAGAAGAGGGAGCTTGCCACCACTGACCTCTTATTTTGTAGAGATAGGGGAAAGAATGGTAAATGAATTTTGAGGAGAGAGTATAAGTTTTGACATATCCTCTCTGGGAAATGGGATAGAAAAATCAGTTAGGATTATAAAAGGATTGCTGTGCTACAATAAGGGCTTAGTTGACTCTGGTTTGTGATTTTTCTCTAGCTCTATTCATCAGTAGAGAAAGAGGATACAGATAGAGGAAGTGATCCAGGGTTATGGTTGGCAAGGCATGAGTATTGATACTATTTGGGAACAAAGGATTCCAGAAAAGAAGATACAGTAGAGGTGAACTGTTTAACTATTAAGGTGAAGATTGAGGTGAGTGGGCGTTAGAGAATTGGAGGTGGGAGTTGGGGAGTGGAGGGTGTTACTTTTAGGCAGCCAGATACTCACCAACACATCTCATTTAATCTTTTGTTTAACCTTAGAATAATAGGTAGATTATTATCAATATTATCCCCATTGTATAGATGAGGAAATTAAGGCATACAGAGGTTTAGTGTTTGCTCAAGGTCACATATATGTGGTAGAACTAAATCTTGAACCCAGGTCTCCTGAAACCAAATCTAATACTAACTCTGTTACATTGTATTGCCTTATACTACTAATAAAGCTTTCAAAATGAGATTTTCTTTTTATAGTTTATAACTCTCCTGATAATTTTCATGTTGTCTTTCAGGTGTTAGATGGCTTAAAGGCTGTTACTCGCATTTCTCCTAAGGACGTGAGCTTTGCTGAAGCAAGAAGAGATGCCTTGAAAGCAATTGCCAAGTAGGTCTTATGACATTATGAATTTTCCTTTAAGTCTGAACTGTGACAAGTAAAACAGCTATTTGAATATGAATTTATGCATTGAGAAAATAAAATGTCCATGCTTTATGTTTAATTTTTGTTAATAGCAAGATTAGTAAAGGTTTGATTAGAGCTAAATGCATGATGAATTGTTGAGTTAATTTCTGTGGTTTCAGAATATTGGTATGTCTGTTCTTTTCTCTGTGTTCTCATGAAGTTATGTTCACTATGTAGTGACTTGTGGTTTGGAAGCCCAGGGAGAAAATAATTCTAGTTCTTATTTATGTAGCACCTTATGGTTTACAGAAGCACTTCACAGCAGGCCTCTGAGATAGGTAGTACATGTATAGACTATTCTATCTTCTGAACATCTCCAACTACATGTTCCATTAAGTTCCAAACTTAATCTGTCCAAAACAAACCACTGCTTCTTCTAATTTCCGTATTTCCATTAAGGGTACCACAATTCTCCCAGTCACCCAGGTTTGCAACCTATAAGTCATTCTTGACTCTTCATTTTTACTTGCTCATCCTGTCTCCTCTCCAAACAGTTAGCAGTCTTATATAAGCTTCTGTCTCCTCTCATCAGTTCCCTTCTCTCCAGCCACATAGCCACTATTCTAGTTCAGGCCCTATTCACTTCTTGCCTGTGCCTCTTCAGTAGTTTATTACTTGGTCGTTCTATATCTATGTTCTCCCTTTTCCAGGTTAGAGTCTACACTCTTGACAAATTAATATTCTTTTTTTAGGCAATTGGGGTTAAGTGACTCGCCCAGGGTCACATAGCTAGTAAGTGTCAAGTGTTTGGTCTGAGGCTGGGTGTTGAACTCAGGTCCTCCTGACTCCAGGGCTGGTGTTCTATCCACTGCACCATTTAGCCGCCCCTACAAATTAATATTCTTAAAGCACAGACCTTGAGTTTACTTACCTGTAAATGTGAAACCCAGGATAATGTTAACTTCTTGAGAGCAGGACTATCTGGCTTTTGTATCCCCAGTGCTATCACAGTGCCTGGAACAATGTTAGGTGCTAATTAAATGTTGCTATATGATACTCTCTTTTCACATAAGAAAATAGAGGCTCAGAAAGATTAGGTGACTTGGTCACACACAGGAAGCAGGCAGAGCTCAGCTCTTCACACCAAAACCCAGTGCTGATTCCACTGAACCACATTGTTTCTCTAGAAAATGGTATCAACTGGTACTTTAAAAGATAAAAATTAAAAAATTTAAAAAAAGAAAAATGATCAGGGCTGATGCATCTAGCTTATCTCTACCTCCATCACGTTTCCATTTTCACTGAGGCAAAGTAAGCAGAACTACCCCTCCATTCTATGTGAAGCCTTTAGGTTGCACATTGCCCTTCTGTGATATGTTTTTTCCATTCAAGGCTGCCCTTCATGTTCACTTTAAATTGGTTTCATCTGTATAAATAAATTGAATATTGAGGAATATAGTATGAATTACATATTAATAAAAGAATCCTGTCAGATCCAGACATCCCTTGCCCACCTGCATGCAACTGTTATTCATAAAAAAGTATAGAAGCCCTTTTATGCCCTCTATGTTGCCATTTATCATCTAATGGCTCTTAAGCTATAGTGACATTATACATAGTGTGACTTCATAGAAGGGTTTTGCTTTTTTTTTTTTTAAAGAAAAATGAGAGTTAATATGATATAGTGGTTTAAGGTTTACAAAGCAGTTTTCACATGCTATTTCATTTAATTCTCCCAAAAACCCAAACAAGTAGAGATTGCAGACATTACTATCCCTGTTTTACGTGAGGAGGACACTGAGATGCTAAGATTTTAAATGACTTGCTCATAGTCACAGTAGAACTCCTTCTGATTCAAGTTCAGCATTCTTTCCACTTAAAGTAGTTTGCCTTTGTAGTGCACAGAATGGTCTCAATCCCCATATAACTAACTCAAGGGTATATTGATAAATTTTTAGTATTCTGTGTTAGAAAAATATGCCACACTGTCAATGACAGACAGTATGGAAGATAGAAGCTTTGGTGAGAAGACATGATTTAAGCATGTGTACTTTTTTTTCAGGATTTGTCAGACTGTGGGAGTGAAGGCTGAAGCATCCGAAGATGATTTTATATGCAAAGAAAATGTTTACCAGATCTATGACACATTTCTTGATTGCATGAATGATTACACTACTGACAGCAGAGGAGATGTTGGAGCATGGTAAGACACCCAGTGTTTGACAGTTGATTTTTTTAAAGCCAGTCTTTTAAAAATTGTATATATTGTTATAAATTATATAGGGACTTTGGATGAAGAATTTCTGCGTTGATCTGAATTAAGAGGAAGTACAGCTATGATACTGTCAAATGGTACGCTTGTACCCATTTAGGAATGTGGACCTTCACTAAAGGCTCTTCACAGCACTTCATCATCACCTATTTCTTAAGAATGTTGCTTCCAGCATTGTGGGGACGTACGGTAGAGGCTTCTGCCAAGTATGAGGTGATCTGTCTCTGTCACTATAGTCTAGGAGCTGAATTGCCCTAGGAAGTTTATGACCAAAGTTCTCCTTAGAAATGACTACACATAGGTATTGTGATTATTCCTTAACTCTTTCCTCACTGGAAGCAATGTGTAAAATGCATAGCTTTCACAGTCTTGGATGATGTTGTTAGGTCTATACTTTGCTATTTGCTGTCTTTGAGAGACAGTAGAAAAAGTACTGGATTTCGAGTTAGTAGACCTGGGTTTAAGTTCTAACTCTGACCTGTTGTAGCTAGAACAAGCCCCTTAGTTTTTCTGTCTTAGTTACTCCCTGCCTTTAGTTTTATGGATTTAATAGAAATAGTTCTAGACTTGGAATTAGGAAGATCTGTGTTTGAATCCTAAATCACATAGTTATTAGCTATCTCTCTCTGGCCAAATCACTTTGATTTCCTGTGCTTCATTTTTCTCTTTTGAAAAATGAGGGAGCAGAATCAGATAGCCTCTGAGCTTCCTTTTAGCTTTGATTCTTTCATGTATGACATACAGGTGATCATATTTGTACTAACTACCTCAAAGATTTATTATGAAGAAAATAATTTTTGTGCTATAACATGTGTAATTTGAATTCAGGATGATTGTAGACTCCTAGCCTGTCCTATTTATTTTAAAAGAGACTATTCCCAAATCTATTCATATCTCTATTAATAACCTTTTTTCCCTTCATCTCTTCATTAGGCAGTATTCTCTTTATGATTCTAGAAGTAATTTTCTCCTTACTGAAAATACCTGACTGAAGTAACATTAGAGTGAATTAAAGTCAACCTGTGATGAGTTGTCTTTTGAGTGACTTTTAAAAGACATACTATATTTTCTCCCTTTAGTTAATCTACAATGCCCCTTAATGCTTAAAATGAAAGGACAGCTAATTATGGGGAAAGATGTGTCCCAAAAATTTGCTTAAAATACAGGGGGAAGTAAAAAAACTAATTCAGAGAGAGCAAATTGGAAAATTCCAGCTTTTTATTATGATGAAGGAAATAGAAGTTTAGTGCCATGTAAACTAAAGCTTAAAAAAAGGTATTAGTGAAATCATCCCCTGACTTCACACCTCTGAGGTACCACATCACACCTATCAGATTGGCCAACATGACAAAACAGGAAAATGATAAATGTTGGAGAGGATGTGGGAAAATTGGAACACTAATACATTGTTGGTGGAGTTGTAAAATGATCCAATCATTTTGGAGAACAATTTGGAACTATGCCCAAAGGGCTACAAAAATGTGCATACCCTTTGATCCAGCAATAGCACTTCTAGGGCTATATCCCAAAGAGATCAAACAAATGGGAAAAGGACCCAATGTACAAAAATATTCATAGCAGCTCTTTTTGTGGTGGCGAAGAATTGGAAATTGAGAGAATGCCCATCAGTTGGGGAATGGCTGAGCAAGTTGTGGCATATGAATGTAATGGAATACTATTGTGCTATAAGAAATGATGAACAGGCTGACTTCAGAAAAGCCTGGAAAGACTTATATGATCTGATGCTGAGTGAAGGGAGCAGAACCAAGAAGACTTTGTACACAATAACAGCCATGTTATGCAATGACTAAGATTGTTAAATTGAACCCTTCTCAGCATTATGAGAATCTAAGACATCTCCAGAGGCCTTGGGATGGAAAATGTTTGTTTTTTTTCCCTTTTTTTTTTTTTTTTTAGGCAAGTGGGGTTAAGTGACTTGCCCAGGGTCACACAGCTAGTAAATGTCAAATGTTTGGTCTGAGGCCGGATTTGAACTCAGGTCCTCCTGACTTCAGGGCCAGTGCTCTATTCACTGCGCCACCTAGCTGCCCTTTCGGGATGGAAAATGCTGTCCACATTCAAAGAAAGAACTGTGGAAGTCGAATTGCTCTCACTTATTTTTACCTTCTTTTGAGTTTTGTTTCATCTTTCTGATGGTTCCTCCTATTAGTTTTAACTTTTACTTACAACTTCACTAATGTGAAAATATGTTTAATGGGTATGTAAATGTAAAGCCTATATCAGATTGTGCACCGTTTTGGGGAGGGTGGGGGGGGAGAAAGGGGGAGAAAAATTTTCAACTCAAAAGCATATGGAAGTGATTGTTGATAAATCAAAATCAATTAATAAAATTTAAAAAAAAGTAGTGGCCTAATTTTGTACATCTTTTGTATCCCTAGTGACCACCACAATGCCCACGGGACAATGAGTAAATATTCATATAGTCTTTACTCTTAAGAATTTGTTTCACTTACGCTTTTCAATTAACAAGTATTTATTAAGCATTTCTTTGCCAGACAGTGTGCTAGACATTGAGACACAAGTACAAAGAATGGAAAAGTTGCTTCTAGCAAGAAGCATGTATTCTAATGAGAGAGTGGTGATAATTGAGTGTACGATCAGTTGGATGAGACAGGAAGGTACAGGAATAAGTGCACATGCAGAAAGGTTGACTTTGGCAAAAAGAAATGCCATTTCTTGGTCAGAGGTTGAGGGGAATGGAGAAGAGAGTGAGAGATTATGGCAAGAGATTTTGAGATGAAGACATAGGGGAAAAGGGAGTTTGGGTGTAAGAGCCTTAATTTTCTCAGTCAAGATATAGAGGCAGAGTCCTCAGTTAAGGAGAGGAGTGGGCATGTGGGGAGTGGGAAGAGGCTTGAGGAGGGAAGAGAAAGTTGGGAATAGCTTCTCTGGAGAATGAGATAGGGAATAGGTTAGGAAGGAATAAAAAGATATTGTAACTACAGAACTGAAACACTTGTGAGTTATAGTTAGATCTAGTATGTGACCATTTCTCTGGCTGGCTAAGGTGGAAAAAGGTCATGAGATTTATGCACATGGTAGATAACCAACAAATATTTGAAAGGAGTGAATGAATCAACAATTAATATTCAGAATGATGCTGAGCCAACAAGAACATCTTCAATTGTATTGGATATTCTCTGTAAGAGAGCAGAGATATTTGTAATATTTTTAGAAGCCTTTTCCTTTTGAAATAGTTATATTGTAAAAAAATTTAGTCCTTTGAGAAAACTCTTTCAATTGCCCAGAAACTTCACTTGCTACATGCAAATTACACATTATTTTATTATGATCATTGTTCCTTCTTGTGACTCTAGGAGTCTAGGGAGTTGAACTAATTGGGCCAATAATAAAGGAATTCTCCTTGTTGGTTGAAATGAATCATAGTTTTAATTTTTCTGTTTATACTTAGAAGCCATTCCTGTTCTTCAGTAACTAACAGTATAGTGAAGCAAATATTTTAGTAGTTCTTGCATGTCCATCAGAGGGTGTAATTGGAAAGGGATTGACTACTACTTCATAACATTCTTACAGAGAACTATAAAGTTAGTTCATATTTTGGCCCCTTTATTTTTTTAATTAATTAGTTTATTTTTGGTTTTCAACATTCACTTCCACAAAATTTTGAGTTCCAAATTTTCTCCCTATCTCATGCCTGCTCCCACCCCAAGACAGTGTGCATTCTGAATACCCCTTCCCCTGGTCTGCCTTCTGTTCTATCACCACCCTCCCTTCTCTTACCCCTTCCCCTTCTATTTTCCTGTAGGGCAGGATAGATTTCTATACTCCATTGTCTGTATATCTTATTTCCCCATTGCATATAAAAACAATTTTTAACATTTGCTTTTAAAACTTTTGGTTCCAAATTCTCTCCCTTCTTCCTTCTCAACCTCTCCTCATTGAGAAAGCAAGTAATTTGATACAGGTTATATATGTGTGGTCATGCAAAACACTTCCATAATACTATGTTGTGAAAAACTAACTATTTCCCTTCATCCTATCCCACCCCCCATTTATACTATTCTCTCCTTTGACTCTGTCCCTCTTCAAAAGTGTTTGCTTCTGATTACCCCCTCCCTTCTGTCATCCTCCCCTATCTTATCCCTTTCCCTAATATTTACCTGTAGAGTAAGATAGATTTCCATACCCAATTGAGTTTGTATGTTATTTCCTCCTTAAGCCAAATTTGATGAGAATAAGATTCACTCATTCCCTCTCACCTTCCCTCCCTTCCCCTTGACAGTAAAAGCTTTTTCTTCCCTCTTTTATGTGAGATAATTTACCCCATTCTACCTCTCCCTTTCTCCTTCTCCCGGTATAATCCTCTTTCATGCCTTAATTTTATTTTTTAGATATCATCCCTTCATATTCAACCCACCTTGTGCCCTCTGTCCATACATATTCCCTCCAACTACCCTAATACTGACAAAGGTTTCATGAGTTACAAATATTATCTTTCCATGTAGAGAATGTAAACAGTTCAACTTTAATGTCTCTTCTGATTTCTCCTTCCTGTTTATCTTTTCATGTTTCTCTTGAGTCCTGTATTTGAAAGTCAGATTTTTTATTCAGCTCTGGTCTTTTCATCAAGAATGCTTGAAAGTGCTCTACTTCAATAAATGTCCATTTTTCCCTTGAAGGATTTTTGCCAGGTAGGTGATTCTTGGTTTTAATCCTGGTTCATTTGCTCTCTGGAATATCATATTCTAAGCCCTCTGGTCCCTTAATGTAGAAGCTGCTAAATCTTGTGTTATCCTGATTGTGTTTCCACAATACTTAAATTGTTCCTTTCTGGCTGTTAGTAATATTTTCTCCTTGACCTGGGAACTCTTGAATTTGACTATAATATTCCTTTGGGGATCTCTTTCAGGAGGTAATTTGTAGGTTTTTTCAATTTCTGTTTTACCCTCTGGTTCTAGAATATCAGGGCAGTTTTCCTTGATAATTTCTTGAAAGATGATGTCTAGGCTCTTTTTTTGATCATGGCTTTCAGGTAGTCCAATAATTTTTAAATTATCTCTCCTGGATCTGTTTTCCAGGTCAGTTGTTTTTCCAATGAGATATTTCACATTGTTTTCTATTTTTTTTTTGTTCTTTTGGTTTTGTTTTATAATTTCTTGATTTCTCATAAAGTCATTAGCTTCAATTTGCTCCATTCTAATTTTTAAGGAAGTATTTTCTTCAGTGAGCTTTTGGACTTCCTTTTCCATTTGGCCATTTCTGCTTTTTAAGGCATTGTTCTCTTCATTGACTTTTTGGACCACTTTTGCCGTTTGGGTTAGTCTGTTTTTTAAGGTGTTATTTTCTTCAGCATTTTTTTTGGGGGGGGGGGTCTCCTTTAGCAAGCTATTGACTTGTTTTTCATGATTTTCTTGCATCACTCTCATTTCTTTTCCCAGTTTTTCCTCTTCTTCTCTTACTTGCTTCTCAGAATCCTTTTTAAGCTCTTCCATGGCCTGAGATTGATTCATATTTCATAGATAAAGAAACTGCCCCCTGTAATGTTTTGGACCAGAGTGCCCTCCCTGGCTGCCAGACTCCTATGTATATTGTATTCCTCTGTCAGAATCTGTCTAGTTAATCTTGTATTGGTTCCCTATTCCTTATGAAATCATATCTTTCTTTGCTTGGCTTTTTATACCTTCCATTTTTTTGATCCCACCATGCCTATCTCTCTGTTACGGCTAAGTATGAGTCCTCACTCTAGTAAAGTTGGTTTCTTCACATTCTCTCAATGGTGCTTTTGCCAAAGAACTTTTTTTTTTATTTCAGTCTAACCTTATCTCTGCTGCATTTGAAACATGGAGAATGGGAGAAGTATCATGGGACATAGAGAGAACAAATAAATATCTGATTTACACTAAAAGGAATAATATAAAATCTGTAAACACTAGATCAATGAGTTTGACTTTAATTCTGGAAACAGCATCGTAAAGTGGAAAGAGCAGTTGTCCTAACATCAGAGGATTTGGGTTCAAATCTTGCTGCTGACTTAGCTGTATGATAACATTAAAGGAATTTAACTTCATTAGGCTTCAGTTTCTTCATCTGAAAAATGAGAAGGTTGGTGTAGATAGCCTCTGAAGTTCCTTTTGGTACTAAATCTGTGATCTTAGCAAAATCCTAGAATGTTTTATTAAAGAGATGATTAGTAAAGATTGAGAAAAGAAATTAGCAACTACAAAGAGCCATCATGGCTTCATTAATAACAGGCTTAATCATGTTGCCAGCCTAATCATATTTCCTTTCTTATTAGGGATAATAACTGGTAATTCAAGGAAATATTGTAGATACAGTTGCCTAGATTTTAGCATAGCTTTGAATATTTTGTGGTATTCTTATAGAAGAGGTGGTAAGATGTGGGCTAGATGATAACACAATTAGATAGATTCAGAACCGATTGAATTACTGGACTCACAGAGTAGCCATAAGTGATTCAGTGTCATCTTGGAAGAAGTTTTCCAGTGGAATGTCCCAGATTTTTTGGTTGGCCTTAGACTGTTTAACATTTTTTTTTTCAGATGGTAAGCTTTTCAATTTTGCTTGTAACACAATGCAAGGAGAAATATACTAAGTGATGGAATCAGGATCTGTAAAAAGTCTTGACAGTCTAGGCTCAAAACTAAGATGAAATTTAGAGGGTTAAATGTAAAGTCTTATACTTTTATTTAAAAATGTACTTCACAAATATAACATTAGGGAGATAGGTTAAAGTGGTTTGTCTCAAGATCAACCTGATGTGGTGGCCAAATAATTAATATAATTTCTAGAAACAATAATAGTAGCTTGCATTTATGTAATACTTAAAGGCTTGCAAAATGCTTCACAAATACTATCTTACTTTATCCTCACAACAACAGTAGGAAGTAAGTACTATTATTATTCCCATTTTATAGATGAGGAAACTGAGGCAGACAAAGTTTTAAGTGACTTACCCAGAATCACACAGCTAGTAAGTGTCTGAGTTATCTAGAATAAGAATAAAATGCCTTGGGAGTTTATTGGAAATCTGGCTTGTTGAGTATGTTATAGAAAAGATTATTAGTTATGGATTGATGGAGATGGCTAATGAAGTCACTTCCAACTCTGAATATCTGGGATTCTATGGCTCAACTCAAAGATCTTACTGTTTAGTGCTCGACAGGACCTTAGCAACAACCTAGTTTAACTTTCTCATTTACTAGTGAGAGAAGCAAGACCTAGGAAAGGTAGAATGGTGGCCCTTATGATTAAATAAGAATTAACTATCAGAGTTGAAATTTAAACTCAGTTCTTCTGATTACAAGTCCAGTGCTCTTTGCACTCTAGCATGCTGCTTCTTATATTTTTCCACCAACACTTTCCTCAGTCCTTTTTAAACTCTTCCTTCCTTGAAATTTAAAGGCATGTACAGTTAATATTGTTAATAAATTATTTCATGGATATGAGAGATTGTTTTGCCAACCAAATTGTTGCCTTTTTGAGGTCAGAGATCATTTCTTGTACTATAGTTTTCTCTACAATGAATAAAACCCCACTGAGTATATAGTAAGTGCGCAACAAGTATTTCTTACTTCATTGCATTATGAATCATAGGAATGATAGAATCATAGATTGGGCTAGAAGAGACTTCAGAAATTTTGTAGTCCAACCCCTTGAATTACAAGTGAAGAAACTGATTTGCAGGGAGATGAAATGTCTTGCCTCTGGTCACACAGGGTAATAAGTAGCAGAACTGGTATTTGAACCTGTGACTGATTCTAAATCCAGCACTTGCTGCTATACAGTGCAGATATCATTTATGTTGTGGCTACCCCTTCATCTGATGTAGATCATAATTTCTTTCATGCCTTTGTAAACTATCTTTATGAGTTGTGGTAGCTAAAAAAAATTCATTGCTTTGCTACTGCTTTTTGTTGAGTCTCTCTGAATTTAGTTAGATTATTTTTCATCTAAGAATACTTAGTCCATCCCTTGAAGCCTGCCCTTGGGTAGTACCTACCAGAGTTTCATCTTGCTACGAGAGAATTTGAGAGCTAAGGGTCACCTCTTTGCCATGATCATGCATCAAAATATGACTGTACTGGAGAATCCAATAAATACTTGTTGAATAATTGACTAAAATTTAGGAAAATGTAAGACACATTCCCTTTTCGGTCAAAGGCACTACTACAAGTTTTTCCCATTAAAATAACCATGGTATTTCTTTGGACTCTTTACTCTTCCTTACCCCCACTCCCCCCCCAAATCCAGTCAAATCCAATCTTCCTATTTCTATCTTTGCAACATCTTTATCATCTGACTTCTTTTTCTGATGATACAACCAACATTTTAATTAAGGTTCTTGTTACCTCTCACCTAAATTATTGCATTGGCTTTCTCGTTGTTTTCCCTGCTTCAAGTCAGTTCTCATTCCAGTCATCCTCCGTACTGCTGCCAATGTGATTTTTCTTAAACTCAGAACTGACATGGCCCTCTGCTATTCAGTAAACTCCAAACTTCAATAAACTCTTGGATAAAATACAAAATCTTCTATTTAGCTTTTAAAGCTCTCCACAACCTGACCTACAACCTGTCTTTACAGCCTTGGTACTCCCACTCTTTCTCTTTGTAATCCAGTCAAACTGGCTTTCTCTTTGTTTCCCACACAAGACATTATCTCTCCCATCACCTTCTATTACCTGCTGCCTGTGTGCCCTGAGGGAAGGCAGCATTGGCCTCTATGAGATATTGGTCTGTACAGCAAACTTTCATTTCTTGCTGACTCCACCTGATTTTCAGAGCCTGGAACTTTGAGCCTCAGGTGAGAAGAGGAGCAACACCTTCCTCTGATTGTATGCCTTCCACCATCTCCTGCATTTTTCCCTTAAGGGAAGTCTTGTGGGGATGGAGTGAGACTTTCATCTGTACCAGAGTAGGGCAGCTTCTACAATCTGCTGACAGCCTGACTTCTAGAACAGGAGGTGAAGAGCCTCCACTGCAAAGATGAGCACCCTTTTCTTCTACTGCCAGCTGTGCTTGTCCTTTGAGGGAAGAGGAAGAAGAAAGTCACTAGCGAGTGGGACTTCCATCTCCTGCTGTGCAGGCTTGAGTTACATGCCTAACCTTTGGAAGAAAGAGGAATAATGAAATAAGACCTCCCATCTGACCATATGCTTTCCATCTCATAGTCTCCTGTCTGATTTCCAGCCTCCTTTGTAAAGAGGAGTGGAACCTTCCATTTGATGATGAACATTTTCTCACTTGTTAAAAACCTATACATCTCAGTGATTCTGAACCTCTATAGATCATCATCCAAATTCCATTCTTCAACACCCAACTCCCAGTTCTTTTATTCCCATCCTCCTTATCTCTATCACACCAGAGTTCCCAGCAAATGCCCCTTACCCCTTTCACTGTATCCTCTAGAATAACCCTCTGGAATTTGTTCCATAGGCAACTTCTCTTCATCTTAAATCTTTTCCTTTGCCCCACCAAACCCTATTCTTCACTCATACATTAACCCAATCCCTTCACCCCTCAGTTCTCTCCCAAGGCATCTCCTCTGTAGTGGTCACTCTCCTCTTTTCCCCATCTTGACACCTTGGTTAACCAGTTCAGCTATACACTGTCCTCTTCTTTTCAGTTCTTGACCCCTTTATCGTATTGCTGATAGCACCCTGCAAAATCTCGCCTTTGGATCAATCCCACCATTTGCTGCATTTGTATCTACAGATGGGCCTTAAAAATAAATAAATGTGTGTGTGTGTGTGTGTATGTATGTATATATATATGATGTGTATATATACACATATATTTTGTTATGTATTTCCCAATTACATATAAATTTTTAAAAATGTTGTGTTCCACATTCCCTTTATCCCTCCCTCAACTCCTCCTCCTTGAGAAGGCAAGCAGTTTGAATTGACTATATATGTGAAGTCGTGAAAAACTTATTTCCATATTAGCCATGTTGCAAAAGAAAACAAACAAAATAAAACAATAAAAGTAAAGAAAATAAAATAAATGTGCTTCAGGATGCATTCAGAGTTCATCAGTCTCTCTCTGGAAGTGGATAGCATTTTTTATCATATGTCTTTTGGAATTATCTTGGATCATTGTCTTGATCAGAGTAGCTAAGTCTTTCAGAGTTGATCATTTTTAAAATAATTGCTGTTACTTCATTGCTACATGGCACCAAAAAAAAAAAATTGGCCATCTGTTGGGCATATAAACCTCACTGTCTGATGTAGAAAGGCAGAAACATTAAATGCATCCTTTTCAGATCATAAGGCAATAGAAATTACACTATAAAAGTGAACATGAAAAGATAAATTCAAAATTAATTGGAAATGAGATAAGCAGAGAGTAGGGGGTAAAAGTGAAACTTTCTTAAAATAGTGGGCCGATAGAAGTCATCACCAGTAAGAACAGCAAACCCTAAGATGGAATCTTAGGAGATGATAGAGCTAAAATCTGCAGAGTACATAGGGCCCAGACCAGGGTGAAGGCAGTGGAAAAAAAAATAAGGACTTAAATGACATATTGAAGAAAAAACTGACAAGTCTTGATTGTGAAAAATGAAGAAGAGAGAAGAGTAGCGGATAAGATTCAAGTCTAAATGAACAAAAGTAGCATTGACAATCAAGCAGTTTGTGGACTGGGACAGGGAAAAGAGGGAAATTAATTTAACCCTAAAGAATAAAGAATGGGTGGGTCAAACTACCAACAGATCATAGAAATAATCAGTAATTTCATTAAAGAGAATGACAGTGAGACAATATGCCAAAATTTATGAAATGTAGCCAAAGCAGTATTCAGGGGATCATTTCTATCTTTAAATACATCAATAAAGTAGAGACAAAATACATCAAGGCAACTAAAAAAACTTGAATCAGAACAGATTAAAAATTCTCAATTAAATACTAATTTGGAAATCCTGCAAACCAAAGGTGAGATTAATAAAAGTGAAAGTAAGAAAACTATTATTTATTAGAGAAATGCTAATCAAAACAACTCTGAGGTACCTTATCACACCTATCAGATTGGCCAACATGACAAAACAGGAAAATGATAAATGTTGGAGAAGATGTGGGAAAATTGGAACATTAATGCATTGTTAGTAGAGTTAGGAAATCATCCAGCCATTTTGGAGAGCAATTTGGAACTATGCCCAAAGGGCCATAAAAATAGCATACCCAGCAATACCACTTTTAGGGCTGTATCCCAAAGAAATCATAAAAATGGAAAAGGACCCACCTGTACAAAAATATTTATAGTAGCTCTTTTTGTGGTGGCAAAGAATTGGGAATTGAGAGGATGCCCATCAATTGGGGAATGGCTGAACAATTTGTGGCGTATGAATGTAATGGAATATTATTGTGCTATAAGAAATGATGAAGCAGGCAGATTTCAGAAACACCTGGAAAGGCTTGTATGACTGATGCTGAGTGAAGTGAGCATAACCAGGAGAACATTATACTCAGTAACAGCCTTGTTGTGCAATGCGTAACATTGATAGACTTAACCCTTCTCAGAAATGCAAGGATTTAAGACATCTCCAAAAGTCTCATGATGGAAAATGCTGTCCACATGTAAAGAAAAAAACATGGAATTTGAATGCAGATCGAAGCATACTATTTGCTCTTTTTTTTCCCTTCTGTTTTGTTTTGTTTCCTCCTTCTTGTGGTTCCTCCTATTGGTTCTAATTCTTCCTTACAACATGACTAATGTGAAAATATGTTTAGTAGGAATGTATATGTAAAGCCTGTATCAGATTGCATGCCATCTTCGGGAGGGAGGAGAAGAGGGAAGGAGAGAAAAATTTAAAACTCAAAAGGTTATGGAAGTGATTGTTGATAAGTCAAAATGAGTTAATAAAAATTTTTTTAAAAAACTATTGAGGTAATAGATAAAATTAGGATCTGGTTTTATGAAAAAACCCAGTAAGATAGATAAACCATTGGTTAATTTGATTAAGAAAAGAAAGAAGAAAACCAGATTACCAGTATCAAAAATGAAAAGGTTGAATTCACCACCAATGAGGAAGAAATTAAAGCACTTATTAAGAATTATTTTGCACATTATATGCCAGCAAATTTGACAATCTAAGTGAAATAGATGAATAGTTATTAAAATACAAATTGCCCAGATTAACAGAAGAGGCAACAGAATACTTACATAACATTATCTTAGAAAAAGAATTTGAACAAGCTCCCTAAGAAAAAAAATCCCAGGGCCAGATGGGTTCACAGGTGAATTCTACCAAACATTGAAAGAACTATTAATTCCAATACTGTATCAACTCTTTGGAAAAATAGGGAAAGGAATCCTACCAAATTTTTTTATGACACAAATATGGTGCTGATACCTAAACCAGGAAGACATAAGACAGAGGAAGAAAACTACAGATCATTTTCTCTAATCAATATTGATGCAAAAATTTTAAGTAAAATACTAGCAAGGAGATCACAGCAATACAGATCATACAGGATGACCAAATAGGATTTATTCCAGGAATACAGGGCTGGTTACATATTAGGAAAACTATCAGCATAATTGACCATCTCAATAACAACATGAACAGAAATCGTATGATTATGTCAATAGATGTAAAAAAAGCTTTTGACAAAATACAGCACCCATTCCTATTAAAAATACTAAAAGGAACTTTCCTTAAAATGATAAACAATGTCTATCTAAAACCATCAACAAAATTATCTGTAGTGGGGCTAAATTAGAAGCCTTTCTAATAGGATCAGGGGTGGAGCAAGGTTGTTCATTATCACCACTGTTATTCAATACTGTACTTGAAATGTTAGTTAAAGCAACAAAAGAAGAAAAAGAAATAGAAGGAATTAGAATATGCAATGAGGAAACAAAACTATCATTCTAATTCTAGAGAAGCAACTAAAAAACTGTTTGAATTAATTAACAACTTTAGCAAAGTTGCAGGATATAAAATACACCCACATAAATCATCAGCATTTCCATACATATATATCTATATCTGTATCTTTATCTATGTCTATATCTATATACCAACAAAACTCAGCAGCAAGAGATAGAAAGAGAAATTCCACTTAAAATAACCATAGACAGTATAAAGTACTTGAGAGTCTACCTGTCATGACAAACCAAGGAACTATATGAACACAATTACAAAAAACTTTACACGCAAATAAAGTCAGATCTAAACAACTAGAAAAATATCAACTGCTCATGGATAGGCCAATCCAATATAATAAAAATAACCGTTCTACCTAAATTAATTTACTTGTCCAGTGTCATACCAAGCAAACTACCAAAATTTATTTTATAGAGTTAGAAAAAATAATAAAATTCATCTGGAAGAGCAAAAGGTCAAAAATATCACTGGAATTAATTAAAACAAATGTGAAGGAAGGTGCCCTAGTAGCTGTACCAGATCTCAAATTGTACCATAAAGCCATAATGATCAAAACTATCTGGTAGTGGCTAAGAAATAGAGTGGTGGATGAGTGGATTAGGTAAACAAGATGCAGTAGTAAATGACCATAGTAATCTAGTGTTTGATAAACCCAGAGACCCAAACTTCTGGGACAAGAACTCACTATTTGACAAAAAAATCTGAAAAAACCTGGAAAACAGTATGGCACAAACTAGATATATATCAACATCTTATATACCAAGATAAAGTCAAAATGGCAAGTGATTTACTCATAAAAAGTGATACCATAAACAAATTAGGAGAGCAAGGAATAGTTTACATGTCAGATCTATGGAGAAGGTAATAAATTTAGGACCAAAGAAAATGTAGAGAACATTACAAAATACAAAATAGATAATTTTGATCATATAGAATTAAAAGTTTTTGTACAAAACAAAATCCATGCAAGCTATATTAGAAGGAAAGCAGAAAGCTGGGAAACAATTTTTACAGCCAGTGTCTCTGATAAAGGCCTCATTTCTCAAATATATCGAGAATGGAGTGAAATTTATACGAATACAAGCCATTCCCCAATTGAAGGACACGAATAGGCAGTTTTCAGATGATTGAATCAAAGCTATTTATAGCTCTAAATTACTGTTGATTAGAGAGATGCAAATTAAAACAACTCTAAGGTACCACTTCAGAACTATCAAATTGGCTAATATGGCACAAAAAGGAAATTGATAAATATTGGAGGAGATGTGGGAAAATTGGGACACTAATGCATTGTTGATGGAGTTGTGAACTCATCCAGCCATTCTGGAGAAGAATTTGGAACTGTGCCCAAAGGGCAAACTGTGCATACCGTTTGATCCAGCAATACCATTACTAATTCTGTGTCCCAAAGAGATCAAAAAAAGAGGGAAAAGGACCGACTTGTACAAAAATATTTATAGCAGCTCTTTTTGTGGTGGCAAATAATTGGAAGTTGAAGGGATGCTCAGCAACTGTGGAGAATGGCTGAATAAGTTGTGGTATATGAATGTAATGTAGTACTGTTGTGCTATGAGAAATGAGTAGCATGTTTTCAAAAAAACCTGGAAAGACTTACAATGAACTGATGCAAAGTGAAGTGAGCTGAACTAGAACATTGTTCATAGTAACAGCAACAGTGTGTGAAGATCAGCTGTGAATGACTTTGCTTCTTTCAGCAGTACAGTGGTCCAAGACCATTCCAGAGAACTTATGATAGAAAGTACTATCCACCTCCAGACAAAGAACTGATGGAGCCTGAATGTAGATTGAAGCATACTAGTTTCACTTTATTTTTTTTTTCTGTGTTTTTTTTTCCTTTTGGTCTGTTTCTTTTACAACATGACTGATAGGGAAATATGTTTATAAGATTGCACATATATGACCTGTATCAAATTGCTTACCATCTTAGGGAGAGGAGAGGTGAGGAAGGAGGGAAAAAATTCAGAACTTAAAATTTTTAAAATTTGTCTTTACGTGTAATTGGAAAAAATAAAATACTATTTAAAAATATTGCTGTTACAATGTTCTCCTGGTTCTGCTCATTTCACTTTGTTCTTTTGTTCAGTCATTTCAGTCGTGTCCAACTCTTCATGACCCCATTTGGAGTTTTCTTGGCCAAGATACTGGAGTGATTTGCTATTTTCTTCTCTGGCTCATCTAGGCAAACAGGATTCAGTAACTTTTTCAGAGTCACACAGCTATTGACTACGGCCAAATTTGAACTCAGGAAAATTAGTCTTCCTGCCTCCAGGCTTGGCATGCTATATCCACTGTGCCACCTAACTGCCCTCACTTCACTTTGCGTGAGTTCATATATATTATATGAATTCTTTAACTTGCATGAGTTCGAATAAGTCTTTTCAGGTTTTTAAAAACTGTATTGCTCATCATTTCTTTTATCACAATAGTATTCCTTCACAATCATATATCACAACTTGTTCAGCCATTCTTCAACTGATGGACATCCCCTCAATTTCCAATTCTTTGCCACCAGAAAAAGGGCTGCTACAAACATTTTTGTACAAATAGATGCTTTTCCCTTTTCTTTGATCTCTTAGTCGTGTTATTGCTGGATCAAAAGGTATGCACAGGTTTTTTTAAAAATTTAATATTTTATTTTTTCCCAATTACGTGTAATAACAATTTTTAATTTTTTTTTTAATTCTCTCCCTCCTTCCCTCCACTACCCACTCCATGAGAAGGCAAGCAACTTCATATAAGCTAAACATGTGTAATCATGCAAAACTTCTTTCCATATTGGTCATGTTGTGGGGAAAAAAAAGGCTCTGGGTCCCCTTCCTCCAAAAACAAAAGAAAAAGAAAGTTTAAGAAAGTATTCTTTAATCTTCATTGACAAACTATCAATTCTTTCTCTAGAGGTAGATAGCATTTTTCATCATGAGTCCTTCAGAATTGTCTTAGATCTTTGTATTGCTAAGAATAGGTAAGTCATTCATAGTTGATCACTGTACAATATTGCTGTCACTCTATACTGATTCTGCTCATTTCATTTTGCATCAATTCATCTAAATCATACCAGGTTCTTCTGAGAGCATCATTTCTGTTAGCACAATGGTGTTCTGTCACAATCCGGTGCCATTTGTTCAGCCATTCCTCATTTTTTTGGCATCCCTTCTATTTCCAATTCTTTGTCACTATTCTATTCACCTCTGTTATTTTGATCAGGAATACTTGAAAAGTCCTTTTTTTTCTCCTGAAGGATTATATACTCAATTTTGCTGAGTAGGTTGTTCTGGCTTGTAGTCTTAGTTCCTTTCCTTTCTGGAATATCATATTTTGTGCCCTTTGGTCCTTTATTGTGGTAGCTGCAAAATCTTGTGTGATCTTGACTACAGGTACATGATATTTAATCTTTTTGGCCTCTTTTAATATTTTCTTTGACTTGGGAGCTCTAGAATTTGACTGCGATAATCCTGTGAGTTTTCATTCTAGAATCTCTTTCAGGTGGTGATTGTTGGATTCTTTCAATTTTTATTTTACCTTCTTACTCTAGTAAGAGTAAGATTTATAAGATTAATATATGATTTATATTATAATTATAATATTTGTATAATTATTTGTATAATCATATAAGTATAATTTTGATTTATGTGTATTTATATATAAAAATATAAGATTTATAATTCCTCAAAATGTGAAGTCTAGTATTTTTCTTCTTCTGTCTTTATTTTGTGATTATGAATTTCAAGTAGTCTAATAATTCTCCCTGTTTTCCAAGACAGTTGTTTGTCCATTGAGATATTTTACATTTTTTTTCCTTCTTCATTATTTTACTTTGTTTTATTGTTTCTTAATGTCTCATGAAATCATTAGCTTCTAGTTGCCCAGTCCTAATATTTAAGGAATTATTTTCTTCAGTGAGCTTTTGTACCTTTTTTTCCATCTGGCTAATTTTGCTTTTTAAGGAGTTATGTTCACTAGTGAAATTTTGTACCTTTTTTATTTTCTACCATTTGGACAATTCTGTTTTTTAAGGTGTTATTTTCTTCAGTATTTTTTTTGTGTGTCTCCTTTACCAAGCTGTTAATTCTCTTTTCATGGTTGTCTTGCATTACTTTAATTTCTTTCCCCTATTTATTCTTTGCCAGTCTTATTTGATATTTAAAATCATTTTTTGGCTTTTCCAGCAATTCTTTTTGGGTTTGTGTCCAAATTGCTTTTTTTTTCCCTTTTGAGGCTTTGCTTGTAGCTATTTTGATATAATTTTCTTCTTCTGACTTTATGTCTTGATCTTTTCCTGTCAGCATAGTAGCTTTTTATGATCAGGTTCTTTTTTGTTGTTGTTTGCTTATTTTTCCAGACTATTTTTGAATTTGAACTTTATGTTTCTGGCTGTGTTCACCCATGTGTGTTGAGGGACACTATCCTAAACTTCAGGCTTTTTCATGCTGTTGTTTTTAGAGCCAGTTTTGGGACTTTCCAAGTTTTGGGTACTTCCAAGGTGGTATGATCTGGAAAGAGCTGTGGTCACTGTTCTCCTTGCCTGTGCTCTTCTCCTTACCCAGGAAAGGCCCCTGCTCCCTTGTGACTGAGACTGCCACTGCTCCTCCTTTGTACCTGGAAGTATTCCTCTCATCCCTGAAACTGCAACCCAGAAGTGGGAATGGGCAATGGCGTTTCCAAAAAGCTCCCTGTCTTGCTCCTAGTACTAGCTCTACAGTCCCCTGTAATCTTTTCCTAACCAGTTGCCCAATTCTATTCCTGTCTCTGGGCTTGGATTTCCTGAAGCTGTTGCTGATGCTGTCCCCACTATCTTATAATTCGTGTTGCTGCCTCAAGTTAGTGTCATAGACTTCTCCTTCCAACCTCCTAAGTGGTCTTGGATTGGAAAAAATGTTTCACCTCAACTTGTTGTTGGTTCTGCTACTCCAGAATTCAATTTGAGGTATGATTTCCAAGTTTTTTGGAAGGGAAAGTTTAGAAAACAGGCCTGTAATGCTTCCTCCCACCATCTTGGATCCACCCTGGATGTCTCAATGTCCTCTTCTCAATCCCCATCCATCTTGGCCTATTTTGTAGGTTTTGACACTGTTGCTCTTCTTTTCCTTCTTGATGCTGTCTTCTTTCTAGGTTTTCAGGATACCACTCTCTCCTGGTTTTCCTATGTATCAGATCACTTTCTGACTCCTTTGCTGGTTCTTCATTCCGGTCACACCCTCTAATTATAGATGTCTCTCATGGTTCTATCCTGGGCCCTCTTCTTTTCTCCCTCTATATATACTATATACTTGGTAATCTCATCTCCTCACATACATTTAGTTACCATTTCTATGCTGATGATTCTTATATCTGTCTTTCTTACCTTATCCTGTCTTCCAACTTCCAATCCTGTATCTGCTGCTACATTACAGACATGGTGAACCAAATATCCAGTAAAGATCTTAAGCTCAGCATATCTAAGACTGAACTTATCTTTTCCCCAAACTCTCTCTTTTCCCACTAACTTCCCTAAAATATAGAGAAAAAACCATCCTTTCAGTTCCCTAGCGTCATATATTAGGTGTCATCCTTGTCTCCTCACTATCTTTTCCCCTTCCACCCAATCTGTTGCCAGGGCCTGTTAATTTCATCTTTTAAACATCTCAGGAATATCATACCTTCTGTGTTCTGATGCTGTCATTACCCTGATGCAGGCCATTATTACCTCATGCATGGCCTATGCAATAGCCTGCTGTTGAGTCTGCTTACCTGAAGTCTTTCCCCACTTCAATCCATCCTCCATTCAGCCATTAAAGTGATTTTTCTTTAAAACACGTGTATGACCATGTCACTCCCTCCCCTTTTCCAATAAACCTCTGTGGTTCCATATCACCATGAGGATCAAATACAAAATCCTCCGGCATTCAAATCCCTTCATGATCTAATCTATCTTTCCCTCTTTCCAGTCTTCCTACCCCTTACTCCCCAACATGAATTCTTCCATTCAGTAATACTAACCTTTTTTTCTTCCATGAATAAGACACTCTATTCCTCAGCTCCAAGCATTTTTTTTTCTGTCTGTTCCCTGTGTGGGATGCTCTTCCTTCTCAACTCTACCTGTTGACTTCCCTAGTTTCTTTGCAGTCCCAGCTAAAATTCTGTCTTCTACAGGAAACATTTTCCAACCCCTCTTCATTCTTGTTCCTTCCCCTCTGTTTACTATTCCCTATTTTTCCTCTGTATACCTTGTTTTTACATGTGTATTTTCTTGTTATCATCCCCCTTAGATTGTGAGCTCCTTCAGGACAGGGACTGACTTTTGCCCTTTTTATGTCTTCAATGCTTAACATGGTTCATGGCATATAATAAGTGTTTAATAAATGTTTATTATCTTGTTGACTTTGTTGTGGCCATCTCTTGTACCTGAAATGCACTTCTTTACCTTTGTGTGATAGAAAGGAAACTTCAAGATGCATCTCAGGTTGCATCTTCTACATGAAGCCTTCTTTAATTTTTGCAATTGCTAGTGCCTTCTTTCCCTAACTATATTTGACTTCCTTGCATTTATTCTTTTTACATTTAATCTATGTACACTAATATCTACATTTGTCTCACTTGTTAGATTGTAAACTAGAATATATGGATTGTTTTATACATTGTATTTATATCTCCAGAGCCTTGCACAATGTCTGGCTCGTAATGGACACATGATAATTGTTTGTTAATTGATTCACAGAAATGGGAAATCATAAGTGGAATGTTCTTTATACTGTCAGATGTGAGCACTCTGTCAGTTGTTTTTTGTTTAACTCTTTCCCTTTTTTTCCAAGGAAGCCTGGGAGGTAGGGAGGGATATTTGGAAATGACTGTAATGTAGAAACAAAAGGTATCAATAAGACTTATTTTAATAAATAATATCTAAGTTGAGGAAATAAAAAGAAATATAGATAGATAATATGCTACTTACCTTTCCAGGTTTTTGTGAGGATCAAATGAGATAAATGCACACAAAAGCACATTGTACAGTAATAACTAATCTCCCAGAAAAGTAAGCCATTATCTAAATTTAAACATACATCATCATCATCATTATTATTATTATATTTAGTCTGACTAGATGTTAGGCAATAATTTTCATACTTTTTAAGCTACTTATTCATAAATAAAATGAGACTATTAGACTAAATTATTTAAGGCCCCTTCTATCTATCTTTAATTCCTGTGGCCCTCTCACTCTTCTCATATTTTTTGCAATCCACTCTAGTTTAACTGTAAATTTTTACCCAAAAAGAGCCTGGCAGGATTTCTAGGCAGTTGAAAGGGTAGTGCTGATATTGTAATAACAATGGTTTAAAAACAAAATAGGCATTATTGAGAAGGAGATTTACTTCCCCAAATCCAAATGACTTTTAAAATTTATTGTAATTCTTTTTTACTTATCCTCAAGCTCAGAGACATGGATCAAGTAAGTGAAACTTCATTGTAGGTGTATGTTAGGGTAGGTGTGGTAGAATGATTAAAATTAACATGGTACATCTAATTGAATTTAATCTCCTGAGTTTTGTTTTTTTGTTTTTATATTTGTACTAATAGGGTCCGGGAGGCTGCAATGACAGGTCTAATGGAGCTGACAATTTTGCTAACAAGAAATCATCCAGATCTCATTGAAGCAAATGTGTGAGTATTGAAATTGTACAGCTTGCTTCATCCTGTAAATCCTGTATTCTTACTAACTTCTATTCCATTGGAATATGCATTGTGATGTTAGCCATGTCCAGCCCGACTCCTTCAGTAGTTGTTTCCAGAGACTCTTACATTTTCCTGTATTGGTTATAATCAGTGACTGCCAAGCAGCTTGATTATTGTAAATAAAAGTTGGTGTAGTCAGTTTGTCCAGAAATAGTCATAATTCATATTGGCAAGCATGTTATAAGGCAGAGGTATCAAACTTGTTGAGGGCCACATCCACAAAACTCTAGAGTGCTGCCTGCGCCAGATTAAATTGTAATTAGGAAATGTTTAGCAAAATAAATAAAAATACAGTACAGCATAGATGATGATAATTTTTGGTTTTCTAAGTTAATATATGGCCTGCAGGGATTTGTTACTATTTGAGTTTTATACCATTTTTTTTAAAGGAAGTGTGATGGTGCATTTGAGGAGAATGGGAAAGACATATAGAACCACTCAATTAGATAATTAGTGTGTCTGGAGACTGAAAGAAAAACACATACAAAATATATCATTTTTTTCTACAATAACAGAATCGTGAGTACATATAGTGGCTGCATTTAAATGCCTGGCAGCAGAGTGAAAGGAGGGTAAAAAAAATAATGGGACATGGTTCTACTGGGCTTTAAATTTTGTAAGGGTAAAGACAGGTAGATTAGGATATAACGTTCTAAAGTAATTTGATTAAATCTTTAACAATCATACTAAAACTTATGCATACTAATGAATATTTTCCTGTCAAAAATATTAAATTGGGTTGTACACTGTTCTCAAATGCTACCATCACTCACAACATTTTTGAACTTAACTTTTTGTGTTGTCCCATAGAAGAAGGAAGAATAATGAATATATCCTTTCCTAAAATCATTGGGAATTTTGAAATATATCCAACCCAGTTATAGTCAGAGTATTGAATATGGTTGTGCTAAAATTTTGCATGTGTTTTGTCTAATGAGAAAGAATGGACTTGAAAGGATGCTGCTGCTGCTGGAAGATAATGGAAAAGAAGTGCTTTTTATTCCTTTTCTGACATGAGAGAGGACAAAAGGAGAGTTGTTCATGATCTTTTAGGGCTTTCAGAGAAAGTGTGATTTAGAAAGAAGCAAGAATCTAAAATATGTTGATATGGAGTAGAGAAACGAGTAAGTTAATCATCCTGTGGCAAAGTAGGAGGAATATTCTTGCTTTTTCCTATGTCAGCTCGGTAAGCTCCTCATATACTGCTGTCCCTACTCAGGAATAAAAAATGAAAAGAGGTTTTTACTTTCAAGGTTCTGACATTACTTTGCAACAGTTAGGGTGAATAGGAAACCACCTAGAAAATGTTGAGGGTCCATACAGGGCTATACAGAATGTTTACAATGGGAAGAGACTTCAGAAGCCATCTAGTCTAATCCCTACCCGAACATTATTAGTATGCCTGAAATGTGGTCTTTTGGTCTTTGCTTAAAAATTCTAATGAAGCAAAACTTTATATTTTAGTGCATTCTACTTTTTGAGAGCTGTAGTTGTTGTTGTTGTTGTTTTTTTTATCAAACCTTAACTTGCCTTTCTACAACTTCCACCTGTTATTCCTAATTATGCTCTTTGGTGCTAAACGGAACAATTCTGATTTTCCCCAGGTAGTCCTTCAAATATTTGTAAGCAGCTGTTGTGTCTCAAATCTTCTCTTCTCTTCTCCAAACTAAATATCTCCTTTTCCTTTTACCAGTCTTCATATCATAACGATCTCAAGACCCTTAATGATACTCTGGATGTTTACTCCAGCTTATCATTTAATGTCCTTCTGAAAGTGTGGCATGCAGAATTGAATATAATGTTCCAGGTGTAGTCTAATCAGAGCACAGTAAAACAGGGATACCACTTCCCTAGTTGTATAATATGTCTCTCTATGCACACTAAGATTATATTTGATTTTTGGGGGGTCTACTTGAATGTATGTTTGACTTTCATTAAAGCACCTGGATCTTTTTCAAATAAATGGCTATCTAGATCTTCCTTTTTTATTGTGTATGTGTGGAGTTGATTTTTTGAACCTAAGGTTAAGACTTTATACTTATCTACATTCTGTTCTTGAAGAAGACATGCAGGTTTTTTTTGTGATTACCTTTCATTAATTCATGTTCATTAATGAACAAGTCTAGAATTTTTCAAGCATCAAAAGTTAGATTTACAAGCCTACAATTTGCATCTTCTACTCTTTGCTCAGTTTTGAAAACTGGGACAACATTTTCCTTTATTGACTTGTGAAACAGCTTCACTTTTGCCTGTTCTGTAAAAGATCGCTGACAATGGCTCCATCAATGACATCTGCCATTTTAAAAAAAAAAATAGCCTTGAATGTAGTTCATCTAGGTCTGGTGACTTAAATTCATTAAAGTCACCTGAATACCATGATTAACTATCTTGGCTTTCATATCTTTATTAGTGATTTTTATTCTATCCTTTCTAATCTAGAAAATAGTTTAGTTAGAAGAAAAAACAAAGGTAAAATGAAGCAATGATAAATGACAGTGGAAAGAAGACAAAACTACCTCAGCCCTCATTGTCCCATTCTCCACAAGTAGTTGTAGTATCTCTTCTTTACTCTTCCCTTTCTTCCCTTTTTTTTGTCCCCAACATACATTTTTCTGAAAATTATTTTAATAGTTATAAAATGTATTTTCACAGATTCAGTATAAAATAGCAGTTGATTTCTTCATAGTTATTAAAATTATTTATACTTGAGGCCTTTGTGAAGTAGGCCTGAAATCAATGAAAGGTCTTGGTGTGTTGGCTCAGAAATCATCTTTCTCAGCATTCTGTCCTTCCTGTGTGTGTCTTGCTCAGCTCTTAGGATATGACTATCTCCTTTAGAAATATCCTGCTTTCTTTATTCCTTCTTTGGAGGTTTGACGTGAGCTCTGCAGCATCCATTAAATACCTTCCAAGCTTGTCATTTACTGCTTCTTCAACATTCAGTTCTGACTGCATCCATTTCAACTTTGCCTGCTCATTTCTAATTTGTTTTAATAATGTTAAATCATTCAGATCTTTGTCTCTCTGTTCTTGAAAGGTGTTTGCTACTGCTGATGTCTGAGCTATGCAGTTTTTTATTACTTTCTCCCTGCTGGCATGAGCTTCTATCAGAGACTCATACAGTTGTTTACAGGTTTTGCCAGCATCAGTTTTTCCTGCAAAGGAAACTGTTGGACCCCTGATGTTTTAATTCATGTGCTATTGTGTCATCAATTGTTCTCATCACCTTGAGTAATTCTCTTTGTCTGTGTGTATCCCTCTGTCTCTCTCACCACCCACCATACTGCTCCTCTCTCGCTAGCCAGGAGGGGATGGGGATGGGCAGTTGGGAGCCTAGACCAGGCGGGGTTCTCTGGATCACCCTCATTTGTTCTACCCTGGGTCTGGGACTAGCGCTCCTGGGGGATGGAACCTCATGATGTTCCCCGCAGAGGCCCAGAGACACCAGCTGTCCCTGGTTCTGAGCTGAGAGAAGCTCGCAGCAGGTGGAGACCGAGGACACATGTAAGGGGACCCTACCACTCTCTCGCCCCAACATATTTTAAAAAAAACAATACCACCTTTTCTTAATTCTCAGCATTTTTTCTTTCTTACAAGCAACAGTTCATCCTGAACCTTTACACATTCTTGACACTTCCATTTTGTTGTTTCTGAGTGACTTTTCAACCAGTGTTTATGACATGGCTGTCGTATAGTCAGGATTCTAGTATATTTTTTATATGAAATCTAATACTGTTCTTGCCTAGAAGGAACTTGCAATCTAGTTTAGGAGATAGTAACAAAAAACTGGAGAACAGTTTTAAGTCAAGTAATAATTATGTATTATAGAGTCTTGCTAGTCATGTATTAAATGCTTAGTGAATATTTGTAGAATGAGTGAATTCTGAGAATATTTAAAGCAAGAAGTTATAACTGTGAATGTGATACTACTTTTGGATGGCTTGTTGAAGAGTGATTTTTAAGCTGATGTTTCCTTAGACTCCTGTGTGTATTGCCATGCATTCCTCTCCAGTATTTGAAGTTTTTCTTTGTGTTCCCAGTACTTAGCATGGTCTTGGCATATTGTAGGTACTTCATAAATAGCTTGTTGATTGAATAAATGATTTTACTTGGAGAGGAGGGACAGACATTGCGAAGAAATTATCATGTATATGGGAAAGTATAAATTTCTATCTATAAAATAGGAATAAAAAATAGAAATAAACATGATAAGTTTCTGAGTTAGCCACAAGTCAGGATAAAGAGGAAGAGATAAGACCTCTAGAGAAGGCAGTGACTGAACATTAGGAGGAATAGCCTGGGAAAGATCAGTTTTGGATTGTGACAGAAATGAGGAACTTAGGAACTGATTCTGAGGAAAATATGTGATCTTATGACACATTGGATTTAGTGTGTGAGTAGTTACAACCTAGTTGATATTAGCATTTGGGTTAGAAAGCAGATCTGGAGGGGCAGCTAGGTGGTGAAGTGGAAAGAGCACCCACCCTGAAGTCAGGAGGACCTGAGTTCAAATCTGGCCTCAGACCAAAACACTTGACACTTACTAGCTGTGTGACCTTGGGCAAGTCACTTAACCCCAATTGCCCAAAAAAAAGAAAAAAGAAAAAGAAAAGAAAGCAGATCTGGAGAAGTTGGAAGCCATGAAATGACAGCTTGAACTGAATTGAGTAAATGTGCCTAACATAGGCTCAGGTTGGAGAGGGAGAAGGGTAAAGAGGCTAAAGAAAGTAACAAAGATTAGCAAGAATGATTGGTATGTGGGTAGGAAAAAAAGATGGAGTAGTTAATAAAGTAGATTGAAAAACAAAAAAAGTATTAGAAAGCTTTGAAAGTAGGGTTTCAACAAGAAAAAGATGGAAACACAGCCCAGGTAGCTGAATAGGAAGGTGGACTACAACCCATATCACCCTGAAACTACTCCATATATGTCATATCAAGTAGTGAACAGGAAATTAAAGAAGGTATAATAATGGGGCCCCAAGATTATAAATTCAGTTGGTCAGTCAACCAGTAAGCATTTATTGAACTCCTGCTCTATGTCAGACACTGTGCTAAGAGCTTACCTACAAATGGCAAATGGTCAGGAGGTATGTAATAGGGATAGAAAAGGATCATTGACTTAGCACCCAGACCTCTAAACTAGATAAGTGGAGCAGGGACCCCTCAAGCCAAGAACTAAGGAATTCCAAGATTAGACAGTGGCCTGGGCTTAATTCTCTTAGCTATGAGCTAGACCTATATCACTAGGCTGCTGAGAGCTAATCTTGGGCTCAGTTTATTACCTAAACCAGGGGTGAGGAACCTCTGGCCATGAGGCCACATGCGGCCCTCTAGACTTTGACTGAATCTGCACTTCACAGAACAAATTCCCTTAATAAAAGTATTTGTTCTGTAAACCTTGGACTCAGTCAAAAGGTCGAACCCAAGGGCCTAGAAAGCCAGCTGCTCAGACTGCTCAGTCCCACTTGCCCAGAGTAGATCAAGGAATCAGTCCCTGGGCCAGAAAAGCAGCCCTGGGGCGGTTGGGGGGGGGGTTGATCTCAGAGGAACCCACAGCATAAATGTAGCCCCCAAAGAGCTATTGTATGTGAACAACAATGGGTTTTCCAGAATAAATGGAAGAATGATGAAATAAATAAGCAAACAAAATTAAGACACAAACCCAGGAGATTAGAGTAACTCTAGAACAAGCAAATTTTCAAGGAAAAGCATAGTTTGTACACAAGATCGATTTGAATTCTTAGAACAAATGATGCAAGAGTTTAAAAAAAGTAAAATTCAAAGTAGTATTATAGAAAACTGAGGAAAACTAGCAGAGTGCTAGGATACTAGATTCTCTACAAACTCTTTATTCATGTATAAAGATTTATCACTCTATTAAACCATTAGGAAGCATCACCTCTAAACTCCCTCATTCAACCCAGGAATTTAAAGAGGGATCTTTGGAGTTTTGCAGAACTCCTAAAGAATACACCAAAACAGAGAGTGAAGAGGCAGATCCCCCTCCCCCATAATAGTTTTAGCACTTCATGTCTGAGCTTTTCCAGTGCCCAAACGAGGCCAAAGCTGACTTTTCCTAAGGCCTAAGAAGAGTCACTTTGGGGTATTCTGGGCAGATCCCTCAAACTAAAATTGTGACTGGTTGCTTAAGCCTGCTTCATGTAGAAGTCGCCTTAGGCATCCTAAGTTGATCCAGCTCAGAGAACTCCCTGAAACAGAGCCTTAGGATGGTCCAGTTCCAAGGACCTTAATCCAGTCTTAGCCAGCAGAGAGAGAAGCTTCAGCATTTCTCATGATACCATTGCTTTCATTCAAACTATTAGTGAAAGGCCATTTGCAAAATCTACCATGAGCAGTCACTGAAGCCTGTGGAGAAAACTCAGAACAGGAGTAACTTCTAAACCCACCAACAGGGGAAACAACTCCAGTCAGACTGTATAGGAAGAAATCCCAGAGTCCTATTGAAGAGGTCTAGAGCTTTGGGGTGCTGGAACCCCAAGATGACGATGCGGGCCCTGCCTGAATGAATTCAACTCAAATCTTCCAGCCAGAGAAAAAGTTTATTAGAGATAAATTATATAGACCAGCTGAGGACTAGCAGGCATGAGAAAAGCTCAGCCTTTTGGGCGTGAGAGATTCTCAGCTTTTGAATGGGGGCCAAGGTGGATCTTATATACACTAAAGCAACTTTGGGTGACCAGAGGGGGCTGGGAAAAGGGTCTAGGTGAGAATTCTGATTGGAAGGTCTGAGAGACTGAATAGACAATGGGAATAGATAATGAAGGGAAGTGGAGGGAAGAAGTTTGAAAGGCATCTGCATAAGATCAGAAGGTGGGGCTAGGAAAGGGAGATAAGGGGAGTCAATAAGGAACCTAAAAGTTTGAGGGTTTTCTGGGGCCTGTAGACAAATGGGAATAGATAATGAGAGGAACTGGAAGGAAGAAGTTTGAAAGGTGTAAGATCAAAAGGTGGGGCTAGTACTTTCCAAGGGAAATAAGGGGAGTCAATAAGGAACCTAAAAGTTTAAGGGTTTTCTGGGACCGGTAGACAAATGGGAGCCAGATTCTTTTTAGGACAAGAGATGAAGGCACATCTGCATAAGATCCAAAGGGAGGGCTAAGGCTTTCAAAGGGAGATGAGGAGCTGGGGCCTGTAGACAAATAGCAGCCAGATTCCCTTTGGGGCAAAGGGTGAAGATCTCAGCTTGGGCCCACACTGCATCATTATGACAAAATATATTCTCCAGGAAGAGCTACAAGATCCCTTGAAGGGAGGGGTCTAGTCTGGCCCACTACACTCAAGATGGGCAGGCCTTACTTACTTACTTACTCAACTGCAGAACTTGACCAAATACAAAGAAATCCAGCAGACACTCCAAAAAGGAGTTAGAGGAGCTTTATAAGGATTAGAGAAGAGATAGCAATTGTCATCATCCAGGAGAAGAAAGCTTGGAGTACTATATTCAAAAGGTAAGTAAATGATAAATTGTTATAGCCAGGGATAACTTACCTGGGAAAAACTTTTAAAATGACTCAGTGATTGTTAAAAAATGGATCGTTAATGGAAGGGAGAATTTTCAAGCATTCCTGATGAAATTGACCAGAACTGAGTATCAAGAGAATTGCAGATAGGTATACATGTTTGCATAATTGAAAGGGAATATATGGGGATGAATTGTTTACATTTTAATAGAGCAATACAAATAATTTCTTCTTAGAACCCTAATATCTGTAAGGGAAATAGAGAAATATTGAAATGACAGAGGGTCTGGGAGTTACTGTATTTTGTTTTAGGAGAAAACAAGAATGAAAAGTATTACTGGGGGGAAAGAACATGAGCAAAATTATTGTTGCAGAATAGAGTTGTATAAGATGAAGTTTATATAGTCATGGAGGAAAACAGGAGGAAATGAACATTCCGTGAATCTCACTTTCATTTGAACAAGAAAAAAAAGTTGAATAAAATTATATTAAATACATATCTTGATATACAAAGGGAAATAGGAGGGGACAGGGACAGGGAGGGAATATTAGATATAGAAATAATCATAAGCAAAAGATTTCATTGTTGGAAGGAAGTACATGAAGGGTGGATTAAAGAGAAGAGAATAAAAACCTCAGAGATGAAACAGGCAGTTTCATTTACTGGATCACAAGTACTGAACAAATTGCCTCTCTTCTACCTCCTGCTTACTATTTTTAAGGAGGGAGGTAAAGAGAGTAAAAGCCCAGGACTGAGGATAGGTGAAAATACACAACTCACAATTGTAACCATGAATAAGAATGTGATGGAGTTACTGATAAAAGGAAAGAGTGATAAAAGAATGGATTAGAAAACAGATTCCAACAATTTGTTTCTTACAAGAAGCAGTTGAAACTCACAATCACAAAAATTAAAATGAATTTGCAAAAAAAAATCTATTATGTTTCAGCTAAATTCAATAAAGCAGGAGTAGTAATCATGATTTCAGATATCTATAGTAAATACAGAAAAGTTATATAATTATATAAAGTTATAATATAAAAAATCATATTGAGACACCATAGGTAATGAATTAATATTAGTGCTCAATATTTATCTGTGTTGTAATAGAGCTCAGCTAGAGATGTGACAAATAGAGTTGAGGGACAGGAGATGTGTGTATTGCTTTACTCCACTAAGCTTTAGGGAAAGAACCAGTATCCACCTTGGTTCAGTTTTGTGCCACCAGAAGTTACTTGTGCCAGAGACCAAGGCCAAGTGAACTTTAAACTCTCCATTTTAGAGGAAGCTAAAAAAGCTCTGAGATCCAGCCTACAGGGAAACTACTGTCAAAGGAGAGAAAGTCCAAAGGTGAGCAATAGGGAAAAATAAAGAAAAAAGACTGAAATTACCAAAGATCTCAGGATGAAAAAAACTCAAAGACCTTCACTATAGGCAGATGAACCAACTAGGAAGATATTAAGTACAGGAGGAAAATGACCTCCAGAGTGAGGAAGAATTCATATATCTATGAATAAGAATTGAAAGGCAAAGGAAAATCAATCACCCTGAGGCAGTGGACCCTGTAGATTCCGGAGAGAGCATGGAACCACAGCAGGATGTTTCTGAATGGTTTAAATGAGAAATAGGAATTATGAAAGCATAATTCCTGTCTTGCACAACAGAAATAATTGGCAGAATAAAAAATGTGAATCACCATTGACAAGTCTCACTAAAGAAACAAAAGAGACATTAACTGATTGGGAATGCATGAAGAGCAATTAAGGAGAAGAGAAGAACATTAAAATGAAAGCAGGATATCTATAAAAGCAAAACATATTGATCTCAAAGATAGGATACATAGAAATAATGATAACAGGTCTTCCAGAAAGGCAGGAGAAGTGAAAAGAATCTTAAAACAACTCAAATGAAACCAAAAAAAGGACTAGAGTCTCAGGAAATTTATCATATAACTGGGTGGGGGGAGGGGAGAGATAAGAACTCTATTAGGTGAGCTGATGTCAACTTTATAAAAATTTTAAGTGTCAGAGAGAGAAGTCAACAGAATCAAGAGAACAACTTGTACTATAACAACATTATAAAAAGAAAAAAATTTTAAAAGCCTTAAGAACTTAATGTTCAATCATGATTCCAGAGGACTGATAGAATACTGCTCACCTCCTGACTGAGGGGTGACTTCATATATAGAGTGAGAAACATATATTTGGACCTGGCCATTGAGGGAATATTTTGCTTGGTGGATTATTTTTTAAATATTTTATGTTTTTCCCCAATTTCATGTACAAATGATTTTTAACATTAATTTTTTTAAAATTTGAGTTCAATTTCAAATTCTCTCCTTCTTTTCCTCCACTCCCGCCTCATTGAGAAGGCAAGCAATTTGGTATGTTATACATATGCAGTCATGTAAAACATTTCCATGTTAGTCATGTTGTGAAAGAAACCACAGACAACCCCCCCCCCCCCCAAGAAAATAAAGTTTTTGAAAAACCATGCTTCAATCTGCATTCAGATTCTGGAGATGGATAGCATTTTTCATCATAAGTCCTTTGTAATTGTCTTGGATTTTTATATTGCTGAGAACAGCTGTCATTTACAGTTGATAATCATGCAGTATTGCTGTTGCTATGTTCTCATGGTTTTGCTCATTTCACTTTGCGTCACTTCATGTAAGTCTTTCTGAATTTTTCTGAGAGCATTCTACTCATCATTTCTGTAAGAAATATAAGTATTTCTTATAGCATATTATAGTATAGTATTCTATAAGAATATAATATATCACAATCATATATCTTAATTTGTTCAGCCATTCCCCAATTGAGCTGCTATAAATATTTTTTACATACAGGTCTTATTTTTTTTTTAATCTTCTTAAGATAAAGACCTAGTAGTGGTATTGCCGGGGTTTATAGCCTTTTGGGCAAAGTTCCAAATTGCTCTTCAGAGTGGTTGGACTAGTTCACAACTCTATCAACAATGTGTCAATGTCCCAGTTTTCCCATATTCTCTCCAGCATTTGTCATTTTCCTTTGTAGTAGGTGTGGGGTGGTGCCTTAGAATTGTTTTAACTTGCATTTCTCTAATTAATAGTGAATTAGAGCATTTTTTCATCTGATTATAGATGACTTTGATTTTTCATCTGAAAACTGCTTGTTCATACCCTTTGACCATTTATCAATTGGAGAATGGCTCTTATTTTTATAAATTTGATCCAGTTCTCTATATATTTGAGAAATGAGGCCTTTATCCAAGAAGCATGCTGTAAAATTTTATTTTACAGTTATGATTACTGTGTATTTCCTGCCATCTTATTTCCCCCCCGTGTGTCTTATTCTTTCTTTTCACTCTGTCCATTCTTAAAAGTGTTTGCCTTTACCTACCCCAGTCTGCCTTCCTTTCTGTCACCTCTCCCGAACTCCCTTTAATCCCCTTCCCTTTCTACCTTCCTGTAGGGTAAGATAGATTTATATACCCAATTGAGTGTGTATGTTATTCCCTCTTTGAGCCAATTCTGGTGAGACCAAGGTTCACATGCTCCTCCACACCTACCCCATCTTCACCTCCACTGTAAAAGGTCTTTCATGCTTCTTTTATGTGAAATAATTTGCCTCATTCTGCCTCTCCCCATCCCCTTCTGCCAGTGCATTCTTCTTTCTCACCCCTTAATTTTATTTTTTTTTAGATGTCATCCCATCGTATTCAATTCATACCCATGTCCTCTGTCTAGGTATAATCCTTCTAACTGCCTTAATAATGAAAAACTTCTTAAGAGTTACAAGTATCATCTTCTCATATAGGAGTATAAACAGTTTAGTCCTATTGAATCCCTTATGATTTCCATTTCCTGTTTACCTTTTTATGCTTGTCTTGAGTCTTATATTTGAAAATCAGATTTTCTATTCAGCTCTCGTCTTCTCATCAGGAATGCTTGAAAGTCTTCTACTTTATTGAATGTCTGTTTTTTCCCATGAAAGATTATACTCAGTTTTGTGGGGTAAGTGATCCTTGGTTGTCATTCTAGCTCCTTTACTCTCCAGCCCTCTGATCCTTTAATGTAGAAGCTGCTAAATCTTGTGTTATCCTGACTGTGGCTCCATAATACTTGAATTGTTGGCTATAATATTTCTGAGAGTTTTCATTTGGACATCTCTTTGAAGAGGTGATTGGTGGATTCTTTCAATTTCTGTTTTACCTTCTAGTTCTAGGATGTTAGGGCATTTTGATAATTTCTTGAAAGATGATGGTTAGGCTCTGTTTTTAGAAAATTTATTTTGGGCTCAAACCCCAAAACTCAAATACAGAATGGAGAAAAGAAAAAGAAACACATCATAAACTTGAATATTGAAACTTAAATACCAAGTAAGGAAAGGAAAAAAAAGTATGTCATATGCACAATAGAATATAAGAGAGGATTCAAAATATATAGCAATAAATTTTCATTTCAAGAAAGCCTGTATGATAAATACTATACATTGTGTTGAGAGCTGTCTATCTTTTCTTTACTTCTTTTTAAGTTTTCTTTTGTTCTCTGCTGTGTCCTTTTTACTTTGTTTCTCTTCCCTCCCCCACTTCCTTCTCCCACCAAGGCTATAATTTTTTTCTTTTGAGGCAGTTAGGGTTAAGTGGCTTGCCCAGGATCACACAGCTAGTAAGTGTCATGTGTTCAGTGTCTGAGGCCAGATTTGAACTCAGGTACTCCTGACTTCAGGACCAGTGCTCTATCCACTGCGCCACCTAGCTGCCTCCTCCACCAAGGCTATAATCAAGTGTGGATATATTTATATATAGATATATAGATACATACACATATACATGTACATACAAACATAAATATATATATAGATATATACTTTCCCTAAAAAATTCTACCCTGATCTTTGTTTTTGTTTATGCATCTCTTATTTCCTATCCCCCCCCCATTCCTCTAGTTTACTTCTGCCCATTACCTTGTCTTCCTATTACTTAGCCTACCCCCACTCCAAAGATCCCTCCCTTATCTTCCCATTCCCATAAATCTAAACACCCTTCTATACCCCCTTTAACCTGTTCCCTTACTCTCCTCTCTAAAGATCCCTCCCTTATCCTCCCATTCTCATTGATCTCAATATGTTTCTATACCCACTCTTTTAACCTATTCCCATACATTTCCCCTCTAGAGATCCTTCCTTTATCCTCTCCCCTGCATCTCCTTACCATTTTATTTCTTCTGAATTTAGAAGACTATTATACTCTTCTGTATGTGTATCTCTATGTATATCTATATCTATCTATCTGTCTATCTAGTTCCTTTGAAGAGGTCTAGGGGTTTTGGGGTGCTGGGACCCCAAGATCGCCGTACCGGGCCCTGCCTGAAAGAATTCAACTCAAATCTTCTTCAGCCAGAGGAAAAGTTTATTGGTGGTAAATCATATAGGTCGGGTGACGCCCGTAAGGACGAGTGGGCATGAGAGGTTCTCAGCCTTGTGGGCCTGAGATTCTCAGCTGGGTGACGCCCATAAAGATGAGCGGGCATGAGAGGTTCTCAGCCTTTTGAGCGTGAGATTCTCAGCATCCGAATGAGGGCCAAGGTGGATCTTAAATACCAGAGTAACTTTGGGTGGCCAGAGAAAGGGGGTTGGGAAAAGGGTCTAAGGTCTAATTGGGGAGGTCTGAGAGATTGAATAGACAATGGGAATAGATAATGGAGGGGCAGGAAGGCAGAAGTTTGAAAGGCATCTGCACAAAATCAAGGTGGGGCTAGGACTTACAAAAGGAGATAAAGGAAGGCCTTTCTGGGGCCTGTAGACAAAAGGGAGCCATATTCTATTCAGGGCTAGGGTTGAAGGTGCATCTGAATAAGATCTAAAGGGAAGCTAGGGCTTTCAAGGGAGGTGAGGGTCTGGGGCCTGTGAGTCAGATTCCCTTTGGGGCAAAGGGTGAAGATCTTGGCTTGGGCCCCACCCTCATCACCTTCTTGAACCCATTCCTGATAAAAGTAGATTACCAGTATTATCAGTCCTCCTCCCCCATCTAATTCTTCTTTGTCAGTTGTTCTTCTCATACCTCATTTGTATAAGATAATTACTCTTTTTAACTGTACCTAGATGGTTTTATGTTTTAAAGTCATATCATACTCAGGTCTACCCCAATCTTTTACAAACTACCCAATTGCTAAGGACAATCTTAGACATACATTTTACATTTTGCACACATAAAAGGTAAATGGTCTGTCCTTATCGAATTCCTTGTAACCAGTCTTTAGTATGTACCTTATGTTTCTCTTGGTTCTTGTCAAGACTTCTGTTAAGTTCAGGTTTTTTTTTTTTTTAACAAAGTCCTAGGAATCTGACAGTTGATCAAATGTCCATTTTTTTCATTCAAGATTAAGCTTAACTTTGCTGGGTATATTTTCAGATGGAATACCAGTTCTTTTGCTCTTCAATATATAGTGTTCCACTGTCTGCAGTCTTTTTAGTGTCTCCGCTGCTACATCTTGTGGCCGTCATAATCAAATTTTTTTTTCTTGTGACTCTTAATATTTTATCCTTGAGCTGGAGGTTTTGGAATTTGACTATAATATTCATCCATTTTCCTCATAGATCTCTTTTAAGTGGTGATCGATGGATTTTTTCTGTTTCTACTCCCCCTGCCCCCCCATTCTACTGCTTCAGTACAATTTTCTTTTTTTATTTCTTGTATTATTGTATCAAGATTCTTTTTTTGATCATAGCTTTCAGGCAGTCAGATTCTTATGTTTTCTCTTGATCTGTTTTCCAGATCGATTGTTTTTCTTATATGATGTTTTACTTTCTCTTCTATTTTTTCATTCTTTATATTTTGTTTAATTATTTCTTGATCTCTTATAACTTCACTGGCTTCCCCTTACCCACTTCTAATTTTCAGTTTTCAATTACCGAAGTTCTAATCTCCTTTTCTAATTGCTTGACTTTCTTTTCATAATCTTTTTGTTTTTCTTGGATTATTCTTATTTTTCTTTAAGTTTTTCCTCAATCTCTCTCATTTGATTTGTAAAGTCTTTTTAAAATTCTTACATGAATTCTTTTGGGGAGGTGACCAATTGACGTTACTCTTTGGGGTAGAAGAGGGTTTCTTTGCTTCAATATCCTCTTCTGAAGATGAGCCTCAGTCTTCTCTATTTCTATAATAGCTTTCTATGGTTGGATTCTTTTGCTTTTGCCTGTGTATTTTTTATGGTAATAGTTTAATTTTTATAATATCTCTAGTTCTGGAGTATTGGGGGGGGGCCTCTGGCTTCATATCCTCACTTCTCCCCTGTAGCCTGGAAACAAAGTCAAACCTATAAGCCTCCTGTAAGTGCCCATAGCCCCAGAGGCTTCCTGCCCTGCTGCTTCTGTGCTCACCAGGCATTTGCTGGTTCCTTCTCTACCCAGCCATTCTCTAGCACAGAGGGTTCTGCTGTTCCTTATTAGCAGAGGCTTTCTTGATCTTCTGCTCAGGTGCTCAACTCCTCTCAGTGTTCCTGGGGCAAAAGTTCCTGTGGCTGGGGCTGAGACAGTCTCCTAACCCAGCTAACCGCAGGCCTTGCCCCTTATTGTTAAAGCAGACCCTAGCCTTGGAGGTGTTTACTCTTCACTTGAACTAGACTTCATCCTGGGATTTTCCTTCCTCCTGCTATTATCCTAGGAGGACTCCTGTTGTGCCTCATTCTTATTTATTCCCCCTGCCCCCCAACTTTGTTTGCCCTGAGGTACTGTTTTATCTCTTTTGGGAGAAAATCTTGAGAGCTTGGAATTTTCTGACCTACTCCACCATCTTTACAGAGTCCTCTATTTAGGCTCTTTTTTTTTGATCATAGGTTCAGGTAGTCCAATAATTCTTAAATTATCCCTCCTGGATATATTTTCCAGGTCAATTGTTTTTCCAAGGAGATATTTCACATTTTCTTCTATTTTTTCATTCTTTTGATTTTTTTAAAAATTATTTCTTGATATCTCATGGAGTGATAAGTTTTCACTTGCCCAGTTCTAATTTTTAAGGAATTATTTTCTTCAGTGAGCATTTGTACCTCTTTTTCCATTTGGCCAGTTCTGTGTTTTAAAGAGGTCTTTTCCTCAGTGAGTTTTTATACATCTTTTTCCAATTAGCCAGTTTTCTTTTTAAGGTGTTTTTCTCTTCATTGGATTTTTGTGCTTCTTTTACCATTTTGAAAGTGTTATTTTCTTCAGTATTTTTAAGGTTGGGGTTTTTTTTTTGGGTTACTTTTATGCCTCTTTTACCTAACTGTTGGCTCTTCATTATTATTATTATTACTGTTATTTCTTGTATAACACAACTTTCTTTTACCAACATTTCTTCTACTTCTCTTATTTGATTTTTTTTGTTTTGCTTTTTGGTGAGGCAGTTGGGGTTAAGTGACTTGCCCAGGGTCACACAGCTAGTTAAGTGTCAAGTGTCCAAGGCCAGATTTGAACTCAGGAACTCCTGACTCCAAGGCTGGAGCTCTATGCACTGCGCCACCTAGCTGCCCTCTCTTATTTGATTTTTAAAATCCTTTTTGAGCTCTTCAGGAATTCAATTCATATTTTTCTTTGAGGCTTTGCATATAGCAATTTTGACTTCTTTGTCTTCTGATCTTTCCTGGCACTATAGTAGCTTTCTTTGGTCAGCATCTTTTTTGTTGTTGTTGTTGTTTACTCATTTTTAGCCTCTTTCTTGACTTTTAACTTTATGTTAAAGTTGGACTCTGCTTCCAGGGTTTAGGGGGCCCTATCCCAAGCTTCAGGTTTTTTTTTTTAAGGCAATTGGGCTTAAGTGACTTGTCCTGGGTCACACAGCTAGTAAATGTCAAGTGTTTGGTCTGAGGTCAGATTTGAACTCAGGTCCTCCTAATTTCAGGGATGGTAATCTATCCACTGTGCCACCTCGCTGCCCCCAAGCTTCAGGTTTTTTGTGCAGCTCCTTTCAGAGCTAGTTTTTGGTTCTGTATGTTTTTAGTTCTTTTGAGGTGATATGATCTAAAGGGAGGTCGGTTTGCTACGCTCCTGTTTTATTCTCTGGTCTGTAAGTGAACATAAGTACTCTTTTCCACCCTAGAACTATGACCAGGGTCCCTACTCCTCAGCCTTGGACTGCTACCCATGACTGGGACCCAGATCTGAGTATAGGCAATGCAACATAGTCCTGCCTTCAGTGCCAGCAAAGGCACCCATGCAATCTCCTTCTGACCCATTGTCCAATCTCCTTCCCATCTGTGGGATGAGAGATCTGAAAGCTGCTGCTGCCACCACTGATTCAGTCACCCCCAAGTTCTGTGGCTAGTTTTCTGGGGTGTGGCTTGTACTGTACTGTGTTCCACTGTCATCCTAATGTGACAGATCTTTCCTGCAAACCTTCTGAGTTGTCTTGGGTTGGAAAATTGTTTTACCTCATCCTTTTGTGGGTTCTGCTACTCCAAAATTTGTTTTGAGGCATTATTTGAAGTTGGTTGGAGGGGAATTTGTGAGAGCTCAGGTGAGTCCCTGCCTTTTCTTTACCATCTTGCCTCCACCTCCTAGTAAGGTCACTTACCTGATCATTTGTTACAAGGATTTCATTTTTATCTTTTTCTTGGAAGGAGAGGTGGAAGAGAGAGAGCAAATACTTATTAATTGAAAAATAATTTTAATTTTAAAAAGAAGAGATGCTCAATATTATGAAATATAGTAGAAAAACAAAGAATAAAGACTGAGTAAATATAATTGGATTTTATGATAATAAAATTACTGGTAGCATTTTAGGAATTGCACTAGAGGTTTGGGCAACAGCTAAATGGCTCAGTGGATAGAGTTCTGGGCCTGGAGTCAGGAAAGCCTGAGTTCAATCCAGCCTCAGACACTAGCTGTGTAGTCTGGTGCAAGTCACTTAACCTCTGTTGTCCTTGGAGGCAGCTTAGTGGCTCCATAGATAGATCACTGGGTCTGCAGTCAATAAGACCTGAGTTGAAATCTGGCCTCAGACACATTCTAGGTATGTGGCCCAGGTCAAGTTACTTAACTTCCACAAACCACTCCAGTATCTTTACCAACAAAATCCCATTGGCAGTATGCTCCATGGGGTCAGGAAGAGTTGGACACAAGTAAACAACTGAACAAATGGAGGTTTGAAAGTTTTAGGCGATTAAGGAAGATTACATAGTGAAAAAATGGAATCAAAATATATAATTTTTGGACAACTTTGGAATGAGAAAAATAGGAAGTAAGGTCAAAGAAAATGTGTTTAAGTAAGAAAGATTTGTGCATAGTTGAATATAGAAAGAGGGGAGCAGTAGAGAAGCAGATATTTAATAATTCAAAAGATGGAGAAAACTACAAGAGTGAGATTTTTCTTTTTTCTTTTTCCAATCCACAAGTATTTATTGAGTACTCTTAAGTGTTAGAGATACAAAGACAAAATATGAAATAGTCCTTGCCCTCAAGGAGCTTATATTCTGTCAAAGGACAAGAAAATTGAGGGCTCAATTGATAATAATTTTTAAATGTAAATTGCAACCTGCTCCCAATTTATCTGCCCTTCTCCCAAAATGTTAGTCCTGCACCTCATCCACACCCACTTTGTGTGTGTATATGTGTGTGTGATATACACACATACATACCTGTAAGGGTAAGATTTTTCAAGAAGTGACAAGGTAGATCTATGGAGAAGTGAAGAATTTATGACCAAACAAGAGATAGAGAACATTATGAAATAAAAAATGGATAATTTTGATTACATTAAATTAAAAAGATTTTGCTCGGAATCAATGCAGTCAAGATTAGAAGGAAAGCAGAAAGCTGGTAAACAGTTTTTACAGGAAACATCTCTGATAAAGGCCTCATTTCTCAAATACCTAGAGAACTGAGTCAAATTTTTAAGAATACAAGTCTTTTGTAATTTGTAAGAATTTGTAAGATTTGTAGATTTGTAAGTTTACCTAACTGATAAATGGTCAAAGTATGTGAACAGGCAGTTTTCAGAAGAAGAAATCAAAGCTATCTAGAGTCATTAAAAAATGGCTTTGAAAAAAAAGGTGGGGGTAGCTAGGTGGCATAGTGGATAGAGCTCAGGCCTTGGAGTCAGGAGGACCTAAGTTCAAATATGGCCCCAGACACTTGACACTTACTAGCTGTGTGATCCTGGGCAAGTCACTTAATCCCAACTGCCTCACTAAAAAGCAAAAAAAAAAAAAAGGAATAAAAAGGAAAAAGAAAAAATGCTGTAAATCAATATTGATGAGAGAAATGCAAATTAAAACAACTGTGAAGTATCACCTCATACCTATTACATTGGCTAATATGACAGAAAAGGAAAATGATAAATATTGGAGAAGAAATGGGGAGTTGAGACCTGATCTAACCGTTCTGGAGAGCAAATTGGAACTGTGCCCAAAAGGCAATCAAATTGTGCATGTCCTTTGATCCATCAATTACACTACTAATTCTGTATCCCAAAGAGATCATAAAAAGGGGAAGAGGTCCTCCTTGTACACAAATATTTAGAGCAACTCTTTTTGTGGTGGCAAAGAATTGGAAATTGAGAGGGTGCCCATCAGTTGGGGAATGGCTGAACAAGTTGTGGTATATGAAAATAATGGAAGACTATTGTACTATAAGATGAGCAGGAGGATTTCAAAAAAACCTGGAAAGACTTATAATGAACTGATGCAAAATGAAGTAAGCAGAACCAGGAGAACATTCTGTGATGATCAACTATGAATGACTTAGCTCTTCTCAGCAATACAGTGATCAGAGACAATTCCAAAAGACTCATGATGAAAAATGGTATCCACATCCAGAGAAAGAATTATGGAGTATGAATCCAGATTGAAGCATACAATTTTCATTTGGTTTTGATTTCTTCTGATTTTTCCACTTTTGTTCTGTTTCTTCTTTCACAACATAACTAATGTGGAAATATGTTCAACACGATGGCACTTGTATAACCTATATCAGATTACTTGCTGTTTTGGTGGATTGGGGGGAGGGCAGGAGGGAAAAAAATTTAGAACTCAAAATATTATAAAAAATGAATGTTGAAAACTGTCTTTACATGTAATTGGAAAAAATAAAATACTGTTACATGTAAAAAAAAAAGTGATAAAGGATCCACAACTCTAATAAAGGTATCTGTTTTTTGTTTCATTTTTTAAAAAAGATTATGAATTTATAAAGCATCTAAAAATATCCCATATACAAAATAGAACAAACAAATTTTTTTCTGAGGAAATAAAAAGAAAACAGAAGGTTCTATAATGTAAAGTTCATTTTTAAAAAAGTATATACACATAATATATAATAAATTAAACATATTTTTCTTTTAGAATTATATATTTTTTCAATCAGCAAAAATCTGCCTTCTTTCCCTCCCACCTTAACCATCAACCTCCAATTGAAAATGAAATAAAGGCAAAACTTCTGTTACAAACATGTAGTATAGCTAAACAAATGACCACGTGTATTTTATTTATTGTTTTGAATCCTTCACCTCTCTCTCAGGGGGTTGGTAACATGTCTCATCCAAGTCCTGTGGAATCGTGGATGGTCATTAAACTTAATCAGAGGTCCTAATTCTTTCAAAATTATTGGTCTTTAACATGTTGTTGTCAGTACTCTCTTGGTTCTGTTCACTTTCAACCTGCTTTGACTTCTGAGAGCCAAGATGGAAGAATAAGCAGTAAGTAGCTCTCCTCTCCCGTATTAACATTGAAAAATCCAGAGAATATTGCCCCAGGAAAAATCTTGAAGTAGTAGAGTCAACAGAAAGATTAGGTACAGCAGTCTTTTAGCTTATGAGGCTAGGGGGACTAGTGGGAAGGTCCCTTTTCCAGAAGGCAAAGGAGCTTGGATTACAACCAAGGATAAACTACCCAGCAAAATTGAGATAATCTTTTAGGAGAAGAGATGGACATTCACTGAAATAGGGAATTCCAGACTTTCCTGATGAAAAGGCCATAGCTCAATGGAAAATTTGATCTTCAAATACAATACTCAAGAGAGGCATAAAAAAGGTAAACAACAAAGAGAAAAAAAATGAACAAATATGTTATTCAATAAGGGCAAACTGTTTACATCCCTACATGGGAAGATGATACTTATAACTCTTGAGAACTGTATCTTTATTACAACATTTAGAAGGGATATACATAGACAGAGGGGGTGGGTTTAAGTTGACTTTGATGTGGTGTAAAAAACCTAATGAAGTGATGAAAAGGAACTGTAATGGGAGAAGAGGAAAGGAGGAAACAGAAAAGGGTGAATTGTATCACATGAAGAGGCACAAAGACATGTTACAGTAGAGGGAAAGAAGGGAGGCAGGTGAGCATTGTTTGAACTTTACTGTCATCAGATTTGGCTCAAAGAGGGAATAACATTCAGGTATAGAAATTTAACTTGCTATACAGACAGTAGGAGGGGAAAGGGGAAAGAAAAGAAAAGGGGTAGAAAGGAGGGAAGAAGTAGTAAGGGAAAAGGTAAAGAAAAGGGAGGGGGCTGATAAAAGGGAGGGCAGATTGAGGGAGGTGGTGGTCAAAAGCAAAACTCTAGTGAGGAAGGAAAGAGAGAAAAGGAGAAAGGAAAGTATAAATGGTGGAGGGGGGAATAGGATGGAGAGAGACACAGATAGTAATCATAACTGTGAGTGTGAATGGGATGAATTCCCCCATAAAATGGAAACAGCAGAATGGATTAAAAACCATAATCCTACAATATGTTGTTTACAAGAAACACATTTGAAACAGAGGGATACACGTAAAGTAAAAGTAAAAGGTTGGAGTAGAATATATTATTCTTCAGCTGAAGTAAAAAAAGCATCAGTAGCAATCCTGAGCTCAGACAAAGGAAAAGCAAAAAATAGGTCTTATTAAAAGATTCTGTTCACTTTCCCCTGTGTCAGAATTCTTAAATCCTTCCAATTTATTTTTTCTTCACAATAGCATTGTTATTGTATAAATTGTTTTCCTGTTTATGTCCACTTCACTTTGTTTCACTTGTTAGAAGTCTTCTCGACCCTGGGCAAGTCACTTAACCCCAATTGCCTTTAAAAAAAAAAAAGAAGTCTTCTCAGATTTGCCTGAAAGCATCACTAAAGCAATTTGCTTTTTGAAACGAGAATTGTCTTTCTTTGAAACTGCAGGGAATTTAATTGTAGAATTAAGGACATTTTGAGAGTTCCCAGGAGGTGATTTTGATCTTTGGAGTGAAGTAAAAAATGAAACCCATGTAGATGGGAGAGAGGGGTAAAATTAGGAAGAAAAGAGAATATTGAATTTGTTTTCTATTTCAAATTACCTTATTTTATTTATTAATATACATGTGTATATTTTTTGTAGGACAATTAGATAGTTCAGTGGGTAGAATACTGGGCCTGAAGTCTGAAAGACTTATTTTTCCTGAGTCCAGATCCAGCTTCACTTACTTACTGGATAGGTCCCTGGACAAGTCACTGAACCCTTTTTGTCTTAGTTTCCTCATTTGAAAAATGAGATGGAGAAGGAAATGGCAAAGCACTCCAGTATCTTTGCCAAGAAAACCCCAAACGGGTTCACAAAGAGTTGGACACGACTGAAACAACTGAACAAGAAGAAAATATTATTTATGCAGGATCATAGATCTAAAGTTTGAAAGACCTGCAAAAATCATGTAGTCCAATCATTTTGTAGTATAAGATGTCCCAGTTCTTAACATTTATTGTTGTTAGAGGGTAATACACTAAAGAGCCAAATAGTCCAGAAATACATAAATCATTTTATTATAGTGCAGTGCAAGTTATGCATGGAAAAGTTCAAGGCCTTAAACAAAACTCTTGGGATCAGGAGAATAGAATAATAGTTGAAGTGAGGGTAGAAGACTTTGTAGCTAAGGACATAACTAGGTCTCTTTCACCAGAAGGAGTGACTAAGACAATTAAGTCTTAGTTCTTATAGCCTTGGGTTCAGTGGTTTTTAGGTCACAGCAAGATAAGAAGAGGGTGATGATGTTATTTAGAAACACCACTTAGCATATCCAGTTTCACCCTCCTAGTTGGTACTTTGAATGTTTCAGCTCTGATCATGTTAACACAAGGTCAGCCCATTGAAACAGTTGGAGTTCTTTACTTTTGTATGAACAGGGTAGGTTCTCATTCTGGTGGTCTGGCTGACTCCTCTGATATCAAAAAAGAGAGATTACTAGGTTGAAAATATGGAGTAAAAGCATGGTGTATGGAAGTTTCCAGAAAATGACAAGACAGGGTGTTAAGCAGGAAGAGAGTGTATGCTTGGTGTCCAGGGCAAAGAAAGCCTGTCAAGAGTAAGTCTTTTGAGTCTCAGAGGGCACCATCAGCTCCATATTTAAAAAAAAATAATTACTATGTATAATCTCCAAAATAATAATTATTTTTCTGTAAACTGTTTTACTTATTGAAATGTCTTTCTATACTCCATCCTCCACCTATGGTTAGGATGAATTAGAGACCTTTTAATGTATCTTAGAACAACAAGTTTCAAAATATAGTCTTTAGACCTATGGGAGTCCTCAAGACCCTTTCATAATAATTCTAATATTTTAATTTCCAATATAGTAAATATCAATAGATGTGATGAAATCCTAATAAAGCTGCCCCCAGCCCCAATATTGTAACTTCCTTATGGGCCCCACTGAACAGCAGGCATGTCCTGATTTAAACACACAATCTGGCTTTAACCACACCACGGGCTCCCAGACTCAACACAGCCACTGGTCCTAGCTAGCCACTGCCCCCAGATCCAGTTCACATATTTGAACAGGTGTGTTCTTGTACTCAACCATAATCACATCATCCATCTAGCCTAAGACAGGGCTATAATATCTGACTATCTATCTTGATAGGACAGGACCACAATAGCTAGCCAATCGGAGGGCAGGCATGACCAGGATGTTTGACTACAGAACCATAGAAGGGACCCCTCCCCATTACCTAATCTCTTAGCAAATCCCTCCTGACTTTTTAATTTTTGTGATTTCTGTTGTGTAATCAGCATCATTACACTATAAATTTGTGTTGTCTTACTAAGTTGCTGGTTCCTCTTGGAACCATAACCCACTTCTGAGGGGCATCAGTCCTTAATAAGTGCCTGTACTTGGATTAGAGGTGATCTGATTCTGGATTCTTTGAGACAGTGCCACCACAACACACCATGAAACTGCAACAGGTGTAATTCACATAAAGAGAAGCTCTTTGGGCTGCCAGCCTCATTAATTTTAAAGTGTGAAACAATCAGGAGACAAAAAAGTTTGAGAACTTCGGCATTAGGACAATAGCTAAATATCTGAGTTTTGCTATATAAGCTTTTTACCTTAAAATGCTAGTGTATTCGTCATGATGCTGATAGCAATGGACTAACCAGTGGCTCTTGTTATTTTGCAGCTGTAAACAGATCATGTGCTGTCTAGCCCAACAATCAAGTGAGAAAATTGACAGATTTCGAGCTCATGCTGGATCCATTTTCTTGAATCTTTTGTACTTTGACAGTCCTCCAGTTCCCCACCTTCCTTATAGAGAAGAATTAGAAAAGATATTTCCAAGGTATGAGAAATTTTGTATATTTTCATCCGACTTTTATTCCAGCATACTCTTAATTGCTGTGCTTATTCTTTTCATTGAATGGACGGTAAAAAAAGAAAAAAAGAAAATTTCATAATATATGGTATTTACTTCTTTTTACAGATCAGAATCTTCTGTTTTAAATTGGAATGCCCCTTCACAGGCATTCCCTTGCATTACTCAGCTCCTTGCACTGCCAGCCTATCGATACCATGTCCTATTAGGTTTGGCAGTCTCTGTTGGTGGCTTAACAGAGTCAACGGTAAGAAAACATCTTGTGTTTTAGTTCTTTTAAAGCTTTGAGTTGTGTAAGGAGCTGTGATACTCCATTTGGGGGGAAAAAGTTGCTTTGCCTGCTTTCTAGGCTTGTCATGTGGGTTGGTTGGGTACTTTGTGAAACTCAGGGTGCTTTATGTGTGAATCATTGTGATTACTTCTGTTCTCTAAGGTCTTAAAAGTCTTGAAAGTACTTGACCAGTACTTGTCTTTCACCACAGTGGATTTAAGGAAGATCTTTGGTATGGTGATACAGTCACATTGCTGGACAACAATTTACTCATCTGTAAAATATAGAGATTGGAATAAATTTACCATCAAGGTCTCTTCCACTTTTAGAATCCTACGAAACTTTTCTTAGTAAATTGCAGCAGTGTCGGAGGATAATGATTGTAGGATAGAAAGATCATCACAGCTATGGATCTTTTTATTGTCTTTTGCTGGTTTCTTTCTTTTTAAAAAGCTTTTAACTGAGTTAGAATGGTTTTGTGTCATTCTGTGCATTTCCACACAAGATCAAGGATTTAGTTCTTTTTCCCATGACCACAAGATTATATTGTCATCTTTGTTGTTAAATAGGTTGACAATGGAAAATCTTGTACAATATGAGAGCAATATGATTGAAACTTGATGAAATTATTTTCTTCAAGATGACAGTGAAGTATATTATATACAGACAGACTTGGGAATACCTCTGGGTTTAAAAATTGACTTTTACAAAGTATCATATATGTTCTCAGTTTTTCTTTTCCTTAGTGATGTTTGCACAAGTATCTTTTATGACTTTGCTTACCCATTTATTTCACTGCTCTTGCTATTACAAACACCCGAATATTTAAACAGTTTTCATTTTCACTTAAAAATCAGTGGCATTTATTTCATTTCTAACATTACTTTTCCTTCTTATATATTAAAAAAAATTGTACTGTGTTTAGAGTATGTTTATTTACATTCTCCAAGCAATCTTAGAATGAAATCACTTTTAATACAGTCAGTGAATATAAAATACTGCTTATCTGTGCTGTTTCAAGTCTTGTTCTTTAGCTTGAAATTATGAATTTAGCTTCCTGGGATCTGGAATCAGAGGACATGGTTTAGAATCCCAATTCTATTCGCTACCTTGTGACCACAGATAAATTCAGTTTTTGTGGGCTTCAAGTTGCTTTTTTTGAAAATAAAAGTTGGACTAAATGATATTTTAGATCATTTCAACTCTAACTCCTATGACTGTGAAATCTAGATTGTTTTCAAAAGATTTTCTCCCATGATATAGATAGTAGCTCAAATGTTAAGATTATGAGAATAGAATTTACTTTTGAAATAGGAATGCTATTTTTTTTTGTTTCTATAAATAGTATACTTTTATTAAGTGAAAGCACCCAAAGTTTGCCAGGTTTTATTTTATTTTATTTATTTTATTTTATTTTAGTTACCTGGGGCTGAGAGGATTACTTAGGATTACTTACTTTTAAAGCAGTTAACAGAGTTTTAAAAATTGTATTAAGAAAATAATAGAATAAAAGGATTGGGAAATTAATAACTGTCTTTGCGTAATACTTTATATTTTCAGGGTGTTTTTACAATCCATCAACTTATTTGAGTGTTACAAAACCCCAGTGATATAGTTGTATGAATATTATACTTATTTTAAAAGGTTAAGAATCAGAGTCTCTCTTAAGAGAGCTTGTGAATTGCCCAACATAGATGATGGGGGTGTGGGCGCAAGCTGAGATCTTAGCACCTTGCCCCAAAGGAAATCTGACTCCCATTTGTCTACAGACCCCAGCCCCTCATCTCACTTTGAAAGCCTTAGCCTTACCTTTTAATCTTATTCAGATGTGCCATTGCCCCTCACCCTAAAAAGAATCTGGCTGCCTTTTGCCTATAGGCCCCAGAAAGCCCTTACTCTGGTCTCAGAGGGTTCCTTATTGATTCCCCTTATCTCACTTTGAAAGCCCTAGCCCCACCTTTTTGATCTCATTCAGATGCCTTTCAGTTCCTTCATTATCTATTCCCATTGTCTGTTCAGTCTTTTAGACATTCCAGTCAGAATTCTCACCCAGAACATTTTCCCAGCCCTCTCCTCTGGCCACCCAAAGTTACTTTATAAGATCTATCATGGTCACCATTCAGAGGCTGAGAATCTCTCATGCCCGCTAGTCCTTGCAAGTGTCACCTGGCCTATATGTTTTATTTGAGTTGAATTCATTGAGGCAGGGCCCAGCATCGCAATCTCAGGGGTTCCCAGCAGCACCCCGCAAACCGCTAGGCCTCTTTATAGCTAGTACATTATTGATCCTGAACTCAATCCTAGGTAATCTGATGTTAAAGCCAATGCTCTTTTTTCAAAATTACTTTACATATTCATTATATAGAAAATATCTTTAATCACTATTTTCTTATATTGCTGATATCGTGTAAAATTTTTCCTACTTGCTGTCTCTATTTTGAAAGAAATCATTTAGATGATTTTTAGACTTGTGTTTTAATGCACTTTTTCTGTACACTGTTTTATTTCATTAAGAATTTTTTCACCCATTTGTGAGAAGTGCTATTTGGTGATAATAAAGGTTTTTTGGAGTGTTAATTATGCCCAGGACATTATACATTGTAATTTGAATATGCTTTTAATTATCAAATCACAGCTACACTTTAACAACTCAGAAATAGTCACAAGGTGTATACTTGGGGACCATTTAAACTGAGGGCACAAAATCACAATGTTGCAACTGATAATACTTTCCTTTGTTAAATACACTACAAAACACTGTGTTACCAATAAAATGTATGTGATGATGAATTGATAATTCCTTTGTAACCTTAGTTTTTGAATAACTTTTGTATATATTTGTCCTGCCAAAAGAAGTTGTACAACAAATTGAAAAAAATTCCGTTGCTTTAGGTGCTTTACATTTAATAGGATTAAGTATATTGTGAATATTTCACAATAAGTTGTTAAAATATTTCATAAGTTGGAAGGTCTGTTGAAAAACAGGCCCATAAATAAACATGAATTAGTCCAACTGTACTGAAAAGCAATTTGCAGTTATTCAAAGGAAGCCATTAGGGGCAGCTAGGTGGTGCAGTGGACAGAGCACCGGCCCTGAAGTCAGGAGGACCTGAGTTCAAATCCAGCCTCAGACCAAACACTTGACACTTACTAGCTGTGTGGCCTGGGCAAGTCACTTAACCCCAATTGCCTAAAAAAGAACAAAACAAACAAACAAAAAACCAAAGAAAGCCATTAAAATGTTTAAACTCTTTGACCTAGAGCTCTTCTATTAGGCATACACTTCAGGGAAATAAGGGATTAAATTAAATTCTCCATGTATATCAAAGTATTTGTAATACTCTTTGTAGTAGCAAAGAACTAAAAAGAAAGCATAACCCTATTGATTGGCCAAACAAGTTGTAGTTGTAGTTGTAGTTGTTGTTCAGTCATTTTTTTAGTCATGTCCAATTCTTTGAGAGTTCATTTGGGGTTTTCTTGGCAAAGATACTGGAGTGGTTTGCCATTTTCCTCCTCTAGCTCATTTTATATATGAGGAAGTGAGGCAAACAGGGTCAAGTGACTTGCCCAGGGTCATATAGCTAGTAAGTGCCTGAGGCCAGATTTGAACTCAGGAGGTGGGGTTTTCCTGACTCTAGGCCTGGCACCCCCTAGCTGCACAAACAAATTGTAATATATAATGACAAATCATTGCACTATAGGAAATAATGAATACTGAGAAACATGGAAGACTTATGTGAACTAAAGCAAAGTGAAGTAAACAGAGCTAAGAAAACAATATGAATAATGACTCCAACAATGTAAATAACAAAAGAACAATGTCAGCTAAACTTAACACTTTGTAATTATAGTGACCAAACTTGATTCTAAGGAAAAAGATGAGAAAAATGCCCCTTTTTCTCATCATTGCAGGAGAATGTGGTAGAGGGAGAGATGGATCTCTGATTGAAGAACATTTTATATATTGTTAGAGTCATTTCATATATTGGTTGATTTTTCTAAAATAGCTTTTTTCCTGTCTTTCCCCCATTGTTAACATTGGATATCTCCCTTGAAGAATATATTTTGAAAATTAAGGTGATACAGAAACAAAAATATCAGTAAAAACATTCCTGATTACTTGAAACTGAAAAGCTATGTACACACACACATGCACACACATACACAATTCATATAGCTAGGATAAGAAAGGAAGCAGTCAAATGAGAAGAAAAAAATCTTTGTATTAAATTTCTCTGATAAGGGTTTGGTTTCCCAAGATATGTAAACAGTTAGTTGATTTGGATCTGTGAATCCATTTGATTATTTGAATAACATGGTATTCATATACAGAATAGATTTACTACTTTGTTGCATGATGGTGATGATAATGCAATGATAATTAACCTTTAAAACATTTTGTATTTGGTGGATAATGAATTCTGCATTGCTAAAGGTCTTCAAATGGAAGCTAGATGTCCACTTATTAGGATATTGTAGATGGGTTTAGGTATAAATGAATGATGAAGAAATGAAACAGCCACAAATGAAGACTACCTTATTTGAGAATTTTGATTGTGACTAATGTAAAACTAGACCAAAGATAACTATTTGGTCCTGTGTAAACCCAAAGACTTTTTGAGACTTACTTTATTTCAGAGCTCTGTAGTACATTTTAAATAATTATGCTATTTTAAAAGACTTGTAGCTTAATGGGTCTTCTTTTTTTTCAGATATGGTCTATAAATTGGTAAATGTTGTGATTTTTTAAAAAGTCCAAATCTGTGCCTTCACTGGTATGGGGAACTCCCAATGGAGAATTTGTGATACCTATCAGTAGCTCTTCTAGAGCAGTGAAAGGTGAAATGAACCAATTATGTTTCAGAGATAGGACTGAAGCCCAGGTCTTTTAGAACCTAAGTCCAGCTCTCTATCTATTAGGCAGCATTGCCTTTCTAAGGATAATAAAAACTGAAATAGTCATTGTGAGAAGACTAGTATTCCCTTCGTGGAAATATAAGTTGATCTAACCACTCTGGGAAATAATTTGGAATAATTATAATTATAATTATTATAAATAATGAATATAACTATACATTATCATAAGTTATTATAAATGAATAATTTATCATTATAAGTGCCTAAATTGTTCATATCCTTTTACCCTTTACCTTGGCCATATTACCTGAAAAGGTCAAAGAAAGAAAGGCCTCACAGAATTGAAAGTAGTTGTCATAACAAAAATACTGGAAATAAAGTAATTGTCTGTTGACTGAGAAATGATTGAAGAATCTAGTATATGAATATAATGGAATATTATTTCATCATAGAGAATTCATAGAAACTTGGGAAGATTTGTTTGAGTTCATACAGAGAAAACAAAATAGAACTAAGACAACAAACTGCACAGAGGCCACAGTTATATATAAGAAATGAAATTCAGGCTGTGTAGTTCATTAAATTCTAACATTGACTGTGCATTATAAGGATTAAGCTGAAGTTCTCTGCGGTATATCCTTGTCTCAGTCATGGTTGTTAAGAGTATACATTTGTGGTTAATTTTCCTCTTATATCTTTATCTGCCAGAGATGGATTCTGTCCCCCAAGTGTCCTTATTGAATATTTTTTTTGTGTGTGTTACAGGTCAGGTACTCAACACAAAGTCTTTTTGAGTACATGAAGAAAATTCAAAATGATATTCAAGCCATGGACAGCTTTAGTGAAACTTTGATTCAAGTATTTGAGGACAACCTCCTGAATGACAGGTAATTTAGACATCTTGAAGTTATGAGAATAGTGAAGTAGTAGTAGTAGTAGTAGTAGTAGTAGTAGTAGTAGTAGTAGTAGTAGTAGTAGTACCTTCCATTTGTATAGCACTTCATTTCAGTGCTCCTGTTTCCTCATCTATAAAATGATGAAATCGTACCATGATTTGCTATTCAAGCTGCAAAATTATTTAATATCTATATTACCTTATTTGATCTTCCCCAGAATCTAATGTGGGACAGAGATATACAAATTAACAAGTCAAAGTAAAATAAACTGTTGACAGAAAACTTAAAAAATTTTATTCATAAATAATTAAATGTATGAATAATTAATTTAATATATAATGTATCTTCATTTTGCTTCAGTCACTTATTTTACATGGTTTGGCATTGAGTTCTTAAGAAAATCATTCATTGCGAAACTATACCTTTATTAAATGTACCATTAACAAACAATTCATTTTTTCCAAGTCTTGTCACAATAATATGTTTTTCAATGAGATTTAAAGCAGATGAATTTGGTATGGAGATAGGCCTTAGAGAAGCCCAGGGATGCAATAAAAGTACATTAGATATAACAGTGATAAAAAAAAAAACAACCTAAAACAACTAAAGAGAATTAGCTATAACCTCCTCTAGTCAGTTAAAAAATGTATGCAAAGAAAACAAAAAAAAGTGAACAAAGAAAAAATTGTCAGAATCTCCGGGAAGTGTGCAATGGAGATAAGATTACAAAACAATTAACCTGGGAAACAGGTCCAGGAGAGATAACCCAATATTCATTAGGCTATCTGAAAGTCATGAACAAAACTTAATAATAACTTTGTATACCATTTTTCAAGAAGTTATAAATGAAAACTGCCCAGATGTCTTAGAACAAGCGCACATTGTGTAAATAGGAAGAATTCACTGGTACCTTCTTAAAGGAAATTTCTGAATGAAAGCTCCCAGCAATATCATAGCCAAAAATCTGAAGCTTCCAGGTTAAAGAAAAAATATGTATTTCAAGCAGTCAAAAAGAAAGAGTTCAAGTACAAAGGAGCCAGTTAAGATCACATAAGACTTGACAGCTTCCAGTTTAAAGGAGAGGAGAATTTCAAATATGATATCCCAGAAGGCCAAAGATAAAGGCTTACAACCAAGAATAAGCTATTAACAAAATTAAGTATAATCCTAAAGAGGAAAAAATGGATCTTTAATGAAATAGAGTATTTCCAGTCACTCCTGGTGAATTCCAGGACTGGGTAGATACTTTGAAATGGAAACATATTAAACAAAAGAAACATAGAAAGGTACACAAATTTGATCAATGAAATAGGACTGGGGGAGGAAACAAGTATCCTCTCAGACCCTTAAAAGTGTCAGGGGGTTGATAAATTTAAATAAGAAAGGCAGAGGACCTAGGAGTTATGTTGTTGTTTTTGGTGGTCCTAGGAATACAAAGAGTTGTCACTTTACATAAGTGGGTCATTCTGCAGATCCCTATGTAAAGCTATTTTTATGTAATGTTAATTTGCCCAGGAAAGTAGGGAACAGAGGCAAGAAAAGAAGAAAGGGTCTCACACCCAGGGGTGGGGTGGGGTAGGGGGTTGGGGGGTAGGGGGTGTCTGCACAGAGTTCAGGAACATGTGAGGGGCCAGAAACAGAGAAGTGACAGTAGGAAGAAGCACATGCAGGGGACCAGGGCCAGCCATGTGGGGGCCTGACTGGAACCGAGAAGAAGAACATGAGGGGCAGACGTGGGGTATTAGGAACTGGGAACAGATACATGATATTCAAGTGTGGACAGATGGAAGACAGACAAGCAAGACTGGCCACATGGGTGGGTGGCCAAAGGTTTCCTCTCTTGGTGCTGGAGGTCTCAAATCACACCCCTTATGGCTGTGGTGGCAGTGGCCATCTCTTCATGTCCATTCTGCTTTTACTTGAAAGGGTTTTTAAAGGATATTTTAACAGTTTTTTTTGTTTGTTTGGTGGGAAGCCAACAGAGCTCCAAGTTGAGGGGCAGGAGCAAAGAGAGAGATAGAGAGGGGAAGAGCACAGTACTATACGGGTAAAGTTAACATAGGGTTTTTTTTTTTAATGTGGATTTCTTTCAGAATTCTTCACCTAAAAAAAAAATTAAAAAAAAAATTCTTCACCTAAAATTGAATTTGCACAATGTGAATTTATGTAAAGAGAGAATTGTTTGTAATTTGAAGAGATAGGAGACTATTCAGGGGGAAAAGGAGGAATCCTACTGTCTCACATAATAATCATGCATGCATGAGATGAAGGGTATGAAAATGTAAAGAATGGGTAAGAGGAATAGGTATGCCATGAGCCTTATTTCGATATGAACCAGAAAAAAGGAAGGTGGAACACTTATAAATTAATATCCACCAGTGCACATAGTGTACATACACAAACATGTATGGAGAACAATGTATAGAAATACATTAAACTTAATAGATAAATAGGAATGGGTAGGGAAAAGGAAGAGGGGGTTTTGGCAGGATAGGCAAATAGTTAGGTGAATGTATATTCATCAGACATACTTCCAGGTGTGAGGAGTGAGTGTGAAGGGCATGTCAAAATGTAAGAAAGAACATATAATAGAAAATATAATCAAAGGCAAGGCAAAAGGAAGAGGAAAAGAGCAAGGGAATGGAAACAGATTGTGACACTTAAAGTTAACAAATGTTAGGCAAACAATTCTCTTACCATAAAAGGAAAGGGAAGGAGGCAAAGAACGGAAAAAGTAGAAGACAACAGGTTGGAGGTAAATATATAATTAACAGTCATAACCATGAATGTGAATAGGATAAACTCATCCATAAAACAGGAGAGGACATCATAATAGATTAGTTAAAAGAATTAGTTAAAAGAATTCAGGAATGTGTTTTTCATAAGAAACACAGTTGAAGCATAAGGATTCACATAGAATTAAAATGAGAGGTTTAAAGCAGAATCTATTATGCTTCAAGTGAACTAAAAAAAACAAGGGTTGCAGTTATGATTTCATACATAACTGTAGCAAAAGCATACATGTAAAAATAGATGAATTAAGGAACTACATTTTGCTTAATGGCATTTTGAATGATGAAATAATGAATTAAAATCACTACTTAATATAAATGCACAAACAGCATAGCATTTAAATACTTTTTTAAGTTACTTTTTAAATTTTATTTAATTTATGGAATAAAACAAGCATTTCCATAAAACAGTACAATAAAAAAGACAATTGCACATGAAACTGCAAATCTTCTATGCACAATTTGCTATTCTTTTCAAATATACAACAAAATTATCATGTAAATTTCTTTCCTTTTTTTCTCTCCCCCATCCTTGAGATGGCTACCATTAGACACAAATATACATTTGTGTGTGTGTGTACAAAATTATTCCATACATAATTCTTTTTGTCAGTTCTTTCTCTGGAGGCAGGTGTCATTTTTCTTCATATGTTCTTTATAGTTAATTTAGGTATTTACAACAGTTGAAACAATTTATTTGCTCGAAGTCATTGTTAGAACAATATTGCTTTAGGGGAAGCTAGATGGTGCAGTGAATAGAGCACTGGCCCTGGAGTCAGGGGGACCTGAGTTTTAATCCAGCCTCAAACCAAACACTTGACACTTAGTAGCAGTGTGACTGTAGGCAAGTCATTTAACCCCAACTGCCTAAAAATTTGAAAGAAAACCCAACAATATTGTTTTAACTGTGTACAATATTCTTTTGGTTCTGTTCATTTCGTTCTTCATTATTTTGTGCAAGTCTTTCCATCTTTTTCTAAAATCATTGAGCTCATCTTTTCTTACAGCACAGTAGTATTTCATCACAATTATATACCACAACTTGTTCAGCCATTCCCCAGTTGATGGGCATCCCTGCAATTTCCAGTTCTTTGACACCACAAAGAGAGCTGCCATAAACATTTTAGAACATACAGGTTTTTTTTTTCTCCTTTCCCCCTAATTATCGTTGGAAACAGACCCAGTAGAGGTACTGCCAGGTCAAAGGGTATAGGTAGTTTAATAATTCCTTGGGCATAATTCCAAATTACTCTCCAAAATGGTTGGATCATTTTACAGTTCCAGAAACAGTGAATTAGTGCCCCAATTTTTCCATATCCTCTCCATTTGTCACTTTCCCCTTCCATCATTTTAACCAATTTGGTAGGTGTAAAATGATATCTCAAGGTTGTTTTAATCTGCATTTCTGTAATCAATAATAATTTAGAGTATTTTTATGTAACTATAAATTGTTTTGATTTCTTCATTGGAAAACTGCCTGTTCATTTCCTTTGATCATTTATCAATTGGGGAATGACTCATAATCTTATAGATTTGACAAAATTCTAATTGCTCTTTGTGAATTTTCCTCTGTCTTATTTTTACTCACTATTTTCCTTCTCAGCCTTTCTTTTTGCCTTATCCCTGTTACCTTATCTTTTCCCCTTACCCTGTTTATTCCTTATTTTATCCATCCCTCTAAAATTCCCTCCCTTTTCTTCTCCTCTCACCTTTCTAATCTTACTCTATACAGCTTCTTTTTTTGGGGGGGTGGTATTAATAAAGCTTTACTTTCTTTAAAGTGTGATGGAGGAGCACATGATGGGAAAGCATAGGCCATAGCATATCATCAAGGAAAACTGAGCAGAAGTGATAGAAGGAATGTCATGAGAGTGAAAGATGACCAGAATAAGGTGGGCCTATCACATAGGGAAAGTGAAGGATTCCTGGGCAGACAGCCTGTAAGGGCCATTAGTATTTACATAATATCAAGAAACTTAGAGGAAGGCCACTAGTATGCTGGGTAATCACCCTCTGTTGGATTTATGGAAGGATACAGACAAAACTTGGCACAGGGGATGAAAAGGTGTGGATGGGTTGTAATCTTCACCTCTGGGGGCATTTCACAAATTTATTACACAGATCCCTAAGTACTAACATTTCTTCTGTCTGTTCCACTCACTTTGTCTCTGTGTCACCAAGCACCAGTTGATGCTGTCTTCCAGTTTATTGGGGGTGAAGCCTCAAGGGACAGAAATGGATAAAACACAGGTACAGAAACAAAGAAGAGTGGAGGGGGTCTTTGAAGCTCCGTTGGGGAAATGCTAAAGAGTCCAGACAGAGGCAAAGGTAAAGGGCAGGAGCAATTCCAGGGAAGGGGTCAATAGGGGTAATCTCCTGGAGATCTGAGCACAAGCAGGGGGCCTCCAAACATGGGGGGGAGGAGGGTGAGGGGGCAGATAACATGTCCAGGGACACAGCTTTAGGGATCAGCTCAGGAGTCTTGTTGGTTGTGAACCATGATTTCCTTTCTGACTCCTCTTATGGAAAATAAGGTCAACTCCAAAGAAGATGAGCCCCAGCACAACGCCCCCGACTCCACTCAGCATCTTACTCTGGGCAGATTCATACTGTGTTTTCCAGTCAAAGACAGCAGGTCTCTGAAGGCTGGAGTGCTCCACTTGGCAGATGTAGACATTTCCATGTTTGGAGGTCATTTCCAGCATCACGAGTGTATTGTAGGTCCAGTTTCCATTGCTGATCAGGCCTGTGGACACAACCCCAGCTATCTCCTCCTGCCCATTCAGGAACCACCTGACCTCAGTGTCCCCAGGGTAGAAATCAGTGACAGAGCAGACAAGCAGGTTGTGGTGTCCCAGGGGAGCCATCTTTGATGGATACACAATCACCTCAGGCTTAATGCTCACGTGCTCTGAGAAGATCTCCATCCCCTTTTGCCAGTTCCTGCATAACCAGTCTGCCACGGTCCATGCATACTCCAGTTGCTCCTTCTGGTTGTTCCAAATCTCAGCATCTGGCCACCCCAGCTCTGTCACTGCCACAAATTCCTGCACATCGCTGTTGAAGTGCACAATTTCCTGTTGGTTGTGTATATTTCTTTGCTTCGTCCCATTCACAAAGTAACAGTCAGCCATTAACTGCTCAATGAAGTGCTCTGGGGGGATACCCGGGGGCAGATCAGCCCTGAAGGACACTTCCTCTCCCCGAATCCATGACTGCAGTTTGGGCCTAAGGGGAACACGGCCAACATCCACTGCCTTTTTTTTTCTTTTTTTAAAAAGTCCTTTCCCCACCCTAAGAAAAATGGACATTGGTTCAACTGAAAGACTTTCAGCTATTTGTAAAAAAGAAAAAAGACCAGCATTTAAATACTTGAAGTTAGCCAAGGAGAAATAGACAGTAAAAATATGATACTAAAAATCTGTTTCAGACTTATTCAAATCTAAAAAAAATATAAATAAAAAAGTTAAGGATCTAAATAGAACTTAAGAAAAATTAAACATATTACATCTTTCACAGTTACTGCAAGAAAACAGAAATGACTTTACAGGTTTCTAAGCTATATGCAACATCTTTACAAATGTATCAGGGTACAAAAACATCACAAACAAATGCAGAAAGGCATATTAAGCACATCATTTACTGACAACAATACAATTAAAAATATATTCAATAAAGTGACTTGGAAGAAATTGTTAAAAATTAATGGGATAGGGGCAGCTAGATGGTACAGTGGTTAGAGCACTGGCCTTAAAGGCCAGGACCTCAGGAGGACCTGAGTTCAAATCTGGCCTCAGACACACAACACTCAGCAGCTGTGTAATTCCAGGCAAGTCTCTTAACCCCAATTGCCTCACCAAAAAAAAAAATTAATGGGATGACTTCATACATATAATCAGTTTGCCTTCTCAAGGAGGGAAGAGGGGCAGGAGCAAGAGAGAGAATTTGGAACTCAGAATTTTTAGAAATGAATGTTATGTAATTGGGAAATATTTAGTGAAATAAAAATATATTAAAATATGGGGAGAAAATACATGGGAGGGATTTTCCCAGGGACCAACCAAGATGGCTTGTAGAAGAAACTAGCCCAGTAAAGCTGTCCTCGACAACTACTTCACAAAGATTTAGAAAATGCAGAAAACCCAGACCCACCTGGGAAATCTAAAGAAAACAATGTTATTTTTCCAGCTCAAATCAGCATAGGGATGAAGACTGAGAAATTATGAATATTGGAGATAGGGACCAGACAGGACCCTGCTGCAGTGAGCCTTCTAAAATGGTGATTGAGGAGGTGGAGCCAAGATGGTGGAGTAAAGGCAGAGACTCTCCTGAGTTGTCACCCAAATACCTCCAAATATCTTTAGAAAATGACTCTAAATAAATTCTGTACCGTTCGAACCTATAAAAAGATGGAGTGAAACAAATTTCCAGCACAGGACAACTTGAAAGGTCATCAGGAAAGGTCTGTTGCTACAAGGTGAGAGAAGAGCACAGTCCAGCAAAGGCCGTGCCAATGTAGACTGGCCCCCAACAAACCTAGAGCAGGCCTCAGGGCAACTGAATCACTGGCCACAGTGACAGTTCCTAGACTTCTCAGCCCATAGATACCTAAGACAACTTAGCGGTTAGCAGGAAAAGTCTGTTGCAGCTAGGTAAGAGTGGAGTGTAGTCCAGCACAGACCACACAAGAACAGCTCCTGCCACAGTAAACTAGGAGGAGGCCTTAGGAGTGACTAAATTGGCAGCAGAGGCTGTTTCCTGAGCTCTCAGCCCATGGACACTAAGGGGGTCAAACAACTGGTCAGAAGGAGATTACAGGAGTCTTTTTGCTAGCATGGAGGCAGGATACTCAGTTGCCTTGCCCATATTTGGATCCAGGTCGCAGTCCTAGGTGGCAGTTCTGGGGCAAGGAGGAACACTAACTTGCAGCAGCAGTGGAGAGGGGACCCTCCTCGCAGTTCCATGGAAGAAAAGAATGCTTGTGGTCCCTCACAGACCAGAACATAGGCCAGGAGAGTAGTAAACACACCTCTCCTTAAATCATGCCAGCTTGGAAGAACTGAAAACTTAGAGGTTCCTAGAAGTATCTCTGAAAACAGCTGCACAAAACCCATGAAGTTTGGGACAGTGCATCCTCCACCCTGGAAGCAGAGCTCTACTTTAACAAAGAGTTAAAAGTCAAGCAATAGCCTGGGGAAATGAGCAAAAAAAGGGAAAAACTCCAACTATAGAAAGTTACAATAGTGATAAGGAAGATCAAAACACATGCTGAAAAGAAGAAAATGAAGTCAAAACTCCTATATGCAAAGCCTCCAAGAAAAATACAAATTGGTCTCAGGCTATGGAAGAGCTCAAAAAGGATTTTGAAAATCCAGTAAGGGAGGTAGGTGAAAAATTGGGAAGAGAAATGAATGATGCAAGAAAATTGTGAAAAATGAGTCAACCACTTGGTAAAGGAGATACAAAAAAAAAATACTGAAGAAAATAACACCTTAAAAAACAAATTGGGGGTGGAATCAAGATTGCAGAATGAAAGCAGTGACTTGCTTGAGCTCACCCCCAAATCCCCCCGAATACCTACAAAAAATGGTGATAAATTCTAAAGCAGCAGAATCCACAAAAAGAGAGAATGAAACAACTTTCCAGCCCAAGACAACCTGGATGGTTGATCAGAAAGGTATATTGCGCTGGGCTGTAACAGGAGCGCAGTTCAGCGTGGGCACACAGGCCACAGCGAACGAGCAGGCATCAGAGGACTGAATTGTGGGCAGCTGTGGCAGTTTCCAGACCTCTCAACCAATGAATGCCAAAGACAACTTAGAAGGTCAGTGGGAAAAGTCTGTTTCTGCGGTGAGAGAGAAGCTAGGTCTCAGCCTCAGTTCCTGAGCAAGTGTGGCCCTGAGGCAGTGGCTACCTCTTGAGCTTCCAGCCCAAAGCCTGAGGGGGAATCGGGTGATTGATCAGAGAGGGATTGCAGGGATCTCTTTGCCTGTGCTGAGACAGGAATCTCTTGGATCTGAGTCACAGTTTTGAGAGGAGGTCCTGGGGTGAGGAGGAGCAATGGTGTGGTGGATCTTGTAGTGGCTCTGCAGAGGAAATCTTCCTCACAGTTCCGAGACAGAAAAGAGTGCTTGTGGTTACTCACAGACCAGAGCACAGGCCAGGAAAGGAATAAACACCTCGCCCCTTATCACCTTGGAAGAACTGAAAGTTTACAGGTCCCTAGAAATATCTCTGAAAACAGCTGTACAAACCCCCGAAGCTTGGGACAGTACATTCTCCCCATTGGAAGCAGACTCTACCTTAAAAGAGTTTAAAACTCAAGTAATTCTGGGATCATGAGCAGCTCAAAAGAAGTGTCAGACCATAGAATCTTTTTTTGGTAACAAAGAAGATCAAAGCATACAACCAGAAGAAGACAACAAAGTCAAAGCTCCTACATCCAAAACCTCCAAGAAAAATGTGAATCAGTCCCAGACCTTGGAAGAGCTCAAAAGGATTTTGAGAAGCAAGTAAGAGAAGTAGAGGAAAAACTGGGAAGAGAAATGAGGGTGATGCAAGAAAATAATGAAAAACAAGTCAACAGCTTGCTAAAGGAGACCCAAAAAAATACTGAAGAAAATAACACCTTAAAAAATAGCCTAACCCAAATGGCAAAAGAGGTCCAAAAAGCCAATGAGGAGAAGAATGCCCTAAAAAGCAAAACTGGCCAAATGGAAAAGGAAGTCCAAAAGATTACTGAAGAAAATACTCCCTTAAAAATTAGAATAGAGCAATTGGAAGCTAGTGACTTTAGGAGAAATCAAGACACTTAAAACAAATCCAAAAGAATGAAAAATTAGAAAACAATGTGAAATATCTCATTGGAAAAACAACTGACCTGGAAAATAGATCCAGAGAGAGAATTTAAAAATTATTATCTGAAAGCCATGATCAAAAAAAGAGCCTAGACATCATCTTTCAAGAAATTATCAAGGAAAACTGCCCTGATATTTTAGAACCAGAGGGCAAAATAGAAATTGAAAGAATCCATCTCCTCCTGAAAAAGATCCCCAAAGGAAAACTCCTGGCAATATTATAGCCAAATTCCAGAGTTCCCAGGTCAAGGAAAAAATATTACAAGCAGCCAGAAAGAAACAATTCAAGTATTGTGGAAACATAATCAGGATAACACAAGATTTAGCAGCTTCTACATTGTGAAGCCAGAGGTCCTGGAATATGATATTTGGAGGACAAAGGAGCTAGGATTACAGCCAAGAATCACCTACCCAGTGAGACTGAGTATAATCCTTTAGGGGAAAAAACGGTCATTCAGTGAAATAGAGGATTTTTCAAGCATTCTTGATGAAGAGACCAGAGCTGAATAGAAAATTTGACTTTGAAATTCAAGTGGAATATGAAGAGATAAACAGGAAAGAGAAATCATAAGAGACTTATTAAGGTTGAACTGTTTACATTCCTGTATGGAAAGATGATATTTATAACTCGAGACCTTTGTCAGTATTAGGGTAGTTGGAGGGAAAATATTATATGTATGTATATATATAGATGTAGATAGGTAGATACATAGATAGATGAATTAGATAGATAGATTGAGGGAACAGGGTGAGTTGAAGATGAAGGGGTCATATCTGGAGAATAAAATTAAGGGTGAGAGGATTATACTGGGAGAAGAGAAAGGGAGAGGTAGAATGGGGTAAATTATCTCACAAAAAACAGAAAAGAAAAGGCTTTTACAGTGGAGGGGAAACAGGGGAAGGTGAGAGGGAATGAATGAATCTTACCCTCATAGGATTTGGCTTAAGGTGGAAATAATATACACACTTAATTGGGTGTGGAAATATGTCTTATCCTCCAGGAAAATAGGGGGAGAAGGGGACTGGAGAGCAAGGGAATGATAGAGAGGAGGGCAGATTGGGAAAGGGGATAATCAGAAGCAAACACTTCTGAGAAGGGACAGGGTCAAAAGAAAGAATAGAATAAATGGGGGGGGCGGGATAGGATTAAGGGAAATAGAATTAGTTTTTCACAACATGGCTACTATGGAAGTGTTTGCATAACTGCACATGTATAACCTGTATTGAGTTGCTTGCCTTTTCAATGAGGGTGGGTGGGGAGGGAGGAAGGGAGGAAATTTGGAACCCAAAGTTTTAGAAACATATATTTTTAAAAAAAATATTTTCACATGCAACTGGGAAATAAGAAATACAGGAAATGGGGTGCATAAATTTGTCCTGCCCTACAGGAAAGTAGAAGGGGAAAGGGATAAGAGAAGGGGGAGAGATAGAAGGAGGGCAGACTAGGGGAAGGGATATTCAGAGTGCATGCCATCTTGGGGTGGGGGGAGGGGCGAGATGAAAATTTGAAACTCAGAACCTTGTGGAAGTAAATGTTGAAAACTAAAAATAAGTATAAGTTAAAAAAATTAAAAATAGATTAGGCCAAATGGTAAAAGAGGTCTAAAAAGCCAATGAGGAGAAGAATGCTTTAAAAAGCAGAATTGGCTAGATGAAAAAGGAGATCCAAAAACTCACTGAAGGAAATAATTCTTTAAAAATTAGACTGGAGCAAGTGGAAGCTAATGACTTCATAAGAAATCAAAAAACAATAAAACAAAACCAAAGGAATGAAAAAATAGAAGACAGTGGGAAATATCTCATTGGAAAAAACAATGACCTGGGAAATAGATCCAAGAAAGAGAATTTAAAAATTATTGGACTATCTGAAAGCCATGATAAAAAAAAAAAGAGCCAGACATCATCTTTCAAGAAATTATCAAGGAAAACTGCCCTGATATTCCAGAACCAGAGAGTAAAATAAAAATGGAAAGAATCCACCAATCATCTCCTGAAACAGATCCCAAAATGAAAACTCCTAGCGATATTGTAACTAAATTCCAGAGTTTCCACATCAAAGAAAATATTGCAAGCAGCCAGAAAGAAACAATTCAGATGTCATGGGGCCACAGTCAGAATAACACAAGATTTAGTAGCTTCTAACATTAAAGGATCAAAGGGCTTGGTATATGATATTCAAAAGGGCAAAGGAGCCAGGAGTACTACCAAGAATCAGCTGCCCAGCAAAACTGAGTATAATCTGTCAGGGGAAAAAATGGTTATTCAATGAGATAGAGCATTTCAAGCATTCTTGATGAAAAAATCAGAGCGGAATAGAAAATTTCACTTTAAAATATGATGCTTGAGAAGAATAAAAAGTAAACAGGAAAGGGACTTAATAAGTTTAAACTGTTTACATTCCTGCATGGGAAGACGATATTTGTAACTCATAACACCTTTCTCATTATTAGGGTAGTTAGAAGGCACAGGTGTGAGTTGAATATAAAGAGATGATATCTTTAAAAAAAAATAAAATTAAGGGGCAAGAGAGGAATGTACTGGGAGAAAGAGAAAGGGAGAGGTAGAATGGGGGTAAATTATCTCACATAAAAGAGGCAAGAAAAAGCTTTTACAGTGGGGGCTAAGAGGGGGAAGGTGAGGAGGAGTAAGTGAACCATAAGGTTCATTAATATTATCATTTTTAATTTTCATTAGATTTGGCTCAAAGAAGGAGTAGCGTACACAGTCACTTGGGTATACAAATCTATCTTGTCCTACAGGAAAGTAGGAGAGGAAGGGGATCAAATGAGGGGGAGGTGAAAGAAAGGAGGGCAGATTTGGGGAAGGGGTAGTCAGAAGCAAAACACTTTTGAGGAGGGACAGGTGAAAGGAGAGAGAGAATAGAATAAATAGGGGGGAATAGGATGGAGAGAAATACAGTTAGTAATAGTAACTGAAAAAGAAATTTGAAGCAGGTTTCTCTGATAAAGGCCTCATTTCTCAAACATGTAGAGAACTGAGTCAAATTTATAAAAATAAGAGCCATTCCTCAATTGATAAATGATCAAAAGATATGATCAGTTTTCAGATGAAGTAATCAAAGCCATCTATAGCCATATTCTTATACTACTTCATACCTATTAGATTGCCTAATAGGACAGAAAGGGTAGATGACAAATGTTGGAGGGTATATGGGAAAAATGAAACTTTAATGCACTGTTAGTTATGAACTCCACTATTCTGTAGAATAATTTGAGCTTTGCTCAAAGGGCTGTAAAACCATGCATACCCTTTGACCTAGCAATTCTATTTCTAGGTCTGTACCCCAAAAGAGATAAAAAGCAAACAGGAAAAGGACCTAGGTATGTAAAAATATTTATAGCAGCTCTTTTCTGGGGGCAAAGAATTAGAAATTAAGGGGATGCTCATCGATTGGAGAATGGCTGAACAAATTGTGGTATGTGATTATGACAGAATACTGTTGTAGTATAAGAAATGATGAGTGTGATGCTCTCAGAAAAACCTGGAAAGACTTGCATGGGCTGATGTAAAGTGAAATTTACTGTGTACACAGTAACAGCTATGAATGACTTAACTATAATCAACAATACAATGATCCAAGACAACTCTGGAGGAGTTATAATAAAGGATGCTATCTATCCCCAGAGAAAGAACTAATGGTGTCTGAATACAGATTGAAGAATACTTTTTAAACTTTCTTTATTTTTCTTGAATTTTTTTTAATCAGTGTTTTCTTTCACAATGTGACTGTTATGGATATGTTTTACATGACTACACAAGCATAATCTGTATCGAATTGCTTGCCTTTTTAATGAAGGGGGTGGGGAGGGAGGAAGGAAGAGAATTTGAAACTCAAAGTTTTAAAAATAAATATTAAATTTTTTTTTAACATGTAACTATGGAAAAATAAAATAATAAGTTAGAGTGAAAAAATAAAAATGTAATTGGGAAATATTTAATAACATACATATTATATATAACATAAAATAATAATATAATATAAAGTATAAAAATAAATAAAACACATAAAAATACAACTTAAGAAAAAAAGAAAATTGTCATTGATGACAGTTACAGTTGAAAAGTTATGCCATTATTGCACATGTATAATCTATATCAAATTGTTTGCCTTCTCAAGGAGCGGGGAGGGGAGGGACAGAGGAAAAGAATTTGGAATTCAGAATTTGAAAAAAATGTTAAAAATTTTTATTTACATGTAATTGAAAACAATTTTAAAAATTAAAATTAAAAATTAAAACCATGACAATTTCAGCTCCCAAGCTTTTGGACTCTTTAAAAATAAAATAACATGGTGATTGAATGAGAGCCTTCTTGTAGATTTTCATTAGGACAAGAAGTGCTCCCATGTCCAGCACTGAAGGGCCTGAAAATGAGCACAAAGCTAGAACAGGCGAGCAGCTCTGTCACTCTCTACTCACAGCTGAGCTACAGATTCGGTGAAGAGAGGGCAGCTAGGTGGCACAGTGGATAGAGCACCAGCCCTGAAGTCAGGAGGACCTCAGTTCAAATCCGGCCTCAGACCAAACACTTGACACTTACTAGCTGTGTGACCCTGGGCAAGTCACTTAACCCCAATTGCCTAAAAACAAACAAAAAAAGATTGAGGGGGAGACCTCCACTTAAGGGTGGTAATCTAAGTCAGGGAGTAGTAATGGCTTCAGGTCTGTGTCCTGAGCAACAAGCAAGAAGTCCAGGCCAAAGGGGAGCCTGCAGTTCTTCATTCTGGGCTTGCAGAGACTTCAGATAACTGACAGTAGCTGAATCGAGCAATAGTGTACTGGAGCTCCAAGCAGAGGCAAATCTACAGTTCTATTGCTTATACCCAAACCAAGGCCAGAAACTTGCAGAACTAAGACCAAGAGAACAATAATCAGTATTCATACTGGATCACACTATTTTGGGTGCATTAAAAGATTGCAGGTCCTCAGCTTCAGCAGTCTCTCAGATATTGGAATAATATAGCATTTGGTTCTTTGAGTAAGCAGGAACAGGGTTCAAGAGGATAAAAAACAGAACCATAACATAATCCAGCCATTTTTTCCAGAATTACACATATCCTGGCCTTCATACAAACTTGGAAATTCTGTAATCAAGACTGGAAGAATGAAAAAACAATAAAAGAATCTCACCATAAAGAGCTATCATGGTAACAAGGACACTCAACACATAAACCCAAGAGAATGACTTCTTAATATTCCTTGGGATACCTAAAATAAAATAAAACCACACAGCTTGAGCACAGATTCAATTAGAATTCCTGGAAACAATGAAATAACAATTTTTAAAAGATCTAAGTATGTGTTTATAAATGAAATGAGAGTACTAAGGAAAAATGTTGAGAAAGAAATGAAAACTGTGGAAGAAAGCATTGGAAAGAGAATTGACATTTTTCTAAGCTTTGTTTAGAGGTACAAACCTAACCCAAGCAATGGACTCTTGAAAACATTAGAATGGGCCAAATAAAAATTAGTGACTCCATGAAATAATAAGAAATGTTAAAGTCACAAGAATGAAAAAAAAATAGTAGAAAGGAGGCAGAGCCAAAAGTAGAAGTATATAGCAGAAAAAATAATTTACGTAGTAGAAAAATGAAGTACAGAGAGATCTGCATCACCTTGTCCAAGCAGACTTAGGAAGTCTGTTGTTGTTGTTGATGATGATGTTGTTCAGGCATGTCCAATTCTTCATGACCTTGTATGGAGTTTTCTTGGCAATGATAGGGGAGTATTTTACCATTTCCTTCTCCAGTGAATTAGGTAAACAGAGGTTAAGTGACTTGCCCAACGTCACACAGCTAAAGTGTCCAAGACCAGATTTAAACTTAGGTCTTCATGACTCCAGGCTCAGTATGCCCTGGTTTAGGAAATGCATGAGACCAAATCCCCATTGGAAAACCCAAGAAATAATCAATGAGTCACTTTTCCAGCCTGTGTTACCATGGAGATGTAGACAGAAAGATCTATGGATTCTGGGGTCAGGGTCTGGTCAGGAGCACATTGTGTGGAGCATTGCAGTTCAGAGAGAGACTGAGCATGATAGTAAGAAGAGATCACAGATTTACCAAAAAGGGCTTGACTTTCTGTCTGATATAGGAATAGGTGCCAGCTGTCAAATCTGTCACTCACTACCCAGGTCCAGTTGACAAATCTCTGCTAGACTGAATTAGGGAACTCTGCCTAAGAGTGTCATTTTAGAGTGAGGAGTGGGTATAGAACGTAGGCTTTGTACCAAGTAAGGAACAATTTTAGAAACAAGCAACAGCTTTGTCTCTTGGACCCCAGGAGTAAAGTGGGATCTCACATTCAGCTCCCAGCACAGTATAAACCCTAAAGCAGAATAACCAAGGCAAGAAGCCCAGACCAAAGGGAACTAGTAGAGCTTTCTAGCTGGTTGATAGTGGCTGAGTTCAGCAGCAGTCTACTGGAAATCCAACCAATCCAAGCCCAGAGTTGTGTTACTCAGACCCAAACTTTTCATACACTTGTAGAGCTAAGATGAAAGGAACAGCAGTCATACTTTGTCCCCATCCTGAGTTGCTCCTAAGAGCATGGAATAATACAACAACTCAATACAAAAAGAAAGCAGCAATAGTACTAGCTCAGATTCTCCCTTAAGAAATACACAGAGCCTGGCCCTAACATCAAGTCTGAAGTCAGGAAGTGGGCTGGAAGAATGAGCAAACAAAATAAAAAATAAAAAAAAATAACAATAAGTATAAAAGAAGGAAAAATAATAACAACAAACAACATAGGGTTACTAGGTGCCAGTCACTATGCTAAGTACTTTACAAATATTTTTTAGTTTGATCCTCACAACATCCCTGAAAGATAGATGTTATTATTATTGCCATTTTCTGATTGAGGAAACTGAACCAAAAAGAGGATAGGTGATTTTCCCAATTGTGGAAAAATAGAGACACTATTGCATTGTTGTTGGAATTGTAAACTTGTCCAACCTTTCTGTAGAACCATTTGGAACTAGGTCCAAAGGGCTATAAAACTGCATAGCCTTGTCCCAGCAATATCACTAAAAGGTCTGTATCCTAAGGAGGTCAAAGAAAAAAGACAAGGACTTATTTATGCAAAAATATTTATAGCAGCTCTTGTTGTGGCAAAGAATTGTAAATTAAGGGGATGCCCATCAACTGCAGAATGGTTAAACAAGTTGTGATATATGATTGTGATGGAATATTGTTGTGGTATAAGAAATGATGAAAAAGATGGTTTTAGAAAAACCTGGGAAGCCCTAAATGAACTGATGCAGAGTAAAATGAGCAGAACTAGGAGACCAGTGTGCACAATAACAGCAATATTGTATGATGTTCAACTGTGAAAGACATAGCTACTGTGATCAAGACAATGATCCAAGATAATTCCTAAGGACTGCTGATGAAAAATGCTGTCCACCTCCAGAGTAAAAACTGAACTCTTGAGTACAAATTGAAGTATAATTTTTTCAGCATATTCTTCTTTCTTTCTTTCTTTTTTGGCAACATGGCTAATATGGAAATCTATTTTGTGTGATTTCACATGTATTAATATGTTTCTTGCCTTCTTATGGGTGAGAGAGGGGCTGGTGAGAAGGAGAGAATTTGGAACCAATTTTTTTTTAATGTTAAAAACTAAAAATAATTTTTAAAAATACTTTTTTTCCTTCATGGTTCAAGGTTCAGGTACCATTTCTGAAATACTTTCCTCAGTCCCCTTTCCTCATTTTCCATGCCTCCTCCCTAATGGTTAGTGTTCTCTTGTTCCTCAAGATATTTCTAGAACTATTCTTGGGTCTCTCTTTTGGCCCTTCAGTGCCTACATTGTGAGTAGACACTTTCATTCATTATATTTTCCTCTTTGAACATCCTTGAACTGACATGTAGCAGCCATTCCAAAAAAATTAGATTTATTTTTGATACTCATTTTTCAAATTTATTTTTTAAGCATGCTTTTCTTTTTTAATTTTAAGTTCCAAATTCTCTTTCAGGAGGTCAGCAGTGGATTTTTGAAATTTCTATTTTACCTTCTATCCAGGTAGATTTTCTTTATAATTTCTCAAAATATGATTTTTAGGTCCTGTTTTTGATCATGGCTTTCATATAGTCCTGTAATTCTTAAATTATCTCTCCTTAATCTATTTTTAAGTCATTTGTTTTCTAATAAGATATTTCACATTTTCTTCTATTTTTTTTCCTTCTATTGGTTCTTTATATTTCATGAAGTCATTAGGTTTCACTTACCCAGTTCCAATTTTTAAGTCATTATTTTCTTCACTGAGTTTTTGTTTCTCTTTTTACATATGGCCAGTTCTGCTTTTGAACTTTTTTCTGTGAGATTTTGTATCACTTTTACCATTTGGCCAGTTTTGTTTTTTAAGGTGTTATTTTCTTCAGTACTTTTGTAACTTAAAGTTTTACCAAGCTGTTAGTTGCCTTTTCATAGTTTTCTTGTCTTGCTTTAATTTATTTTCTCAATTTTTCCGCTTATTTGATTTTTAAAATAATTTTTTTCTTCCAGGAATTAATGTTGAACTTGGGTCCAGTTTACACTTTTCTTTAAGGCTTTTCTTATAGCTGTTTTGACATTGTTGTCTTCTCACTTTGTATGTTGACCTTCCCTATTAACATAGTAGCTTTTAATGGTCAGGTTCCTTTTTTTTATTGTTTGCTCATTTTCCCTGCCTATTTCTTGACTCAAATTCATGTTAAAGTTGACTTATGCTCTCCTGAGTGTAGGTTGGAGGAGAAGGATTTGAAGAAGGTGGGGGAGTGAATTGGCCCAAGTGTCAAGCTCTTTTAAGCTCCTATTTCCAGAATTAGTTCTTGAGGTTGTGATCTGAAGAGAGGTGTAGTTACTGCTCTCTTGGGTTGCATTCTGCTTCTTAGCCAAGTTAGTCACCTTATACTTTATTACCAAAAGCATTCCTCTCTGCCTTGGAACTGTGACCCATAAGTGGGTGTAGGCAGTTACCAAACAGTGCCTGGTACTGTGCCCAGTGCTAGCCAAGGGTCTCCTATTATATCTTTCAGAACAGTTGTCCAATCTCCTTACTGTCTCTGCGATGAGAGCTCCTGAAGCTGTTGTTGCAGCAGCTGACACAGAGGTCTGTGTTGTTGTTGCCATGCATGCCATGGGCCAGCACTTGCCCCAGTGTCACAGACCTCTACTCATACCCCCCCCCCCAAGTTGTCTTTGGCTGGAGAAAAATGTCTCATCCTGACTTTCTATTGGTTCTTAAGCTCCAGAATTCAATTTGTTATTTTAAAGTTGTTTGAAGAGGATTATTAGGACATCACAGCTGTAGTGCTTCCTACTTCACCATCTTGACTCTGTGCCCTCCACTCCCCTCCCAAAGCAGTCTTTTTACAATTACTTTTTTTTTTTTTAGCTTTTTAGTGAGGCAATAGGGATTAAGTGACTGCCTAGGGTCACACAGCTTTGCAATTACTTCTGATTGATTGATGTGACATGGACACAAGTCAGCCCTTCTATGGCTTATTGCCCCTCCTTTCGATAGTCAGTCAGTAGGTTATTAATGTCCTTCTGTGGTGCCTTGAACAAAACACAATATTCTAGATAGGATCTGACAAGGGCAGAGCACAGAAAGGACTATTAATTTTTTTCTGGAGGCTCTGATTTTCTTAATGGAGCCCTTAATTATATCAGATTTTTCACTGTTATGTCATACTGCTGACTCATGCTGAACTTGCTGTCCATTACAATCTGTGGATCTTTTTTCAGATGAACTAATGGCTAACCAAAATTACTCTATCTTATATTTGTGAAATTTATCTTTTGAAATGAGGTATGTCTTTACATTTACAGCTATAGAATTTTATATTAGTTTTTGTCCAATGTTCTTTCCTATCAGGATCTTTTTGGATCTTGACTCAGTCATTTAGAGTATTAGTTATTCCTCCCAGCTTTTGTTTCCTGTAAATTTTATGTTCATGCTCACCTGCCTTTATCCACATCATTAAAAATAAAAACATTAATTCAGGCCCAAGCAGAAATATTTGGGATACTTCACTGGAGATCCTCTGCTAAGTTGACATTGAATGAGAATACTATGGATATATAATCATTTGCATCAGTAAAATCTTGGTAAACTTTGTCTATAACATTCCCCTGGTGTATTTAGTTTGCTAAATCTGTCTAAAAAAGGAAAATAAAGTTGTCCTGATTTGATCTGAATTTTGTTTGTTCTGTTTTGTTTTTAAGTTTTCACCTGGCTCATTGTAATTACTACCTCCTTTTTCAGATATTGACTAATAATTTCTTTAACAATTCATTCTAAAAAAATTTTTTTTAGAAACCCACTTCAAGCTTATTAGACCAGAGTTTGTAGTCTCTATTCCTTGTCTTAAAATTTTGAGTATTTGCCCTTTTTTCAGTCTTGTAGTCCTTCTTTGTTTTATGACTTTTAAAATGTCACTAATAGTAACTGAGTGATCATATCTGATGGTTCTTTCTATAGAAGAGAATGTAATTTATCTGGGTCAGGTACCTTGAATATATCTTTTTTCAAAAATATTTTTAGTTAGCTAAAATCTGCCTTTTTCCCTGTCCCCCCCACTTCCACTTCAATTGAAAGCACAATTAAAACAAAACTCATTTTGAATATAATAATAGTTAATAAAAACAAATTTCCCCATTGGCCATGTCCAAAGAAAATTTGTCTCAATCTTTATTCTTACTCCTCTTTATCATGAGCTTAGTATGTTTTATCATTAGTCTTCTGGAATCATGGTCATTTGCTGATAAGAGATTAGCACAATAGTATTCCATTACACTTACATACCATAACTTTTTCATCCATTCCCTAATTTATAAGCATCCCCCCTTCAGATTCTCCCCTTTACTGCCTCAGAATTAGAAATATTTCTCTCCATTTGTAGAGCTTGTTTTGTTCCCTTAATCTGCTGTTCCTCAAATTCCTCCTGCTCTTATCCTGCTGTTTCCCAGTTGAGTACTATGTATGTCTGTGGCCGATTCTGGGTAGGTGGGGTGGCTGGGAGTGTGTGTGTGTGCCCGGTTGCACACACCACAGGCGTTCTTCTTTTGAAAAATTCAGATGAGAGTGAGGTTCAATGGTTCTATGGGCAGCTACTGTCTCAGCCCCTTTCTCCTTGTTTTTGTGTGTCTTCTTACCCTGAGTATGTGAGATAATTTTACCAAAGGTTTCTTTCCCCACTTCTTCACTCCTAGTGTAATCCTTCTCCCATTTCATTCCATTCTTTTCTTGATGATCTCATAAAGACATAAGAGAATCATTTCCAGGCCTTGTTAAGTTAGATTCTCTCTATGAATCCTCATAATGATAGTGTTCAGAGGGGACATATGTATCATTTCCCCATATTTGAATGTATGCTGTTTATCATTGTTTACTTCTTTATTGTGGTTCATGTTTATCTCCTTAGTTTCTCTTAAATCATGTGTTTGAATTTCAGGTTTTCTTTGCAGCTTTGTTCTTTTCATCAGAAATGCTTTGAAGTCCCTTCTGTTACATGTCCATTTTTCCTCTATGTGGCATTATACTCACTTTTGCAGGTTAAATTATTCTTCTCTGTAAAGCCCATATCCTTTACCTTCTGGAATATCATTCCAGGATCTCCAGTCTTTCATAATGGTGGCAATTAAGTCATATTTGATTCTGATTGTGGCTCCTGGGAACTTGAATTCTTTCTTGCTGCTGGATGCTTGCAAAATTTTTTCTTTGACCTACTATTTCTGGATTTGGCTATAATGTTCCTGCAAGTTTTTTATTTGGGGGTTTCTTTCTGAAGGTGACCAGTAGATTCTTTTTATTTCTACTTTGTCCTCTGGTTCTAAGAGATCTGGGCAATTTTCTTTTAAGATTCCTTGAAATATAACATCTAGGCTCCTTTCTTTGGTCATGGCATTCATAAAGTCTAGTAGTGATTCTTAATTTTTTTCTTTTTGTTCTGTTCTCCAGGTCAGTTGTTTTTGTTATGAGATACCTTACCTTTTCCTCTATTTTTTTTCAGTGTTTTGATTTATGTTGATATTTCTTGATGCATCATGGAATCATTAGGTTCTGTTTGGTTCATTCTAAATTTTAGAGAATTTGTGGCTTGGGCAAGCTTTTATACCTCTTTGTCCCATGCTGTTAATTCTTTTTCCAATTCTGTCATCCGTAGCTCTCATCTCTTTCCCAATATTGTCCTAAAAATCCTCTTATTTATAAAAAACAATATTAACTCTTTTTTTTAAATTCTTGCTTCATCTCTTCTAGGAATTCTAGTTAACTTTTTACTCAAGCTATGTTTTTCTCTGACACTTATTTTGGAGTAATTTTTTTTCTTCTGTGTTTGTATCTTGGGCTTCTTTGCTACCTTAACATCTCTTTATGGTGGAAGCCTTTTCTTCCTTCCTTCCTTTCTTTTTTTTCTTTTTTTGCTCATTCTGCCAGCCCACTTCTGGACTTTGGACTTGATATTAAAGCTAGACTTTGCAGCATTTCTTTGAAAAAAAGCCTGGTCTTGACCTTTTGTTGCTTTCATGGGCGTATACCTGCCCCAAAGAGTAGCTCCACTTCTGCTAATTAATACTTGGGTTAGTTATTGCCTTGCATGGACCTCTGAGCCAGAGGAAGTGGTGAGATCAGATTGTATGTTTTGCAGTCAAGTGAGTTTATCATCTTAAGTCCATACATGCAATGTGAAAGAGTAAAGCTCAGTATCAAATCAGTTAAGAAATGTTTATTAAATAATTATGACAATCAGTGCTACATACTGGGGAACACAAAGACAAAAACAAAACATTCCCTGCCTTTAAGGAGAGCTTATATTCTACGGGGAGAGAGCAATATGTATGCATTTAAATACATACAAAAGATATTGAAGTAAATACAATGTAAGTTTTTGTTGGAGAGGGGGCACCAGCATCTAGGAGTGGGGTACAATAAGATAAGAAAAGGCCTCATATACAGCTATGCAGTATGTTAAGAGTTAGTCTTATGTTCATGTCTATTTTTTCCCTTAGGGTATCTGTACCGTTACTGAAGATGTTGGACCAGATGCTGGCCAATGGTTGTTTTGACATCTTTACTGCTGAGGAAAAGTAAATACTATTTTTTTTCTTGATATATCTTTCTTGTTTTATTTCTGCCAGAGAGGTTAATGCATTTATATCAGTGTATCTGTTACAGGGATTCTAATCATGGGGTCAGTGAACTTTTAAAAAATATTTTGACCACTGTCTTTCATTATAATTGGTTCCTTTTAAAATCTCATACAATTTATTATGTATATTAAAAAACATTCTGAAATGCAGTTCATAAATTTTATCAGACTGCCAAAGGGGGTCAGGGGAACCATGAAACAAAAATAGGTTAAGAACCTTGATCTAGTCAATAGGATTACTGTAGTTAATTTTCTAGTGCAGTCAAGGTTAATTCCTGTACAGGCATTCATATGATCATTGCTTCAGTTAGACTGAAAATATTGATAGAGTGCCAACACTATATAAGGTATATATATCAGTGATGATCACTAGGCAGGGTTGGTGGGGGGGGGGTTAGTACAGAATAGAAGTGTAGCATATAGTCTCTACCTTGGAGTTTTTAGTGTTGGTGAGGTAATCAATTCAACAATTTTATGACAATTTCAGCAATATTATGAGAAAGTGTATTGAGTATTAAATTAATTGGTGGATTTGATTAGTGCTGTTAATCAGAGAAGGCAAAAGTCAGTGCTAGTTAAAGTAATAAGAGAAGGCTTCAAGTAGAAAGTGGCACTTTTTTTTTTTAATGGCAGTTGGGGTTAAGTAACTTGCCCAGGCTCACACAGCTAGTGTGAGTGTTTGGTATGAGGGGTTTTAGAAGACAGGCAATTGCCATTTTCCTTTTCTGTCTTTACCAGTATTATAGATATTATATAGAACCTCGAAGTTTTAATTTGTGTTTCACTTACAAATGATTTCCAAGTGATTGTTGTTAGCTTGTATTTTTTCTTCAGAAAATTACCTCTTGATATCCTCGAAACACAATTTGATGAACTACCTTCAGAAGGCTAATCCCTAATGTCTAACATGCTCATTCAGTGCTCTTTACCTCTTTAGTTCCACTCTTTGGCAGAGCTACATGATGGGACCCACAGACTTGTGATCTGAGATAATGACTCAGAAATTTACTTTCTGCTGCTGTAATATCCACCAGCTAATCCCATGCCCCACCCCCACTCCCTACCATTACATTCTGAGGCAACAAACAATATAATTCAAATCTGCCACCTGAAACCCCACCATGCAAAGTTAGTTGTGTTACAGGAAAGTAAAAGTTTGCTGTGCCTAGGACAGTGCTTCTGTACCAGAAATATCTGTGATTTAGCAGTACTTATCCAGAGATTTAAGGAAAAGAGGGAACTTTGAAGCAAGGTACTACCATATGTGAAGGGCTCCACTAGAACTAAAGGAATGGAAACTGGCATCTAGCTGAGGCCAGTTTGTATCCCCTTGGAAGCCACTTGGAGCAAAGACTGCATCTGGTGAAAAGTGAATTCCCTAGTATGGAAGGAGGCTGATACACCTTGTGGTCCTAGCCTTGACCTGTCATCAAAGGGGAAGGAATCAGAAAGTAAATAATAGAGGAAAATGAAGGAAAAAGTCTGGAATTACCAAAGATTGAGCTTGGAGCTAAGATGGAAGAACAGAGGGTACATTCTAGCCAAACTCTCGTAGTATTTCCCCCAAATCAGTTTTAAAATGATACATCAAATTGACTTTTGGTGCAGAATAGTCAACAAAAGGTCCAGATGAGACATTATTCCAGGCCAGGACAACATAGGAAGTTGGAAGGAAACATCTGTGGCACTGAGGTGCTCTATTACTGTCAGCACAGGATGGCATCAACACCAGTGGAGGGCCATAGAGATGGCTGCTGCACTAGCCACAGGAATCTTAGGAGATTTCAGAACACAGAGAAGCTAAGCAGATTGGATGTATGGTCAGAAAGATATTATGGGGGATCCCTGTGGGGGCACTGCACAAAAGACCAGGCAACATTTGGCAACTCAAATGTTCATTACTCAGTTCTGGGTCACAGTTACAGGTTGGAAAGGAATACTTTCATTTGCAGGGGAGCAAGAGCACTGGTTTCAGTTCCAGGGCACAGAGGGAATGGGGGCCCTTTTTCCTGGTTGTAGTTCCAGGGAAGAAAGGAGCACTAGCACTTCTAGTCCAAAGGGAGAAGGGTCCTTTCCTGAGTAAGGACCAGAATGCAGACAGAGAGACCTCTCCCCATAGCTCTCCCCAGATCACACCACTTTGGAAGCACCAAAAGCTTAGAGACCCATAGAACTAGCTGTGAAAAGAACAGGGGCAAAATTTCTGAAACACAGTACAGTGATTCTGTACAACCACTGCCTACCCAGAGATGAGTAGAGCGCAATTCTAATATAAAGTTCAAAATCAAGAAATAGGCTGAAAAAAAATGAATCACACACAGACACACACACACACACACACACACACACACACACACACCCGACCATAAAACCTACTATGGTAATAGGAAAGCTCAGGATACAAACTCAGAGAAGAAGATGATATGAAAACATTTACAAGCAAAAGCCTGAAAGAAAAGTGCTAATTGGACAAAAGCCAAACCAAAACTTCTAGAAGAGATAAAGGGAGATTTTTTTTTAAAAGGCCAAAGAGAAGTCATTTTGAAGATCAAATAAGAGTGGCAGAGGAAAAATTGAGAAAGGAAATGAAAGTAATGCAAAAAATATATATATGAAGAGAATTAACAACTTTTTAAAAAGAAACAAACACTGAAGAAAGTAACTCCTTAAAAAAAAAAAGAATTGACCACATGTTACAAGAGGTACAAAACCTCACTAAAGAAAAGAACTCCTTAAAAGCGGGACAGGCCAAATACAAAAAGAGGTACAAAACTTCTCTGAAGAAAATAATTCCTTTAAAACTAGAATTTGGTAAGAGGAAACTAATGACTCCTTGAGACATCAACAAACAATAAAACAAAGTTTTATTGAAATATTCTTCTATTAAAACATAAAAGATAATGTGAAATGTCTCATCAGAGGAAATAACTGACCTGAAAAATAGACTGAGAAGAGATAAAGAATTATTAGACTAGCTGAAAGCCTTGATCAAAAACAGCCTAGACATTATATTTCAAGAAATTATAAAGGAAAACTGCACCAATACCTTAGAACCAGAGGATGAAATAGAAATCAAAAGAATTCATCAATCACCTCCTTAAAGATATCCCAAAATGAAACCTCCCAGGAATATTATTATAGCCAAATTTCAGAGCTCTCAAGTCAAGGAGAAAATATTGCAAGCAGCCAAAAAGAAACAGTTCTAGTACAGTGGAGCCATAGTCAGGATGACACAATAAAAGAGCAGAGGGCTTGGAATTTGATATTTCAGAAGGCAAAGGAGCTAGGATTACAACCACAAATAACCTACCCAGCAAAACTGAGTGTAATTGTTCAGGGAAAAAATTGATATTTAATGAAATAGAGGACTTTCAACTATTGTTGACGAAAAGATTAGAGCTGAATAGATAATTTGATATTCAAACACAAAGAGCGAGGAGAAGAATAAAAAGGTAAAGAGGAAAGAGAAATCTTAAGAGATTTAATAATATTAAATTGTTTACATAAGTAACTCCTAAGAACTTATTAGGGAAGTTAGAAGGTGTCTATGTAAGCAATGGGCATTGGTGTGAGTCCATAATGTTGTGATGACTTATTTTAAAAAAATGAAAGGGTGAGGAAGTGGGATACCCTGAGAGAAGCAGTAAGGGAAAGGAAGAATGAGGAAAATTATCCTATGTAAAAGAGGCAAGCAAGGAGGCATTTTTGCAATGGAAGGGAAAATGGGGTGGGGGGAATGGGTAATGCTTGAACCTCACTCTCATCTGAACTGGTTCAGAAAGGAAAGAATATATACACAGTTCAGTATAGAAATCTATCTTACCTAACAGGGAAGTAGGAAAGGAAGCAGATAAGAGGAAAGGGGGGAGAGCAGTAAGAGGGAGATTAAGGGAGCCAACAGTCAGAAGCAAAATTGATTTCTGAGGAAATACAGGGTTAAAAAAAAAAGAAGTATAGATAGAAGAGAATAAGATGGAGGGAAATACATGGTAATCATAACTGTGAATGGAATTCATCTGTCCATAAAATGGAGACAGCAGAATGAATTAGAAACCAGAATCCAACAAGATGTTGTTTACAAGAAACACACTTAAAACAGAAAGATACACACAGAGTTAAAATAAAGAGCTAGAGTAGAATCTGTTATTCTTCAGCTGAAGTAAAAATTAAAAAAAGGCAAGGGTAACACTTATGATCTCAGATAAAGCAAAAGAAAAAAATAGGCCTAATTAAAAGAGATAATCAGAGAAACTGCTTTTTGCTAAAAGGTATATCCAATGAAGTGATACTATAGTTAATGAAGTAGTATCAATACTAAACATATATTCACCAAATGGCATAGCATCCAAATTCTTTTTTTTTATTAATTTATTTTAAGTTTTCAACATTCACTTCCATAATCTTTTAAGTTTTAAATTTTCTCCCTGTCCCTCCTCACCTCCCTCCTTAATACAGCATACAATCTGATATAGGCTGTACATGTACATTCCTATTAAACATATTTTCACATTAGTCATGTTGTAAAGAAGACTTGGTTTCTAATGAATATAGATGCAAAAATTTTAAACAAAATATTAGCAAATAGATTACAGCAATGTATTACAAGAATAATACACTATGACCAGGTAGGATTTATACCAGGAATGCAGGTCTGGTTCAATATTAGGAAAACTATCAGCATAATTGAGCATATCGACACCAAAACCAACAGAAACCACATGATCATCTCAATAGATGCAGAAAAAGCTTTTGACAAAATACAACACCCATTCCTATTAAAAACATTAGAAAGCATGGATATAAATGGAGTCTTCCTTAAAATAATAAATAGCATCTATCTAAAACCTTCAGCAAGCATAACATGTAATGGGGACAAACTAGAAGCATTTCCAGTAAGATCGGGGGTGAAACAAGGATGCCCATTGTCACCACTATTATTCAATATCATACTGGAAATGTTAGCTTTAGCAATAAGAGAAGAAAAAGAAATTGAAGGTATTAGAATAGGCAAAGAAGAAACAAAGCTATCACTCTTTGCAGATGACATGATATACTTAGAGAATCCTGGAGAATCAAGTAAAAAAATTACTTGAAATAATAAACAACTTTAGCAAAGTTTCAGGCTATAAAATAAACCCACATAAATCATCGGCATTTCTATATATTACCAACAAAGCCCTACAGCAAGAGAAAGAAAGAGAAATTAAACTTACTGTAGACATTATAAAATATTTAGGAGTCTACCTCCCAAAACAAACCCAGGAACTCTATGAACACAATTACAAAACACTTTTCACACAAATAAAGTCAGATCTAAATAACTGGAAAAACCTCAGTTGCTCATGGGTAGGCCAAGCTAATATAATAAAAATGACAATCCTGCATAAGCTAATTTACTTATTCAGTGCCATCCCAATCAAACTACTAAAAAATTATTTTATAGAGTTAGAAAAAATAATAACAAGATTCATTTGGAAAACAAAAGGTCCAGAATATCAAGGGAACTAATGAAGAGACATGCAGGGGAAGGTAGCCTAGCAATTCCAGATCTTAAATTTTATTATAAAGCAGCAATCATCAAAACTGCTTAGTACTGGCTAAGAAATAGAGTGGTGGATCAGTGGAATAGGTTAAATATGGAAGACACAGTAGTCAATGACTATAGTAATCTATTATTTGATAACCCAAAGACCCCAGCTTCTGGATAAGAACCCACTCTTTGAAAAAAACTGCTGGGAAAACTGGAAAAGAGTATGGCAGAAACTAGGCATAGACCAAAATCTCACACCATATTCCAAAATAAAGTCAAAATGAATTAATGATTTAGATATAAAGGCCGATACTATAAGCAAACTGGGAGAACAAGGAATAGTTTATCTATCAGATCTATGGAGAACAGAAGAATTCATGACCAAACAGGAGATAGACAACATTACGAAAAGCACACTGGATAATTTTGATTACATTAAATTGAAAAGTTTTTGCACAAACAAAGCCAATGCAACTAAGATTAGAAGGAAGGTAGAAAATTGGGAAAGAATTTTTACAACCAGTCTCTGATAAGGCCTCATTTCTAAAATACATAGAGAATTAAGTCAAATTTATAAGAATACAAGTCATTCCCCAATTGATAAATGGTCAAAGGATATGAACAGACAATTCTCAGATGAAGAAATTAAAGCCATCTATAGTCATATGAAAAAATGCTCTAAATCATTATTGATTAGAGAAATGCAAATCAAAACAACTCTGAGGTACCACATCACACCTGTCAGATCGACCAACATGACAAAACAGGAAAATAATAAATGTTGGAGAAGATGTGGGAAAATTGGAACACTAATGCATCATTGTTGGAGTTCTGAAATGATCCAGCCATTTAGAAGAACAATTTGGAACTATGCCCAAAGAGCTATAAAAATGTGCATACCCTTTGACCCAGCAATAAGCACTTCTACAGCTATATCCCAAAGAGATCATACAAATGGGAAAAGGACCCACATGTACAAAAATATTCATAGCAGCTCTTTTTGTGGTGGCAAAGAATTGGAAATTGAGAGGATGCCCATCAATTGGGGAATGGCTGAGCAAGTTGTGGCATATGAATATAACAGAATACTATTGTGCTATAAGAAATGATGAACAGGCTGACTTCAGAAAAACCTGGAAAGACTTGTATGGTCTGATGCTAAGTGAAGTGAGCAAGAGAACACTGAACTCAATAACAGCCACGTTATGCGATGACTAATATTGATAAACTTAACCCTTCCCAGCAATACAAGGATCTAAGACATTCCAGAGGCCTTGTGATAGAAAATGCTGTCCACATCCAAAGAAAGAACTATGGAAGTTGAATTGCTATTTTTTTTTCTTTTCTGTTGAGTTTTGTTTCATCTTTCTGATGGTTACTCCTACTGGTTTTAATTTTTACTTACAGCATTACTAATGTGAAAATATGTTTAGTAGGAATGTAAATGTATAGTCTATATCAGATTGCTTGCCATCTTGGGAAGGGTGGTGGGGAGGAAGGGGGAGAAAAATTTTAAACTCAAAAGCATATGGAAGTGAGTATTGATAAATCAAAATAAATAAAATTAAAAATAAAATTGGAACCAATTGGAGGAACCACAAGAAAGAAGAAATGAAAAAAAAGAGCAAATAGTATGCTTTGATCTGCATTCAGACTCCATAGTTCTTTCTCTAGATGAGGATGGCATTTTTATCATAAGACTTTTGGAGATGTCTTGGATCCTTGCATTGCTGAGAAGAGCTAAGTCTATCAAGTTGATCATCACACAATGTGGCTGTTACTGTGTACAGTGTTGTCCTGGTTCTGCATCAGTTTATACAAGTTTTGCAGGTTTTTCTCAAGTCGGCTTGTTCATCATTTCTTATAGGACAATAGTATTCCATTACATTAATGTACTACAACTTGTTCAGCCATTCCCCAATTGATTAGCATCCCCTCAATTTCCAATTCTTTGCCACCACAGAAAGAGCTGCTATAAATATTTTTGTACCTTTGGGTCCTTTTTCCATTTTTATGATCTCTCTGGGAGACAGCCCTAGAAGAGGTATTGCTAGGTCAAAGGGTATAGCATTCAGATTCTTAACAGAAAAGTTAAATGAAGTATAGGAGGAAATAGATGGGCAAACTATACTTTTACTCCTCTCAGAACCCCATTTAAAACTCTGTTAAATTGATCTAATCATAAAATAAATAAGAAAAGAGGTAAGGAGATGAAAAGAATTTTAGAAAAGTTAGCCATAACAGACCTCTGGAAAAAAAAAATTGAATAGGGAGGGGTGGAACCAAGATGGCAGAGTAAAAGCAGTGACTTGCTTGAGCTCTCCCCCAAACCCCTCAAAATACCTGTAAAAATGGTTCTAAACAAATTCTAGAGCAGCAGAACCCACAAAAAGACAGAGTGAAACAAATTTCTAGCACAAGACAACCTGGATGGTTTATTGGAGAGGTTTGTTGTGCCTGGCTGGGAGAGGAATGCAGGCAAAGACCAGGCCTCAGTGAACCTGGAGCAGGCCTCAGAGGATTGAATCATGAGCAACTGTGGTGGTTTCCAGACTTATCAACTCACAAAAGCCAAAGACAACTTAGAAGCTCAGTAGGAAAAGTCTGTGAACTCAGTGAGAGAAAAGCTTGGTCCCATCCCCAGTCCTGGTGCAGCCGTGGGGTGGTGGCTACTTCTGGAGCTTGGCCCACAAATGGAGGGGGAAATCAAGTGGCTAATCAGAGGGGAATTGCAGGAATCTCTTTTCTGGTCGTGAAGAATAATTCTCTTGCTTTGCCTGTGCTTGGATCTGGGTCGCAGTTCTGGGTGGTGGTTCTGGGGTGAGGAGAAGCACTGGCGTGGTGGAGCTTGTAATGGCAGTGCAGAGAGAATCCTCCTCACAGTTGTAAGGCAGAAAAGAGTGCTTGTGGTCACTCACAGACCAGAGCATAGGCCTGGAAAGGAGTAAACACCTCACCCTTGTTCATACCACCTTGGAAGAACTGAAAAATTACAGGTCCCTAGAAGTATCTCTGAAAACAGCTGGCACAAAACCCCCGAAGCTTGGTACAGTACATTCTCCACACTGGTAACAGGCCTTTACCTTAACAAAGAGTTTATAACTCAGGTAATTGACTGGGAACATTAGCAAACTGTGTAAAAAAAGTCAGACCATAGAATCTTTCTTTGGTGAGAAAGAAGATCATAACATACAACCAGAAGAAGACAACCAAATCAAAGTTCCTACATCCAAAGTCTCCAAGAGAAGTAGGAATTGGTGCCAGGCCATGGAAGAGCTCAAAAAGGATTTTGAGAAGCAAGTAAGAAAAGTAGAGGAAAAACTGGGAAGAGAAATGAGAGTGATGCAAGAAAATCATGAAAAACAAGTCAACAGCTTGCTAAAGGAGACCCCCCCCAACAAAAAAAAAATAATGAAGAAAATAACACCTTAAAAAATAGCCTAACCCAAATGGCAAAAGAGGTCCAAAAAGCCAGTGAGGATAAGAATGCCTTAAAAAGCAAAATTGGCCAAATGGAAAAGGAAGTCCAAAAGCTCACTGAAGAAAATACTCCCTTAAAAATCAAAATGGAGCAAATGGAGGCTGGTGACTTTATGAGGAATCAAGACATTGTAAAACAAATTCAAAAGAATTAAAAAATAGAAAACTATGTGAAATATCTCATTGGAAAAACAACTGAACTAGAAAACAGATCAAGGAGAGATAATTTAAAAATTATTGGACTACATGAAAGCCATGATCCAAAAAAGAGCCTAGACATCATCTTTCAGGAAATTATCAGGCAAAATTGCCCTGATATTCTAGAACCAGAGGGTAAAATAGAATTGAAAGACCCTGATTACCTCCTGAAAAAAGATCCCCAAAGGAAAATTCCTAGCAATATTATAGCCAAATTCCAGAGTTCTCAGGCCAAAGAGAAAATATTGCAAGCAGCCAGAAAGAAACAAAGTATTGTGAAAACACAATCAGGATAACACAAGATTTAGCAGCTTCTACATTATGAAATCAGAGGCCCTGGAATATGATATTCAGAGGACGAAGGAGCTAGGATTACAGCCAAAATCACCTACCCAGCAAAACTGAGTATAATCCTTCAGGGGAAAAAATGGATCTTCAATGGAATGGAGGACTTTCAAGCATTCTTGATGAAAAGACCAGAGCTGAATCGAAAATTTGACTGTTAAATGCAAGATTCAAGAGAAACATGAAGAGGTAAACAGAAAAGAGAAAACATTTACATTCCTGCATAGAAAGATGATATTTGTAACTCATGAGACCTTTGTCAGTATTAGGGTAGTTGGAGGGAAAAAATTATATGGATGGATGGATGGATAGATAGACAGACAAACAGACAGACAGACAGATAGATAGATAGATAGATAGATAGATAGATAGATAGATAGATGGCACAAGGTGAGTTGAAGATGAATGGGTGATATCTGGAGAATGAAATTAAGAGGTGATAGATGATACCGGGAGAAGGGGAAAGGGAGAGGTAGAATGGGGTAAATTGTCTCGCATAAAACTGACAAGAAAAAGGCTTTTACAGTGGAGGGGAAATGGGGAAAGGTAAGAGGGAACAAGTGAAACTTGTTCTTATCGGATTTGACTTAAGGAGGGAATAACCTACACACTCAATTGGGTATGGAAATCTATCTTACCCTACAGGAAAATAGGGAGGAAGGGGATAAGAGAGCAGAGGGATGATAAGAGAGCAGAGGGATGCTAGCCGGGAGGGCAGACTGGGGGAAGGGCTAATCAGAAGCAAACACTTCTAAGGAGGGATAGGGTCAAAAGCGAGAATAGAATAAACAGGGGGTGGGATAGGATGAAGGGAAATATAGTTAGTTTTTCACAACATGACTACTATGGGAGTGTTTTGCATGACTACACATGTATAACCTGTATTGAGTTGCTTGCCTTCTCAAGGACAGTAGATGGGGAGGGAGGAAGGGAGAAAATTTGGAACCCAAAGTTTTAAAAACAAATGTTAGAAATTTTTTTCGCATGCAGCTGGGAAATAAGATATCCAGATAATGGGGTATAGAAATCTGTCCTGCCCTACAGGAAAATAGAAGGGGAAGGGGATAAGAGAAGGGGGGGAAGGTAGAAGGGAGAGCAGATTAGGGGAAGCAGTATTCAGAATGTATGCCATCCTGGGGTGGGAGGAGAGTTGAGATGGGTAGAAAATTTGGAACTCAAAATCTTGTGGAAATGAATGTTAAAAACTAAAAATAAATTAATAGAAAAAGAAAATGAATAAGAATAGAAAGGACTATATTTATTTCTCAGTTATATGTGACACCTTAAAAAAAATTGACCAATTAGACCATAAAAACAGAAATCCAAAATTATTAAATGTACTTTTTTCAGACTATAATGCAATAATGGGCCTTGAAAACAAAGATTAAAATTTAGTTGGAAATCCTGAAGAATGAATAGGCAAAAGGAAAAAATTGTAGAAATAATCAATGATTTCATTAAAGATGATGACAATAATGAGACAGGTACCAAAAGTTCTGGGGTACAGTCAAAGCATTACATAAGAAAAAATTTGTATCTCTCAGTGCTTATATCCATAAAAGGTTAAAAAAGAGGAGATGAATGAATTGGGCATGCCATTAAGAAAAAAACTCAAAAAGAAATAAAAATCCTCAAATAAAAACCAAAATAGAAATACTGGAAGTCAAAGGAGAAATCAATTTAATGTGAAAAAACTATCCAACTAATTTTTTAAATTGAGTTAGTTTCATGAAAAAACTATAAAATAAACTATTAGTTAATTTGATTTAAAAATGAAAGAAGAAAACCAAGTTATTATTATCAAAAATTAAAAACATGAACATACTCACCAGTGAAGATAAAATTAAAGTAAATATTAGGAACTATTTTGACCAATTATACATATGCCAGTAAAACTGACAGTCTATATGCAATGGATGAATATTCATGAAAATATAAATTACCCAAATTAACTTAAGAACAAATAAAATACTTAAATACTTAAAATCTTAGGAAAAGAAAGCAAAAAAAAAACCCACCATGAATGAATACCCTAAAAAATATCAGTAGATGGAGAAAATTCTGTGAAACATTTAAGGGTAGCTAAGTGGTGTAGTGGATAGGATACCTTAGGCCAGGAGTCAGGAAAACCTGAGTTCAAACCCAACCTCACACACTTGCTACCTGTGTAACCTTAAGCAAATCACTTAACACTGTTTGCCTGAGTTTCCTCATTTGCAAGATGAGCTAGAGAAAGAAATTGCAAACTACTCCAGTATCTTTGCCAAGAAAACCCAAATCGGGTCAAAAAGAGTCTTCTCCTCCCAGATTGATACTTCTGTGATTGTAAACTAGGCTATCTTTTGTCTCAATTCTTACCTAGCCTTTAGTCAGTGAATGGACTTTGCATCAGAGAAACTCTCACCTGGGAAAGACCTTAGTTTAGAAAGGCCAAAGTCACGCACTGCATCCAGTGTCATCATCAGTCATCTTGACTCTTTCTTGTCAGTGGTCTCTGATGATTCTAAAGAAGAGAGTGAGGCTCTCACACAGCTCTTCCTTACTTACATCCACTTCAGTGCAAGTCAAGACATCACCCTCGTGATGTCATTGGTCCTCTTTCAGAATGAAGGACCAACAACAACAGGATTGGCTAACATTACAGAAAAGAAAAACATTACAAATGCTGGAAGAGATGTAAAAAAATAAGGTACACTAATGCACTATTGGTGGAATTATGAACTGATGCGACCATTCTGGAGAACAATTTGGAACTTCGCCTGAAGAGCTATAAAACTGTGAATACCTTTTGACACAGCAAAACCATGACTAGATCTGTATCCCAAAGAGATCCAAGAAAAAGGGAAAAGACCTATATTTTCTTTTTTGGGGGGGTTAGGTAATTGGAGTTAAGTGACTTGCCTAGAGTCACACAGCTAGTGAGCATTGTGTCTGAGGCCAGATTTGAACTCAGGTCCTCCTGACATCAGGGCTGGTGCTCTATCCACTGTGCCATCTAGGTGCCCAGAGACCTATATTTTCAAAAATATTTATAGTAGCTCTTTTTATTCTGACAACAATTTAGAAATTGAGGGGATGCCCATCAGTAAGGGAATGGCAGAACAAGTTTTGATATATGGTTATAAGGTAATACGGTTACACTATAACAAATGGTGAGGGATATGATTTTAGAAAAATCTTGGCAGATTTATATGAACTGATGTGAATTGTAGTGAATAGAACTAGCTGATTCAGTAATAATCTAATATGAAAGATTTATTTGCTCTGACCGATGTAGTGATCCAAGAAAATTCCAAATGCCTCATAATGAAAAATGCTGTCAACTTCCAGAGGGAACTCAATATAGACTGAAGCATTTTTTTCACTTTATTTTTCTTGCTTTTTTTCTTCTTCAACTTGGCTAATAGGGAAATTTGTTTTTATATGACTTCACATGCATAATAGATAGTATATTGCTCACCTTCTCAGTGGTCAGGGGAAGGGCTGGTTGGAGTGATAGAATTTTGAATAATAAAAAGAATGTTTAAAAAAAAAGAAATTACTGGGGCAGCTAGATGGCGCAGTGGATAGAGCGCCGGACCTGGAGTCAGGAGGAACTGAGTTCAAATCTGGCCTCAGACACATAACACTCACTAGCTGTGTGACTCTGGCGAGTCACTTAAACCCAATTGCTTCACCAAAAAAAAAAATTACCTAAAATATCTGAAGAAAATTCAGTTAAAAATCTTGCACCAGGGACATAAAAGAACATTGAAGATACTAATAACAAAAGGGAAGATGGCCTACAGTAATCTAAGGGGGTATAAACATCTCAAAAAGTATGGAAGGACAAAGGAGAATAAATCACCACATGATAGGGAGTAGCAGATTCCCAAGGAACATGAAATCACAGCATGATGTTTCTGAATGGTGGAAAAGTGCTGGTGTTTTTTTGGTTTTTATTTTATGTCTTCCTACTTTGCTAAAATAATTTTTTCAGTTAATTTTAGTTTACTCTAACCTTACAAAAAAGGTAATTTTGTTTCTTTTTTGTGAGATATGTCTAGGTTTGAATGGGAGACATTGAATCCCACACTATTATAATTTTTATGTGTTTTTCCATGTAATTCAGTTAACCTCTTTTAAAAATATTTAGATGCTATGCCATTTGGTGCATACATACCCATCGTTAATATTAGCTGCTAATATTGTTGCCTTTCAACATCATGCAGTTTTTCTGTTTACCTCTTTTAGTTGTGTTTATTTTTACTAGCAACTGAGATCATGATTGCTACTTCTCCTTTTCTGAATTCACTTGAAATTTAGGTTTTTGTTCCTACCCCCTTCATTAACTCTTTGTGAATTTCAAGTATGTTTCTTGTAAACAACATATTGTTGGATTAAGCCTTTTAATATAGTCTATGATCCTCTTTGCCTTTTTTTTTTTTTTGGTGAGGCAGTTGAGGTCAAGTGACTTGCCCAGAGTCACCCAGCTAGTAAGTGTCAAGGGTCTGAGGCTGGATTTGAACTCAGGTTATGATGCTCTTAAATATTATGAGTAAGTTCATCTTATCCACATTTACAATTATTAGTTTTTATTGTGAATTTTTTCCATCTTATTGCTTTTTCCCCCTTTCTTTTCCCCTTTCTTTTCCTCCTCAGATCTCCTCTTTACAAAGAAGGTGATGAGTGTACTTAAAATTCTTGATTGAAAAAATCTTTTTCTGTTGCTCTTCTTCTCTTCATTTTTCCTCATCCCCATCAAAAAATTTCTATTACTTCTTGCTTTTTAATCTCCCTTCATTCTCCGTCCATTAGTTTTGGAGTTAGTTTGTTTCCTTCAGTGAACCTTCCATCTTTTAAAAAACATTAAAACAGTTTTTTTAATGAAAATCTGCCTTTTTTCCCCTCATTTCTCATCCCCCACTCCTTACCTTTCTCCATTGAGAAAGCAAAAAAAAAAATATTTTTACAAGTATCTGTAGTCAATCATTAGGCATATCCAAAAAGCATGTCTCCATCTGTACTCGAGTTCATTACCTCTCTCTAGAGATGAGAAGAATATTTCTTTATGATTTTTCTGGAATTGTGGTTGGTCATTTTGTTGATCAGAGTTCCTAAATATTTCACAGTTGTTTGTCTTTATAATATTGTTGTTATTGTATAAATTGTTTTCCTGGTTCTAATCATGTCATTTTGCATCATTTCATACAAGTGTTCCTATATTTCTCTGAAGCCATCTTCTTCAGCATTTTTTATAGCACAATAGTATTCCATCACTTTGATATACCACAATTTGTTCAATCACTATCCAACTGATAGACAGCTCCTCAGTTTCTAAATCTTGGTCACCACAAAAAGAGCTGCTGTATAAGTATTTTTGTACGTATAAGTGCTTTTCCTCTTTCATCGATCTGTTTGGAGATATTGTGTAGTGCTTATTGTGAGGTCAGAATTGGTACGTATATTTTAATAGCTTTTGGGGCATAATTACAAATTGCCTTCTAGACTGTCTAGATCAGTTCAGAGTACATGTACCTATTTCTCCACAGCCTCTCTAGCATTTGTCATTTTCATTTTTTGGAGGGGGGGGTGTCAATTTAGCCAATCAATTTCAGCATATTGTCTCATTGATGTCATTATCTTTAATGGGATTATTGTGGGGGTTTTTTTTGTGATTTATTCTTTAACCTCACTCATTCTTTATGATTAAGGTATTTAATTTCTAATTAATTTTTAATCTTTACTTAAAATCTTTGCTTTTTTATTATAACTTTTGTTGCATTGTGGTTGATAAAAGATACATTTAGTATTTCTGCATTTCTGTATTTGTTTGAAGTTTGCATGCTCCTATGCAGAGCTGTCGAACATGTAGACTGTAAGACTCCCAAGTGAGGCCCAAACCAAATTAAAATATAATTGGAAAATATTTAACAAAATAAATAAAAATATAATAAACCATAAATAACATTTTAAAACTTAAGTCAATATTTCATGTCTTATAACTGAAAATAATTTTTTTTTAAACAAGTCAATACGTAGCTCTTAGGAATCCTTATGTATGGTTTATTGGCCCATATGTCTGTTTGGGTTTGATACCACTGCTGTAATATATGATAGTTTTACTGAATGCACAACTGCAATAAAGGTATATGCCTTTCTATTCACATTCAATATTCTCTAGATATCTATGTTATATAATTTCTAAAATTCTATTCAGGTCCTTCATTTCTTCTTTGGTTAGATTTATCTAGATCTGAGAGTAATAAATTGATGTCCTCCTCTTTCATATATATATATATATAACATATATATACATACATACAAATATATATATATTTACAAGAGGACTATTTCCTTTTGTAACCCATTTAATTTTTCCTTTAATAATGTAGATTCTGTTCTCTGTGTGTGTATGTGTAATGTTTAGTGTTTATATTAGTTGGTTGTGTATATGGTACCTTTTAACAAAATATAGTTTCCCTGTTTATCTCTTTTTATTAGGTCTGTTTTTGCTTTTGCTTTATCTCAGGTTATGTCTTTCTCAGTGGCTAAAAGATAACCATCCTTATGGAAATCTGATCTTAGAAATGTAGAAGCTGTGTGACTCTGGGCAAGTCACTTGGCATCTATTTACCTCAGCTTCCTTGTCTCCCTGGGTTGTTGTGATGATCAAATGAAATATCTGTAAAGAGCTTGGCACATATTAGGCACTATGTAAATGTTAGCTATTATTATTATCATCAATATTTAATACTATGTCATACTTCAACAAATATAAGTGGGAGGTAAGACAGACAACTATCCCTTTATAGACCAAAATGAAACACATTAAAATCTCTGAATCCATGTGTGTCACTGTAGAAGTGTCATGTAATTACAGAAATAGTTCTCTTCAGGTATTGGTATAGCATATAGTGTATACAATCATTTTTAACAAAAACTAAGATACCAGAATATAAAACAAAAAGCAAATATAAGCTAATACATTCTTCAGGCAGCAAACTTGACATAAAGTTCCACAATATGGAGCTATAAACCTTTGTCACTGTAGACATAAAGGAAGTATAAAAAGGACATCCTAGAATACTACTACTAGGCCTGTACACCAAAGAGATCAAAGAAAGAAGAAAAGGGCCCATATGAATAAAACTATAGCAGCTCTTTTTATTGTGGCAAAGAAATGGCAACTGAAGGGATGCTCATCAGTGAGGGGATGCCTAAACAAATTCTGGTATTCAAATAAAATACAAAACTGATGTGCTATAAATCAAATCAAGAAGCATTTATTAAGTGTCTATTTTGAGTCAGGCATTGTGCTATTCAGTGGAGATTAAAAAAAAGTTTAAAAAGTTAAAAAAAAAAGTACCTGCTCAGGTCTAAAGGGGAAGACAAAATGAAAACAACTGTATGTAATACAAGATAACTGTACAGTATACACAGGGGACAATCAACAGAGAAAGACTGCTCTAATATAGTATAGAGGGGGGAAAGGTTTCTTGTAGCAGGTGGGATATTAGCTGAAACTTAAAGAAAGCCAGGGAAGCCAAGAGGCAGAGGTGGAAGAGGTAGAAAGGCATGGGGGACAGCTGGTAAAAATGCACTGTTAGGAGATGGAGTGTCTTTTGAGAGGAACAGCAAGCACGTCACTGTCATTGGAATCAAGGATATGCCTGGAAAGGCAGGAAGGTGTCAGAATATGAAGAGCTTTGAATGCCAAATAAGAGTTTAATATTTGATATTAATTTGGTATTTGATACATCATAGAGAGCCAATGGATTTTACTGACTAGGAATATAAAATGGTCAGACCTACATATTAAGAAGATTAATTTGACAACTGAGTGGAAGATAGACTAGGAGGGTAGGAGGGGGCTAGTTATGACTGGAATCTGTTATTACTAATATGAAGTTGGCGAAAACAAAAAGAAGAGTTGGTCTGTTTAAATTAATTCAGTATTTAATTATCACTTTTTAGTGCAAAAAAGAAAGAAATTAGTGTTTTGAAAATTCTGAGCAGTAGATGTAATTTTAGGTATGATTAAGAGACAGCATGACATAGCAGATATTATACTGGACTTGGTGTTGGGAAAATCAAGTAAACAAGGATTTATTAAGGACCTGCTGTTTTTAGGAAACTCTGGCAAGCACTGGCAATAAAAAAAAATGAGAAAACAATTCATGTTTAAAAAAGCTTATAGTTCAATGCTGGAACCAATATATAAACAACTACTTAGTCACTGATAATTATGAACAATACATATATCTACATATCTATGTATACACACACACACACACACACACACACACACACACATATATATATATATATATAGATACATACACATATGTATAGGGGTGTGTGTGTGTGTGTGTATATATATCTTGTGACGAAATACAAAACCCATTTCTGTTAAAAACACTGGAAAGCACAGGAATAAATGTAGTTTTCTTTAAGATGATTAGTAGTCTAGAAGTAGATAAACCTAGAATAAGTATTATTTGTAATGGGAATAAACTAGAAGCCTTTCCAATTCATTTGTCATTTTTCAGTAGGAACTCTATAGGAACTTTTGGCTTACCTGTTTATTATGTTTATACCTTTGATATCGGAATTCTATCTCTAAAATAACTTTGTTTTTCTGTCCCTTTAGTCATCCCTTTTCCCTGAAGTTGCTTTCCCTTTGTAAAGAAGAGATCAAAAAATCCAAAGACATACAGAAGCTTCGCTCAAGCATTGCTGTGTAAGTTTTAAGGTGTCTCCTGCCCAGGAAAGCGGAGAAAAAACAATAGTACTTAAAACATAGTTCAAGGGCTTTGAAGAAAAGTCTGGGAGTTGTTTGGGTAGGCATCTTGTTTGAATTATTTTTAAGTCCTTTTCTTATTCTGTAAACAGTTGTAAAACTTTCATTTTCATAAAAAAAAAATTTAAGGAATCAATAGAAATTCCTTCGTCAAAATAATGTTAATTATTTATACACACTAGAATTCATAAAACTGCTCTTATACTCAACAATTTTAAGTGGATTTGGTTCACAATTTAAGAATATGAATTCTACTTAAGAGAGAATCAAGGTTTCCCAGGAATATAAGAAGGCCTTTTGGAAAAGATGGTGGAAATGCAGAGTTGGAAGGGGAGGTAAATTGGGGCATAGGGCAGTTTAGATCTGAAACAACAAGGATTTTACAAGCTCCACAGGAATTATTTGAGCAAATGCTTTGCTTTCATCTTGACAAATAGAAAGGTTCCACACTCTCCCCTTTTGTTTTGATATTGCAAAAATTGTTATCAAATATATTTTAGTCCCATTCAGAGAATCCAGATATATTATGTGATGTCATAAATCTTTGATATGGTACAGTAAAAGTAAAGTTAAAATGATTATGACTGACCTTATTGCTAAATACAAAACAATGATAGCCTGTATTTTTGTTTTTGTTTTTTTACCAGCCACCTTTATCTTCAGGCTGCCCAATTGGATCTTGGTAGCAAATAAAATAAATAAAGGGGCTTCTTTTTTGTTTCAGTTTTGTTTTTGTTTTTTATTTGACCAGGCTTCTCTGCTAGATAAATATAAATTTAGCTATCAGAAATGTCAGTTAGGTATTGTAAAACTGAGAATTTAATTGGCAAAAAACATTTGTCAAAATATTCGTTCTTCCTTTCAAATAGTTTTTGAAACCTCTTTGCTTAATGAATATAATCTGATGATATTGAATGCACTGTTATTACTTGTTGAGATTTTCTATTTTCCTTCTATTCTGTTTCCCATAGCATTTAGTTTAGGGGGAAAAAAATACAAGGCTATGTGAAGGGCTTTAGTATCATGTGGTATTTTTATGAATTATCCTCTACAATAAATTGTATTTTTCAGCATTCAGCATCTCCCATGTGAAGGCCTTTGAGAGACTGCTTTGAAATTTTTAGGTAACAGATCTTTGGTAAGGCACAAGATTAGAATACTAACAACCTAATCTTGTGTTTCTAGGTTTTGTGGAATGATTCAATTTCCTGGAGATGTAAGGAAGAAAGTCCTATTTCAGCTATTTCTTCTTCTTTGCCACCCTTTTCCTATAGTGAGTATCATGCATATTTTCCAGTGAAATTATTAATATAGAGATAAACCATTTGTTAAGGGATACTTTATATTGTATTTTAATCAGTGCTGTATTTTGTTTTAACTGCTTTTTAAAAAATTAAACTTATTTTCAATGAGCAAAACTCTACTTTGTCTCTCTTTCATCCACCCAGACTGCCAGTTGGAAATGAAAGAAAGGGGCAGCTGGGTGGCACAGTGGATAGAGCACTGGCCCTGGAGTCAGGAGGACCTGAGTTCAAATGTGGCCTCAGACACTTGACACTTACCAGCTATGTGACCCTGGGCAAGTCATTTAACTCCAGTTACCTTGCAAAAAAGAAAAAGAAAAAAGAAAGAAAATGAAAGAGAAACAACTCATTACAAATATTTGTAGTCAAGCAAAACATATATCCACATTGGCCACATGCAAAAGAAAATATTCATGTGTGAACACTGACTTACATGCATGTATATTTACATGCAAATACACATAACATGTCTCATTCTTCACATCTCTATCAGGAGGGTAAATAGCATGTTTCATCATTAGTCCTCTGGAATTTTATATGGTTATTATACTGGTCAGAGTTCCTAAGTCTTTCATTATAGAAATTATTTTCCTAGTTCTGTTCACTCTGCATCAGGTGATCTTCTCAGGTTTCTCTGAAACCATGTCCTTCATCGTTTCTTTTGACACAATAATACTCTATCACATTTACACAGCCATTCCACAATTAACAGATACCCCTTCAGACTCCTATTCTTTGGCACCTCAAAAATAACTATTAAATATTTTTGTATTTCAGTTAGAATTTGCTTTGCTTAGAACTATTCCCTTCTTTAATATACCCTCATTTTAATTCCTCCTTTTTCTTTCTCCTCTTTTCCTCCTGTGTCCCTGTTGATTGGAATGCATTTCTTTACTCAGCTGAGAGAGAGAGAGAAAAAGAAAAAGAGAGAGAGTGTATTTGTGTGTGTATTCTTCTCTTCTTTGACTAATTCAGATGAGAGTGAGATTCAAGTATCAACCACTCTCTCTCTTCCTCATTATTTTTATAGATTTCTTTTATATATTATATATCTATTTTATTTGTTTATATATCTATTTTTATATTATATAATACATCTATTTGTATTAGATATTTATATTATGTGTAATATGTTTTGCATAATTATATATAACATATATATCATAGAATTATAAACTATATGTAATAATAATGAACTATGTATGTTTACATTATATATATATATATATATAATTATATATCTCTTTGATATATTATATATCTATTTTTATAGATGCCATATAGGCATAGTTTTCACTAACCTTCCTTTCCTGTAGTTTTCTTCCCTTTCCATTCTTCTTTTAAGATCATTTAGACCATAACAGAACCACTTCCAGGTTTTCCGTGAAGTTAGACTATTACCCATTATGATGATAGGGTTCAGAGGGGAGACATGTATCATCTCCTCATGTTAGAATGTCCCATTTGATTGATTCATGTTTCTCCTAACTCTTGTATTTGAACTTCAAAGTTTCTCTCCAGCTCTAGTCTTTACATCAAAAATGTTTAGACTTTGTTTCATTAAAATTAAATTTTTTCTCCTAGAACATTAGACTTAGTTTTTCTATATATATTATTCTTATTTGTAGGCCTATGCCTTTCACCTAATGAATATCACATTCCATGTTTCTTCATTCCAGTATAGTGTTACTTGCCAGGTTTTGTATAATCTTGACTTTTAGTTCCATAATATTTAAACTTTTTCCATCTAACTACTTGCAGTATTTTTTTTCCTTTTGACCTAGAAGCTCTAGATTGTGGTCTTAATGTTCCTTGGAATTTTCATTTTGAGGTTTCTTTCAGGAGATAACAGTGGATTCTTTATAGTTCTGTTTTGTCCTCTGATTCTAAGAGATTTGGGTAGTTTTCTTTCCAGGCTAATTTTTTTTGAGGCTTTCAGGTAGTCCAGTGTTTCTTTTTTTACCCCCAAATTTATTATTTATTTTTGACATTCATTATTTTTAAATTTTGAATTCCAAATTTTTACCCTCATTCCAGGCCCTGCCAAACATATTAGGAAGGCAAGCAATATAATATCAGTTATGCATGTGGTATTATTCAATACATATTTAGATATCAGCCATGTCAAAAAAAAAAAGGAAAAAAATTACACAATTTTGTACTCAGAATTCATTGGGTCTCTGGAGGTATGGATAGCATTTTTCATCATGAGTCCTTCAAAATTGTCATGGATCATTATATTGATCCAAGTAGCTAATCTTTGCAGTAACTAAATTTTGCACATTTACTCTTCATTATAGTATTGGTATTACTTTGTACAATAATCTCCTCATTCCGCTTACTTCCCTTTGCATCAATTGATATAAATCTGCCCAGGTTTTTCTGAAACCATCCTGTTCATCATTTCTAATAGTATTCCATCACAATCACATGCATCAAATGGCCTCAATTTTTTCTGTAAAATATTAGGCAGAGATCTCAGCCATGGGAGGTTTGAGGAGGGATGAAAAGTTTTGGAAGAGCCACTGTAGAGAGAGGATTTAATTACCTTCTCCATACTGATGATTATCATATCTGCCTTTCTTGCCTCAGACTCTCTGCTGACCTCCAGTCTTGCACCAAAGACGTCTTGAACTGGATGTCCAGTACTCATTTTAAACAAAACATGTGCAAAACAGAACTCCTTATCTTTTCCCCTGAACCCTCCCCCACTTCTGCCTTTCCTTTTACTGTAGAGGGTAACACCATCCTCCCAGTCCCTCAAATCCCCACTCTCTCTTACTCCTCATACCCAATCTGTTGCCAAGGCCTGTCACTTTCATCTTTGCAACATATCTGAAATATGCCCCATTCTTTCCTGTGACACTGTGACCATTCTGCTACAGGCCCTCCACCTCATACCTGGACTATTACAGTAGCCTGCTGATGGGTCCACCTTCCTAAAGTGCTCCCCACTCCAGTCCATCCTCAGTTCAGCTACTGAAGTGATTTTCCTAAAACACAAGTCCAACCATGTCATCCCTCCACTCAAATAAACTCCAGTTTCTCCTTCTGTTTGGCATTCAAAGCCCTTCATAACCTAGCTCCTTCCTTCCTACCTTTCCAGGTCTTTTTACACTTTATTACCTGATATGTACTCTTCAATCCAGTGACAGCGGCCTCCTGGCTCTGGCTCCCTCTCTTAGCTCTGGGCATTTTCTGTGGTTGTCCCCTTTGTGTGCAGTGCTGTCCCTCTTCATTGCTGCCTACTGATTTCTGTTTCCTTGAAACCACAACTAAAATTCCATCTTCTATAGGAAGCCTTTCCCAGGCCATCTGAATTCTAGTGCTTTCCCTCTGTTAATTGTGTCCTGTTTATCCTGTATAAAACTTGTTTGTATATATTTACTTGCTTGTTGTCTCTCTCATTATATTGTGAGTTCCTTGAGGGCAGGGACTGTCTTTTGCCTCTTTTTGTATACCCAGCACTTAGCACAGTGCCTGGCACATAAATCCTTACTGCTTGATTGATTACTACATTGTCCATACAAATGCATATTTTAATCTAGGTAATAGATATTTTTCACCTCCTTGGTTTTTCTGGATCAGGCCAAATTCCTTTGAGTGAGTACAGATCTCTTCTAGGAGGCTCTATAGTGTTCTGGCATTTAACGTGATCAGCATAATCAGGATCAGCTTTTGAATATGACTTACAATCGGAATTCATAACAGAGCAGCATTAAACATAATTCTTATGTCCATTACCTCTGTTTTTGAAGACCTGAATTAGAATCTTGTTTTTGCTATGTATTTAACATGTAATAATGAACAAATTACTCAACCTTTCCAGTTCTTAATTTTTTTCTTCTGTAAAATGAGGGAAGGGAGGATTTGGATTAGGTTATCTCTATGGTCATTTTCAACTCCAAATCCCATGTTCTTAACTCTGGTAAATGCTGATTTATGGCATGTTAGTTAAAATCTAGGTCAGCTGGTGAAGTTAGAGCCACCAAGAGAGTTACCTGTAAAACCTGCTAGGGCCATAACAGAATATGGTGGATTTGAAATTGACAAGAGAAGTGAAAGCACATGTACAAAAATATTTATAGCAGCTCTTTTTGTGGTGGCAAAGAACTGGAAATTGAGGGGATGCCCATCAGTTGGGGAATGGCTGAACAAGTTGTGGTATATGGATGTAATGGAATTTTCTATAAGAAATGATAAGCAAGCAGATTCAGAAAAACCTAGAAAGACTTCCATGAACTGATGTTGAGTGAAGTGAGAACCAGGAAAACATTGTACACAGTAACATTGTGCAATGACCAACGTTGATAGAATTAGCTCTTCTCAGCAGTGCAATGATCTAAGACAGTTCTAAAAGACTCATGATGGAAAATGCTATCCACATCCAGAGAAAGAACTGTGGAGTCTGAATACACATGGAAGCATACTGTTTTCTCTTTTTTTGTTTTTTTTCTTTCTAGTGGTTTTTCTTTTGTTTTGTTCTGATTCTTTTTTCACAACGTGATTAATGTGGAAATATATTTAATATGATTGTATATTTATATAGCCTATATCAGGTTGCATGCATCTTGGGGAAGGAGGGAGGAGGAGAGAAAAAAATTTGAAAATCAAAATCTTATAAAAGTGAATGTTGTAAACTATCTTTAAATGTAATTAGAAAAAATAAAATACTATTAAGTGGGGAAAATAAGAGAAGTGAAAACAGATTAGAAAGCCAAAAACAATAAACCGCAAGAACAATAAATGATGACAGCTGTTTTTTCTTTATATTCTTGCTATGAAACCAGCTTCTTCATTATTTCTTTAGCTTTAAAATTTTCAGTTTTTATGGCAATGATAAAATAACAAGCTACAGCTTTTTTAAAAGTAGCATTGTTGAGCTGAGAACATCTAATATTAAAGCAAAGAATGTGTAAGGAGACTTTTTTTTTCTATTTGAGATCTTTGCTACTACATAATAAGGAATGCTTTCTAGTATTAGCTGACCAAAATTACATCTCCAAGTCATGGTAGTATTTTAGAACCACAGACTGTCAGAGCTCCAAGGAGCTTTAGAGATTATAAAGTCTTATCTCTAAATTTAACAGATAAGAAGACTAAAAACCAAAGCTGAAGACCTGAGGTCTAAAATAAGAACGTTGGGGGGGGCGGAGCCAAGATGGCGGAGTGAAAGAAGTAACTTGCTTGAGCTCTCCCCCAAACCCCTCCAAATACTCATAAAAAATGGCTCTAAACAAATTCTGAAGCAGTAGAACCCACAAAAAGACAGAGTGAAACAAATTTCCAGCCCAAGACAACCTGGAAGATTGATCAGAAAGGTGTATCGCTCTGGGGCTGGGAGCGCAGCATGGGTGTGCAAGCTGCAGTGAACCTGGAGCAGGCCTCAGAGGACTGAATCACGGGCAGCTGTGGAGGTTTCCAGACTCCTCAATCCACCAATGCCAAAGACAACTTAGAAGGTCAGTGGGAAAAATCTGTTTCTGTCAGTACTCAGAGAGGAAGACGGGGTTTCAGCTCCATTCCCCAAGAGCGTGGCCCTGGTTGGGAGGCAGCTGCTTCCCAAGCTTCCGGCCTACAGACTGAGGGGCAATCCAGTGGCTGATCAGAGAGGGATTGCAGGGATCTCTTTGCCAGTGCTGAGGCAGGAATCACTTGCTTTGCCTGTGTGTGGATCTGGGTCACAGTTCTGGGTGGCGGTGCTCGGGTGAGGAGGAGCGCTGGCATGGTGGAGCTTGTAGTGGCTGTGGAGAGGAACCCCTCCTCACAGTTACAGGACAGAAAGGAGTACTTGTGGTCACAGGCCAGGAAAGGAGTAAACACCTCGCCCCTTATCATACCACCTTGGAAGAACTGAAAATTTACAGTTCCCTACAAGTATCTCTGAAAACAGCTATACAAACTCCTGAAGCTTGGGACAGTACACTCTCCACATTGGAAGCAGACTCTTACCTTAACGAGGAGTTTAAAACTCAAGTAATTGGCTAGGATCATGAGCAAGCAGCGCAAAAAGAGTCAGACTATATTATCTTACTTTGGTGAAAAAGAAGATCAAAATATACAACCCAGAAGAAGACAACAAAGTCAAAGCTCCTACATCCAAAGCCTCCAAGAAAAATATGAATCAGTCCAGGCCTTGGAAGGGCTCAAAAGGGATCTTGAGAAGCAAGTAAGGGAAGTAGAGGAAAAACTGGGAAGAGAAATGAGAATGATGCAAAAAAATCGTGAAAAACAAGTCAACAGCTTGCTAAAGGAGACCCAAAAAAATACTGAAGAAAATAACACCTTAAAAAATAGCCTAACCCAAATGGTAAAAGAGGTCCAAAAAGCCAATGAGGAGAAAAATAAAATAAGAACGTTGGAATAATTTTAGATTCAAAAGGAATCTCGGGAGTCATGTAGTCCAGTCTTTCTTCCCAGAACAGGAAACCTGCCCAAGTGATATTTAATAACTAATCCACAGTGCCATAGCAAGTTAGTGGTGAAGATAAGTATACAATTCAGGCTTCCTGACTTAGTCTGCTGTCATTAGAGGAACAGTAATTAGTTCTGACATAGTCACCCAGAATGTCACACTCCTTATAACATGATTCTACATGAAGCTAGGAAATGAAGGGCAACATTTATAGTGCTTGGCTATTTTTAAATTGGCTGGCTTCTCTAACACTAATAACATAAAGCCTTCCAAGAAAGATTAAGTGTGGTTGTTGAATGTGATGCCAAGTTCCAGTATATTTTGTCTGAATAGACAATCACTATAGGAGGAAAGTGCCATATACATTTGTTGTTAGTTCTTTAGCAGGCTCCTATATACCCAAATCAAGCCCTACACAGTACCTACAGACCAAGCGATCATGTCCAGACAGTGAACATGTTAAGTTTGCGGGTTCAGTGTTGGAGTTCCTCCAGCTTTTCTGTAAGGAGCTACCCTAGTGATCACTCTAGGGTATAGGTTGTGCTCTGGACCAAGTTCTCTTTTTACAAGCTACTATCTTAAAACCCTACCTTTATCAGAGTACAAAGTGGTCCTTGTTATTGTAAACTTCACATGGAAAGGTTGCCTGGGTCTTTTGAGACTCTAATTCCTTCTTATCTTACTCATGTAAGCATTAAAAATGAAATTTTCTTCAAAAAATTCCTTAAATTTGTTTTATCTGCAAAATTAATTCTTTGAGAAAACCAATGGGACTATTTTTCTAATAAAGATCAATTTTGTTATTTTTCATTTTTAAAAATACTTAATTTTTTTCCAATTATAAGTAAAAAATTTTAATTCTTTTTAAAAATTTTGAGTTCCAAATTCACTCTTTTTCCCTGTCCCTTACCTATATAAAATTCACATGTGCAATCATTTCCATATTAGTCATGTTGTGAAAGAAAACATAAAACAAAACAAAAACAGAAAAAGAAGAAAAATGGAGCTTAAAAAAAGTATGTTTTGATCTGCATTCAGACTCCACAAGTTCATTCTCTGGAGGTCGATTGCATTATTCATCATGAGTCCTTCAGAATTGTCTTAGATCATTATATTGCTGAGAACAGCTAAGTCATTCAGAGTTGATTATTGTACAACATTGCTGTTACTGTGTACAGTGTTCTCCTGGTTTTGCTCACTTCACTTTGTTCATCTAAGTCTTTCCAGGTTTTTCTGAAAGCATTCTACTCATCATTTCTTATAACACTTTAGTATTCCATAACAATCACATACTACAACTTGTTTAGCCATTCCCCACTTGATGGGTATCCCCTCAATTTCCAATTTTCTAAGCTAGGAAAAAACCCCAATATACCTAATTAAATTAGCCTTATCACAGTAACAAAGTTTACCAGGCCTTTAAAAATTTACTCATTATCTTTTTCTTCCTTTTGGTTTTAAATATATGACTAGAAATCAAGAAAATATTTACATCCTGGAATCCCACATAGATAGTGAATATGTGATAGTTCACTTAAACCCCTAGAAAAACAGCACTGGCCAATTGCTGTCCAAATTGACACATATATTACTATATCAAACTCACTCTATATTATAAGCAGGATTGAAAATGACACCTCCATTTTATGCAAGAATTCTCATTTGCTCAGTAGGAATTCCATAATGCAGAAAACTCTTGCACAGAGTTGTTAAGAATTTATGGCTAGATGGTTCTAAGAATCCTTCTAGATTTGCAGGAGATTTTACAAGGTCTTTTCTTTGTAAAATTTTTAATTTTCCTTTTTAAAATACCTATGTAAATACTTGATTAAAACAATAACTCCAGTAACTTAGCTAACAATCTCATAATTTTCATAAATGATGGCCAAATAATTTTGGGTGAAACTTCCTTTTAAATATAGACAAAACTTGGAAGTTTATAATTTCTTAAATTACAGTACTTCAGAACATCACAACACATAGTCAGCAGGGCTATTAGAATGACCTAATAGCTTCCTAATCCATTCATTCTTTTTTTTTTAAACAGTACAATTCTTAATCTAATGACATCTAGATTATAAGAATATTTCTTTTCTAACAACATCGCTGATACAATTGTTTACCAAATTACACAATATAAGAAAATTTAGAAGCATAACAATACCATAAACAATATTATGTATTTATATATTTAAAGTTTGAAACAAACCCATTACCAATCTAGGTGAATGTGCTTCCAAATTACCTTATACAGGAAATCATTCATCTCAACATTGCCATTGTATACTAGTAACATCTGAAAACCTATATAAAGTTATCAAGTAAGAAACAATTACATCTAATTAAAAGAGATAATAAAAAATTAACATTCATATAGTGTTTGCCTTATGCCAAGCACTTTACAATCGTATGATCTTCACAATAACCCTAGGAGATGGATTCTATTATTATCCCCTTACAGAACAGTCAACTTTTTAAAGACATCTGGTTACAATTCTCAGCTTTGTATAAACTTTTCCCATGCTTCCCAATACCCTGCCTCTTTTACTTTTCTTTTATTTTTTGGGGTGGGGGGAGGGTTAGATTTATCTAGTTGTGTGAGTTATTATCTATTTCCTCCTGTAACTCATTTAACTTTTCATTCAGAATTTAGATGCTATACTATTTTGTGCCTGTATGTTTAACATTGATATTATTTTATTTTCTGTGGTACATATTAGCAAAATGTCATTTCCCTACTTTATCTCTTGTAACTAGATTTATTTTTGCTTTTTTTTTTGTCTAAGATCATGATTACCACTCCTGATTTCTTTTTTACTTTAGATGAAGCATAATAGATTCTGCTCTAGACTCTTACTTTACTCTGTGTTTGTTTCTCTACTTCAAGTGTTTTTCTTTTGAACAACATATTGTAGGATTCTAATTTTTAATTCATTCTGCTATTTGTTTCCAATTTATGGGTGAATTTATCTTATTTACATTTTCTTTCTTGATTACTAACTTTGTATTTCCCTACATCCTGCTTTTTTCCCATTTATCCTTCTCTCTTTCCTTTCACCCTTTCCCTTTTCAAAAGTGTTTGGCTTCTGACCACCATCTCCCCTGATCTGCCCTCCTTTCTATCAGCCTCCTTTCTTTCTCTGATTCCTTCCTTCCTGTTCCTATAGGGTAAGATAGAATTCTAAACCCAACTGAGTGTGTATATTATTTCCTCTTTGAGCCAATTTCAGTGAGAGTAAGCTTCAAACATTACCTGCCAGCCCACTCCCATTTTCTCCTCTACATTAAAAGCTCTTTTATGCTTCTTTTATGTGAGAATTTGATTCTCTGACCTCTCCCTTCCTTCTTTCCTGAGTGCATTCCTTAATTTTATTTTTGGGATATCATCCCATCATACTCAACTCACACCCATGCCTTCTGTCTATGTATACTCCTTTTAACTGTCCTAATGATAACATTTTTAAGAGTTACAAGCACCATCTTCCCATGTTGGAATGTAAACAGTTTAACTTTACTGAATCCCTTATGATTTCTCTTTGCTGTTTGCCTTTTTATGCTTCTCTCAAGTCTTGTATTTGAAAGTCATTATTTTCTGTTCAGCCCTGGTCTTTTCATCAGAAAGCTTGAAATTCTTCTATTTCATTAAATGTTTTTTTTTTCACCTGCAGGATTATATTCAGTCTTGATGGGTAAATGATGTGTGGTTGTAACCTTAGCTGCTTTGCCTTCTGGAATATCATATTCCACGACCTCTGATCTTTTAATATAGAAGCTGCTAAATCTTGTGTTTTGTGACTGTGGCTCCATTATATTTTAATTGTGTTTTTGGTTGCTTGGAGTATTTTCTCCTTTTGCTAGGAGTTCTGAAATTTGGCTATAATATTCCGGTGAGTTTCATTTTGGGATCTTTTTCAGGAGGTGATGGGTGGACACTTTCAATTTCTATTTTACCCTCTGGTTTTAGGATATCAGGGCAGTTTTCTTTGATGATTTATTTAAATATGATGTCCAGGCTTTTTTTTTTAAATCATGGCTTTCAGGTAGTCTAATAATGCTACAATTATCTCTCTTTGATCTATTTTTCAGGTCAGTTTTTTTTTCCAATGAGATTTTTCACATTTTCTTCAATTTTTTTCATTCTTTTGATTTTGTTTTCCTGTTTTTTGATGTCTCGTGGAGCCATCAGCATCCACTTGCCTAATTCTACTCTTTAACGAATGATTTTCTTTAGTGAGCTTTTGTACCTCCTTTCCCCTTTGGCCAATTCTAGTTTTTAAGGAGTTCTTTTCTTCAGCGAAATTTTGTACCTCTTTTCCCATTTGGCCAACTCTACATTTTAAGGAATTCTCTTCATTGGATTTTTATGCCTTTTTAAACATTTGGCCTATTCTGTTTTTAAGGGTTTTTTTTGAAGGTCCTCTTCAGGGTTTGTGTGTGTGTGTGTGTGTGCGCGTGCGCATGCCTTCTTTATCCAGCTTTGTAAAATTTTTAAATAATATTTTATTTTTCCCACAATTACACGTAACAACAATTTTTAACATTTTTTAAAAAGTTTTGAGTTCCAAATTTTATTCCTTCCTCCCTCCCCTCCCCCCTCTTTGAGACATTAAGCAATCTGATATAGGGTATACATGTGCAATCATGTAAAACATTTCCATATTAGTCATTTTGTGCAAGAAGACAAAAAAAAAGCGAAAAATAATATGCTTCAGTCTGTATTCAGACAACATCATTTGTCTGGATCTCTGGAGGCAGATTGCATGTTTCATCATGAGTCCTATCAGATTGTCTTAGATCATTATGTTGCTAAGACCAGCCAAGTCATTCACAGTGTTGTTGTTCAGTTTTGCTGTTACTGTGTACAATGTTATCCTGGCTCACTTCAGTTCATGTGCACATGGAGAGGAGCCATACCATGCCAGGCACTCTGCTCCTGCACCAGACCTCCTACTAGATGTATATAAATCTGTACCTTCAATATAAATATAGAGTAGATAGAGGGTAGCTTTAGAGGGGAAAGCATTTAGCAGATGTGTAGACCATAAAACATTTAGAACATGTGTGTGAACTAAATTTTTTAAAAAGCTAAGAACTCTACAAGGTTGAACTTAGTAGGGAGAGCATTCCAGTCAGTGTAAAGGCACAGAAACAGGTTATGGAACATCATATGTGAGGAAAAGCAAGTAAGGTGGTATGACTAAACTAGATGGAAAGGAATAATGTTCATTTGATAAACTGGGTTCCTTAAGATCCTTTCTTTCCACTAGATCTGCTCTATGGTAAGTGTGAACTTTTCACAGCATAAGATCTAGCAGTCATTTGCTTACACTATGAGATCAGTCCCTACATACTTGATTATTCTGGGGTTTTTTGCTATGATTAAAAAAAACAAAAACAACACAACTCTTTCCTTGCTTATAAGGATTGTTGGGAGAAGACAGATATGCTTAGTTTATATAGTGATGCCTTTCAACTTGGCTGTATTCTGGATTTCCCACTTAGAAACATCAGTTTCTCAGGCTAAATTGGATATTCTCAGCCTTTCCACCAACACCCAGTCTGAGATACTGACTAATGGTAATTAGGGGATTGAGACTTGTGAGAAGTTAATGAGAAGACACCATCCCTTCCACCCCCAATCGTCCCCTAGCTAATTATTACACTGATCTGTTTCTGTGCCCATGGAGCTAGGTATACTGCTAGCTGGATTCTACATGACTCAAAGTAGGCAGTGTTGGTGGTAGTTGTGAGAGACTGCTATTAGCTCAGTTCTGAATGCCTCTTTGGGCTTGTTAGCTGTCCTGTTAGGGGACATGTTGGAAGCAGAAAGGACTATCATCTGATTATCTGTAAGTACAAATGCTTATATGTAATTGTATACATGGCTATCCTAAGTAGGGTAGGAACCTGACCACTGTCAGTGGTAGATTTTGTACACATTATTTATTACTAGCTATGTTTATGAACACAGAAATAGAAATAGATCTCATCAAATATGCTATAGTGGTGAGGTAGCTTAGTATGTTTGTCTACAACTAATACACTCAACTTTCTGCCCTAGATAAGAAAAACAACTGCCAGTCAAATTTATGAAATGGTGTTAACCTATAGTGACATTGTTGATCCAGCTATCTTTGATGAAGTTATGACTATACTCAGTGACACTGCATGGTAAGTTAATTCATTATTAGAAATAAGACTACTGAGAAATCACTTATGGTTTCCAAACAAGCTGGTGAACTGCTTCTTATTCTATGTTATCAAAGGTGGAGAAATGGCATACAGGAAAAAAGGGAACAAACATTTATTAAGTGCACATTATAATGTGTCATGCACTCTACAGATATTTTTTCCTTTGAGCCTCACAATACTGTGAAGTAGGTATTATCATCCCCAGTCAGAGGTTAAGTGATTTGCCCAGAATTAGATAGCTAGTAAACATCTGAGGCCAAATTAGAACTCAGGTCTTCCTGACTTCAGTCCCAGACCTCTATCCACAGTGCCACCTGGTTGCCTAATTCATCATCCTGTAAGTTCCTATGGTCCCAAGCCAAAATATTGTTAGGATCTTAGTTCTTTCCATAGAAACTCATGAACTGTAGAATGGCACAAAGGTCCAATAAAATCTTCCTCTTTTGTCCATGATGTCTGTAAAGTAACTTGGGTTTCTTAAAAAACCCCAAAAAAGGGACAGCTTCTTCAGAAATCTCCATGACACACAAAATGGAACGGTTAGGGCTTGACAATGCTGAAGATTGAGGCTAGAAGGTTGAAACATAAGAGAAGAGCTTTAGAACTGTTTTTTCTGCCACACCCCTGGTTTTTGAGAAATTCAGAAATTATCTTTCCAAGCTAATATTTAGAAGAAAATGATTTAGTATTCTATATCCCATTCCTAATGGACAGTATGTCCTAGAAGAGGGGTAGGGAACATGCAGCCTTTTGACCAAATCCAAGTTTTACAGAATAAATCCTTTTATTAAGGAAATTTGTTTTGTGAAGTTTGGTTTCAATCAGAGGGCTGCACTTGAGGACCTAGAAGGCCACATGTGGCCTTGAGGCTACAGTTCTCCACCCCTGTCCTATAATATTTCCTATCTTACTGGGTTTTTTAATGGATAGAACTGTACCTTCTGTTTTCATTGTGATTCACTTTTTGGGAAGTGAAAGTTCTTTTTTTTCTTTTTTTGTAGTGAGGCAATTGGGATTAAGTGACTTGCCCAGAGTCACACAGCTAGTAAGTGTTGTGTGTCTGAGGCCGGATTTGAACTCAGGTACTCCTGATTTCAGGGCTGGCGCTCTATCCACTTTGCCACCTAGCTGCCCCGAAGTGAAAGTTCTGTAGCAGAACTGCAGTAACATTGAATTAGCTGGTAGGGAATTGAGGGGAGCGTTTCATGCACGGCAAATAACCATTACAAAGACATAGAGATGGGACATAGAGAATTGTGTGTGAGAAATAGCAAATGGGTCAATATGGCATAATCATAGAATGTGTAGAGGGGATTAAAATGTAAGAAGCCTGGGAAGACACTAAGCAATGAAGCTGTAAGAGTTTTAAATGCCAGAGAAGTTTGTATTTGATCTCAGAGGTAATAGGGCACCATTAGAGTTTACTGAGTAGGAGAGTGGCATGGTCAGGAAAATCACTTGCAACTGTGTAGGTGATGGATTGAGGATAGCTCTGAGGCAGGGTGTGCAATAAGAAGAATATTGTGGTAGTCCAGATAAGTTGATAAGGGCCAGAACTAAGGCAGGTGTGGTGTGTGTAATGAGAATGGGAGCAATGCAAGAGATGCTGTGAAGGTAGAATAGGATTTGGTAAATAATTAGCAATATGGGTAAGTGAGTAAGCAGCTCAAGTTTTGAAGTAGGTAATCACTGAGGTTTTGAATGTGGGTATAACTGGGAGAATGTTGGTGTCCTTTTCAATAATAGGAAAGGAAAAGGGGAGGTATTTGAAGAAGAAATAATGAATTCTGTTTTGGACCTTGTGAGATTGAGGTGCCTGTGGGACATCAAGTTTGAAATGTCCAGTGGGCAGATGATAATTTGGGACCGTAGCTAACGAAGAGAATAACCCCACAAGAAGTCCACATAGAACTTTAGAGAGAGAAAAAATACTGTATTGGTCATAAGTATTATAAGAGTAGTATAAAAAGAAATGCAATGAGATTTAAAATGGGGAAAAATGGACCTTTAATAAAATGTAGGTTTTCAAGTCTTTCCTGGTGAAAATACCAGAACTGAGTAGACACTTTGAAATGGAAACACAAGAAAAAGAAACATAGAAACGTACATACATTTGATCAGCTGGAATGGACTATGGGAGGAATTTTTACCTGGTAATAGGAAGAAAACAGTTGTTTTCTCAGAACCCTAATATCTTCAAGGGTCCTATAGATAAAGGCAAATATGGCAAACAGCCTGGAGGTGTTTTTGTTTTGTTTTGATTGTGTCAGAAAATAAAAATGTGAGGGATAAGTGACTATACTGGGAAAAAAAGAAGAGGAATGAGACGGAGATCACCAGCACATAATAGAGTTGCATTAGATGAATATTATCTAATCTTGGAACAAGGCATACATATATGGGTATATCATAAACCTCACTTTCACCTGAAATGGATAAAGAAAAATTAAACACAGTCACACAGACGCACAAATGTGGTATAGAAATACATTAAACTCAAATCCATCATCAAAGTACAGACAGCAAGCAATCACAGTTTAAAAGAACAGAAAACTCAAGAAAAGTTGGTCAAGCAGTGAAAATGCCTAAGAAGGAAAGGAAAGAGAGAATGGATAAATTCACCAGTTCCCATTAGCTCCCTAGGTAATATGATCTATAGCCAGTCAGGCAAATTCTGGGGAAGATTGCTCTCTCGATAAGCATGTCAGTAAACAATGCCTATCATTAACCTGCTCACAATTATAGTCAATCCAGAATGGCATTGTTCTTTTCTTGAGAATGGCTGCCTCTCTTTAATGTACCTGCCTGTACCCCTATTCCCCTCTCAATAAGAGTGCTCTTACGTTCCCTGTCTTGTGGGACACTCTCTCAAAATGTTAGCCTCCTTTTTAAGCTGGGAAATCCAGATTTCCTAGGAGCTTATGTGGCTGATACAACACTTCACTTAACACATTTCTCCTCTCTAGGCCTTAGTTTTGTGCTCTGTAAATTGAAGGAGGTCCCTTTTTGCATAAACGTTTTGTAATTCAATATGGAGACTTTGGCTTTGGTGTCCTTTTGAACAATAATTCTTTCCGAAATTTAGTTCTGAATGAACTCACATAGATTCCAAATAAAGAACTTCACATTGAAATTAAACTTGTGTATAGGAAACATTTGGAAAATCAAAAAGATTCTATTGACATGATATGGATATTTCTAAGCTAGAAAAGGGACTAAGAGATCATCTAGCCAAATTACACACTAGCCCAGTGAATAAAAAACTAGCACTGTAGGGGAAAAACAAAAAGCAAGATTAGGCCTTGCTTTCAGGGTGCTTATAATCTAAACCAAACATTCTGATATTCATCTACTTGTAATAATAAAAATAATAACTAGAATTTATATGGCACTTTAAAGTTTATAAAGCACTTTTCCAAACATCTCATTTTATCTCCCCAACAACTCTTAGAAGTAGGTGCCATTTTATAGATGAGGAAACTATGGCAGACAAAAAGTTAAGTGTTCATACAGCTTCAGTAAATTCACACAACCAGTAAATTTCTGAAGCTGAGTTTGAACTGAGATCTTCTTAACTCCAGGCTGTACAAGCAGACAGTCACTGCCATTTACTATAAGGGATGATTAGGCTATGAAGAACTTGCATCTCTTCTAGCACAAAAAGAGGATTTTTGAACTTTCTTTTTCTTCCTTCTCTCCTTCCACTACCATACATTCTAAATATTTTTCTTCTCTACATCCTGTAATTTTGAAAAGAAAAATACCTTTTCATATTTATTAGTAAAGGGGGATGGTGATGGCCAGTAAATCAGAAACAATAATAAACCAAGGTACTTATTTATATAAGTAGTCAGTAGTCTTGTTTCAGATGTTTCATTTGGTTTTCCTTCAGAGTCTGATTGTTTCTTTCTCACTTCTCCTTTCAGGGATGCTGAATTACACTTTGTGAGAGGACAGCGGAACTACTTGTGTGATCTTTTGAAAGTACCCAAACCACAGCTCATGTCCAAGGTAACGCCAAAGCTCATGCCACAATGTTTGCCTTCATAAAAAATTAATTTAATATAAAACAATGCATAATTTTGCTTAAAATGTTCAGTTTATACGTGGCCATGAAGTGTGGTTTTTTTTTGGCTAGGCAGTGAGGTTAAGTGACTTGCCCAGGGTCATACAGCTAGTAAGTGTTATGTGTCTGAGGCTGGATTTGAACTCAGGTCCTCCTGAATCCAGAGCTGGTGCTATATCCACTGCACCACCTAGCTACCCCAGAAGTGTGTTTCTTGAGATGGGTCTATAATGGTAGGGATAATATTAAGCATATTATTAGTAATACATGTAATATTGCCAAAAATCAGTTTCTAATGTGACTCGTGTCACATTAGAGTTGCTGAAAACATTCTAGATTCCAGGTTTAATACTCAGCTTAGCTAGAAAAACAAGCATAAAATAGTGTAGGACGATGTCTGTTCTTACTTGAAAAAGAATAAGTCAGGTGACTTTTGGGAGGAAGGGTGAGTGGTCATGGTTTTCAGGTATTCTGATAATTCTCAAATCATCCTTCTTTTCTATGTCAGCTATTTTTGATATTACATGCCTATTTTTTCTTCTAAAATTATTTTGAAAAATTATTTTATTCACTTCTATTAAACTGAATTTTTTTATATTGTTGTATTCATTTTCACTAGAATTTTATTTAAAATTTTTGCACCAGCATTTATTAGTAATATTAACCTATAGTTCTTTCTTTGATTTACCTCTTTCTAATTAAGATATTAGGACCATATTTATGTCATAAAAAATTTATTTTCTTTTTCACGTTTTAGAATATTTTTATCTTTAACTCTTTGAACATTTGGAATAATTCATATATGGATTTGTTCATCCGGATCAGAATTTTGTTTTTCTTTTGATAGGTCTTTCATGGGTTATTCAATTTTATTTTCTGAGATTGAATTTTTTTCAATTTGAGATTTCTTTTTTCTGTTAAGAGTATTTTATATTTTTGCATTCAATCATCTCTTTTAAATCTTCTGTTTTGATAGCATGCATTTTTACATGGTAGATTCTGAAATTTCTTTTTAATTTTTCTCTTTTGTAATGTCACTGTTTTATTTTGACAGTTTGGTTTCTCTCTCTGTTTTTGCTCTTAACAGTTTCAGTGGTCTTTTCAAAGACAGCTTTTAGTTTTGTTTATTACTCTGATCTTCAGCATTCTCTATTTTATGTCTATCTTTATTTGTTGATTGTGTAGTATTTAAAAAATTGAATATTTGGTTCATTAATCTCCTATTTTTGTCATGTTTTCAGAATTAAAATTTTATTTCTATGATTTTTTTCTTTAACTTATTTATTCAGGATGTCATTATTGGCTCTTTATTTTTTGCCTGTATTCCCTGTGGTGTTAATTATTATCTTTATTGAATTATGATTTGTAAAGGATATCTTTAGTATTTCTGCTTTTTTTATATTTGTTTGTAATTTCTTTGGTCAATTTTTTGTGAAGATGCTATTATGTTCCTTTGTTAAGAAATATATATATTCTTTAATATTTCCATGTAGAAAGTGCCTTAAGTCTTTCAAATCTAACTTCTTCAAAAGATCATACAATTCTGTATTTCCTTTTTGTTTGTCTTTCTTAGATTTGTCCAGCTATGAGTGAGGAACATTACTCTTTTACAATTATATTGTTACAATTAACTTTCATGCAGGCATAGTATGGATATAGTTTTATTGGTTAAGATACCTTGAAATATAATGTAGTTTCTGTGCTTATCTCTCCTTGTGTTGTAAATTTTTACTTCGTCTTTATCTAAAATTGCTTGACTTGCAAGTCCTACTTTTCTGCAATCAATAAAGACCTAATTTTTCCCCTAGTTAAATGTGCTTCCTGTATGCAGCAGATTTTTAGCTTTTGTTTTCTTATCCATTCTGCTGCTCACTTTCATTTTGATGATTTTTTGACTTTAACTTAATTGACATTTTATGATTATGATTCTGAAGCTAAAGTTTTCTTCATATACTTATTTGGTATTGATTTTATTCACTTCCTATTTTAAGTCAGCTCTTTGTCCCTACAGTTAGTTTTGCTGACTACTTTGATGCTAGTCTATTCCCATAGTCTCTCCCACATATTCCCATTCCCATTTATTGTTCATTTTTGCTTTTTCTGTTTCTTCTTCTCCTTTGACTCTTTTGTTCCAACTAACTGTACAGATCAAAATATTTTCTCCATTCACCCTAAAACTTTATTTCAAGTAAGATTCTTTTGCAGCACCCTTTGCTAGTCATTTCCCCCCCTTTATTTTGTCCTCTTTATGTCTTTCCGATTCTAAACTTTCCTGAATTCTTTTTCCTGGATCATGGACTTACTTGTTCCTCTTCCTTCTCAAGTCCTTCTTGAACTCCTTAAGTTCTCCTTAAATCTTTAGCGGCTCTAGGTCCTATTTTTTTTGGGGGGGGGCAGTTGAGGTTAAATGATTTGCCCAGAGTCACACAGCTAGTAAGTGTTGAGGCTGGATTTGAACTCAGGTCCTTCCTGACTTCAGGGCCAGTGCTCCATCCACTGTGCCACCTAGCTGCCCCTTTAGTCTTTCTTTTAGACTGCAGTTTAGCTACTTTAAATATATTGTGTTTAAACATGAAAGAATTTATTTCATTATTTAGCTTTTTTTTTTAAAGTAATTTTATTCATCAGCCTTTCTTGTGTTTCTCTTATATGGAGTGTTGAATACCCTTCTCCCTGTTAGGTTTGTATTTTTGTAGCAATGGCTCAGACGTTTTTCTTTTGTTGCATTTTGTGGTTGTTGATGATTAGGCCCAGTTTTACAAGATATATGATTCTGAGTTGTAACTTCAGCTTCTTTGCTTTTTGGAATATGTAGCTCCATTCTTTTATTTATCATCACTGCATTGAAATCCCAGGTTATTTGAATTGGCTTCACTTCATAGGTGAAGGTCTTTCTCCTCACAGCTTATAAAATTTGTTACTTGTTATTAGAGGCAGCTATGTGGTGCAGTGAATAAAGCTGTGTGCTTATACTCAGGAAAACTTGAGTTCAAATCTAGCCTTAAAGACTAAATAATTGTATGAACTTGAGCAAGTTACTTAATTGTTGTCTGCCTCAGTTTCCTCATCTGAAGAATGTGGCTAACACTTCCCGGGGTTGTTGTGAGGATAAAATGAGATAATATTTGTAAAGTCCTTAGTATAGTGTCTGGCACATAATACAAGCTTAATAAATGTTTATTCCCTTTCTCTATATTGTATTTGTATAAGTATTTTTTCTGGTGATAACCCATAGATTTATTCAATTAGTACTTTGTGGCCTATATCCAAAGATTTGTGGGTAGTTTTAGGCTTTTTTTTATATTATTTCATACATACCATCCTGTGTGTCACGTTGGCTTATGTGGAATCTATGTATCTTTATTAAAGTTCTTGCCTTTTGCTGAATTTATCCTATTTTTGTGTTCTAAATCTGTCAACTCTTATTAGATTCTGTACTTTGGATAGATTCTCCATTTTTTTAATTTTTCATATCACTGATTAATGATTAATCACTGAGAACTCTGATTTCTGACCTAGTTTTATTCCTGTTATCTTCTTTTAATCATTGTATTTCTCTTGAAGCACTTTTGATTTTTTTCCCATGTTTTGTAGAATTCTCTGAGGATTCACTTTTTCACTGAGAATTTTCATTTTCCTTCATATTATATAAAACTTCGTAATTGTGGTTTGACCCTTTGGAATTTTTAACTCATTTTCCTGCTTTTATGGGTCTCTATTGGCTTATCTACTTGCGAGCTGGCCCTATTCCCTGCCTTCGTCTATTGCACTTCTGTTCTTTTACTCTTCCTCATGTATTCCCAATATTTTGTTTCCCTCCTTACCCTTTTGCCTCTTTCCCCCTTCTACTACTGCACAATACTGGACACAGTACTCTGGACATAGTCTCACCAAGGCAGAGTACAGCAAGACTATCATCTCTGATCCTGGTGCCCTTTAATGCAGTTACCTTAAATGCTAACTTTAGGGGCAGCTAGGTGGCGCAGTGGATAGAGCACCGGCCCTGAAGTCAGGAGGACCTGAGTTCAAATCCGGCCTCAGACCTGACACTTGACACTTACTAGCTGTGTGACCTTGGGCAAGTCACTTAACCTCAATTGCCTAAAAGCCAAAAAAAAAAAAAAGAAAAAAATGCTAACTTTAAAAAGTTAGCTTGTTGACTGTCATCATCACATCGTTGACTCAGTGAGCCTGCATTCCAATAAAATTGTCAATTCTTTTTTTTTCAGTGAATGTCATTCTAAAGGCAGATTTAGACTTGATAGAGAAGCCTTATTTGCTATTAAAGTAATGGATACTGGGTTTCCCTTCATTGTAGGTCTTCAAAAGTTAGATGACCTTTTATTTTGGTATGTTATAGAGAAGGCTCATGTTCCAGATATTGGTTGAATTAGATAGCCTTTGGGTGTACTTTCCAACCTTGAGATTCTGCAATTCTGACCTTTATTGTCTTGTCCTTTCTGCAGCTACCTGCTCACTGACGCCACATTCCTGCAGACTCAAGCCTTTGAGAACAGCACTGTTTTTCTAACAGGAGAAACAGCATTGTTATTGTTCCATAGTGAAGGGGGACACTTGATTCCCTGAAGCTAAAAAGAACATCATTTAATATGAAACTACCCCCCCCAATTTCCTAACAAGTAAAATATGCTAATTGGTATGTCTCTGTACATTTAGAACAAATGTAAAGAAGGCACTGCTTCTATCTGTCTGTTCTGTTTATTGTTCAGTTGTTGAAATTCAGTGTCTGTAACCACAAGATGGCATTTTATCCCTGTGGTCACTTCACTAAGTTCAGGTTAATTGACAATGTTGACTAATGCTTTCCTTTTACTGAGAACTGAGAAAGACTGCTATAAAAATCATGTTGATGTTTATTATTCATGATATATGTGGGAAATGGATGCTAAGACAAGAGATAAGGAAACTTTTTCCAAGGAGATAAGGCTGAAGACTTCTTTTTGAAGAGGTGCACTTTTGACCATTCTTCCTTGAATGAAGGGAGGAAGGCAGGAAGGAAAAAACAGCATTTAAGTGCTTACTGAGTGCCAGGCTCTATTCTAAGTGCAGGTGAAACAAATACAAAAGATAGTCCCTGCATTCATCAAGTAGAGGGAGACACTAAAGAGTGAAGTCACTGGGATTGATGAATTGACTAACTCATGATCCTTCCATAAGCAGTGGTTGTTGTATTGATTGTATTGTATTTCCAGAGTGAGAGGTGAAAGGGTTGGAGGAATTCTTTCCCAGCATTTCTACAGTTTACTAGAGAATAAGGGTTAAAAGAAAATCCTGGTTTGGGCCTCACCCAATTAAAGGCAAACTCTGGAAATAAGACAAAAGGAATTTACTTAGCACACCAAAGCAGCTTGGAGTTGGAGTGCTGCCTAGGTAACCTAAATTCAAACTGGAAGCTGCTTTTATAGACACAAGCAAAACAATTTACATGTTAGGCAAGACAGTCCTAATTGGTAGATATTTCAAGGTGGAATTAGGTAGGAGGTAGGATTAGTGTCACCTCAGCTCCTCCTCTACATCATTGGGAGATGGGATTATCTTGAGATGAGGTTAGTCCTTTTCCTACTAGCTGGCTAAGCATTATTTCCAAAAGATAAATCCAGATTAAAACACAGGAGTCACTCAGACTAAATTATGCCTCAGTGGCTGACTTTGCACATAAGCTCATACCAATCTTGGGGTTAAATGGGTGAATAAAAAGCATTTACCAAGTGTTAAGTGCTGGAAGCGTGAATTTGGCCCTTGCTCCCAACAGGATTATACTCTAATGGAGAATTACATTCTAATAAACATATATAGGGAGTTGTGACCAAGGGACTAAGTTTAAGTCTGGGAGGTCATAAAGATGGTGGGTAGAACAACAGGCATCCTTTCTAGAAACAACGAATCAGGCAGAGACAGAGTGGAGGAGAGGAAAATAGCCTTTAGTTCCTTTCCAGCAACGTCCCTGGTGTTCCATTTTGGAGGATGAAGCAACAGCAGGAGTACGAGGGCAGGAGCTGGGGATGTTGATTAAAGGTGAAACCAAACCAGTGGATGATATGTGGAACTAGGGCAGACCTGCACAACCTGCATCCCGCCAAAGGATTTCAGCCAGCCCCATGAAAATCCTTTGGCAGGCCTTCCCAGAGGGACATAACACATATGCATTATGTTAAAGGGTTTGAAGAATGCACCTTTTCCAGAAGCAGTGGTAATACTGATTACTATTATTCCCAGGTAGTAGAGGGAGGCATGTGGTAGTGCATGCCCCTGCATGCCAGGAAGATTATATTGTGGATTTCTGCCAAAGTCTAGCTGTAGTGTACTCTCAATCAGCAAGGCCCAAGCTGGTGCAGGAATAAGCCATTTTCAGTCTAGCACAGCAAGTTCCCCATTATTTTGGATCTAAGAGTTAGAGGGTTGTTGAATATGGGGATGTTGGAGCTACCAGCATTCCTGCTGGGTTCATCACTTGTCAGTACAAAAGGGCAAAAAATAACCTCCCCTCTCTGCCAAAGAAAAAAATCTCTGGAATGAATTTTTAAATTGATTCATGATTCACTGAAAGGGAAAGATAGCACCACTTTTGATAAACCACAAATGGGTCATTGTCTAGGCAAATAAATAATATAGAGTATTTACTCATAAAAAAAAGGACACTATTGTTCAAAGATACCTAGATTAGGGACTCACCCTAATCAATTTAGGCAAACTTAGAGAGTAAGACAAAAGGAATTTATCAATACACCAAGGAAACGCATGTTGGTGAGTGAGTACCAATTCTAGCTGTGCCCTGCTTTCATAGAAGGAGTAAGCAATTTCTATATAATGCAAAATATTTTGATTGGATCACACAATTATGAGGAGGTGGGATTAGTATTGCCTCAGCTCTTTCCTAAGTATTTTTTTTAATTTTTAATTATTTATTTTTAGTTTTCAACATTCACTTCCACAAGCCTTTGAGTTTTAAATTTTCTCCCCCTCCCTCCTCTGCCCCAAGACAGCATGCAATCTGATATAGGCTCTACATATACATTCTTATTAAACATATTTACATTAGTCATGTTGTAAAAAAGAATTAGAATGAAGGGGAGTAACCACGAGAAAGAAACAAAACAAAAAGAACAAATAGTATGCTTTGATCTGCATTCAGACTCTATAGTTCTTTCTCTGGATGTGGATGACATTTTCCATCATGAGTCTTTTGGAGTTGTCTTAAATCCTTGCAATGCTGAGAAGAGCTAAGTCTATCAAAGTTTCATTTCCCAATGTGGCTTTTGCTGTGTACAATGTTCTCCCGGTTCTGCTCACTTCACTCAGCATCAGTTCATATTTTCCAGGTTTTTCTGAAGTCCAGCTGCTCATCATTTCTTATAGCACAATAGCATTCCATTATATTCATATACCACAAGTTGTTCAGCTGTTCCCCAATTGATGGGCATCTCCTCAATTTCCAGTTCTTGGCCAGCACAAAGGCAGCTGCTATAAATCTTTTTGGATGTGTGGGTCCTTTCCCCATTTGTGTGATCTCTTTGGGATACAGCCCTAGAAGTGGTATTGCTGGGTCAAAGGATTTGCACATTTTAATAGCCCCTTGGGGATGGTTCCAAATTGCTGTCCAGAATGGTTAGATCAGTTTACAATTCCATCGACAATATTTTAGTGTTCCATTTTTCTCACATCTTCTCTAGCACTTATCATTTTCCTGTTTTGTCATGTTAACCAATCTGACAGGTGTGATGTGGTACCTCAGAGTTGTTTTGATTTGCATTTCTCTAATTAATAGTGAGTTATAGCATTTTTTCATATGATTATAGATAACTTTAATTTCTTCATCTGAAAACTGCCTGTTCATATCCTTTGACCGTTTATCAATTGGTGAATGACTTGTATTCTTATAAATTTGACTCAGTTTTCTATATATTTTAGAAATTAGGCCTTTATCAAAGACACTGGTTGTAAAAATTCCCAATTTTCTGCTTCCCTTCTAATCTTGATTGCACTGGCTTTGTGCAAAAGTTTTTCAATTTAATGTAATCAAAATTATCCATTTTGCATTTCATAATGTTCTCTATCTTGTTTGGTCATAAAGTCTTCTGTTCTCCATAAATCTGACAGATGAACTATTCTTTGATCTCCCAGTTTGCTTATAGTATCAGCCTTTATATCTAAATTGTGTATCCATTTTTTACTTTATTTTGGCATATGGTGTAAGATGTTGGTCCATGCCCAGTTTCTGCCATACCATCATTTCCAGTTTTCCAGCAGTTTTTGTCAGATAGTGAGTTCTTATCCCAGAAGCTGAGGTCTTTGAGTTTATCAAACAGTAGATAACTATAGTCATTGACTACTGTGTCTTTCATACCTAACTCATTCCACTGATCCATGACTCTTAGCCAGTACCAAGTAGTTTTGATAAGTGCTGATTTATAATACAATTTAAGATCTGGTATGGCTAGGTCACCTTCCCCTGCATTTCTTTTCATTAGTCCCTTGATATTCTGGACCTTTTGTTTTTCCAGATTAATTTTGTTATTTTTTCTAGCTTCGTAAAATAATTTTTTGGTAGTTTGATTGGTATGGCACTGAATAAGTAAATCAACTTAGGTAGAAGTATCATTTTTATTTTATTAGCTGGGCCTACCCATAAGCAACTGATGTTTTTTCCAGTTATTTAGATCTGACTTTATTTGTGTGAAAAGTGTTTTGTAATTGTGTTTATATGGTTTCTCAGTTTGTTTTGGCAGGTAGACTCCCAAATATTTTATATTGTCTATAGTAACTTTAAATGGAATTTCTCTCTTGCTGTTGGACTTCGTTATTAATATATAGAAATGCTTATGATTTTTGTGGGTTTATTTTGTATCCTGCAATTTTGCTTTATTATTTCAAGTAGTTTTTTACTTGATTCTCTAAGTATATCATCATATCATCAGCAAAAAGTGATAGCTTAGTTAATTCTTTGCCTATTCAAATTCCTTCAATTTCTTTTTCTCCTCTTATTGCTAAAGCAAATGTTTCTCTATAGTACCATAGTGAATAACAGTGGTGATAATGGACATCCTCGTTTCATATCCCTGATCTTACTAGAAATGCTTCTAGCTTATCCCCGTTACATAATGCTTGCTGATGGTTTTAGGTAGATGCTACTTATCATTTTAAGGAAGACTCCATTTATTCCTGTGCTCTCTAGTCTTTTTAAGAGGAATGGATGTTGTATTTTGTCAAAAGTTTTTTCTCTATCTATTGAGATAATCATTTGGTTTCTGTTGGTTTTGTTGTTGATATAATCAGTTATCCTGGTAGTTTTCCTAATATTAAACCAGCCTGCTATTACTGGTATAAATCCTACCTGGTCATAGTATATTATTCTGTGATAAGTTCTGTAATTTTTGCTAATATTTTATTTAAAATTTTGCATCTATATTCATTAGAAATTGGTCTATAATTTTCTTTCTTTGTTTGACTCTTCCGTTTAGGTATCAGCCCATATTTGTATCATAAAAAGAATTTGGTAGGACTCCTTTGCCTTATTCTTCCAGATAGTCTATATAGTATTGGAATTAATTGTTCTCTAAATGTTTGATAGAATTCATTTTGTAAATCCATCTGGCCCTGGAGATTTTTTCCTACAGAGTTCATTGACATTTGTTCAACTTCTTTTTCTGAGATTGGTTATTTAAGTATTTTACTTCCTCTTCTGCTAAAATTAATATTTTTGTAAATATTCATCCATTCCACAAAGATTGTCAAATTTATTAGAATAGAGTTGGGCAAAATAGCTCCTAATTATTGTTTGTATTTCCTCTTCATTGGTGGGGAATACACCCTTTTCATTTTTGTTAACTGGCAATTTGGTTTTCTTCTTTCTTTCTTTTAATTAAATTAACCAAAGGTTTATCTATTTTTTTTTCATAAAATCAGCTCTTAGTTTTATTTATTAGTTCAATAGTTTTCTTGATTTCAATTTTATTAATATTTCCTCTGGTTTTCAGTATGTTTAATTTGGTATTTAATTGAGGATTTTTAATGTTTTTTTTTCCTAGCTTTTTCAGTTGCATGCCCAATTCATTGATCTCCCCTTTCTCTATTTTATTCATGTAAGCATTTAGAGATATAAAACTTCCCCTAAGAACAACTTTCACTGCATCCTATAAGTTTTGGTATGTTGTCTATTGTCATTCTCTTGAATGAAGTTGATTGTTTTTATGATTTGTTGTTTGACCCACTCATTCTTTAGGATTATTTAGTTTCCAATTAATTTTTAGTCTGTCTTTCCATAGCCCTTTATTTACATGTAATTTTTATTGCATCATGATCTGAAAAGGATGCATTTACTATTTCTGCCTTTCTGCATAGGATTGTGAGGTTTTTATGCCCTAGCACCTGGTCAATTTTCGTGTAGGTGCCATGTACCATTGAGAAAAAGGTATATTCCTTTCTATCCCCATTCAGTTTTCTCCAGAGGTTTACCATATCTAACTTTTCTAAAATTCTATTCACCTCCTTAACTTCTTTCTTGTTTATTTTGTGGTTAGATTGATCTAATTCAGAAGGGGGGAGGTTGAGGTCCCCCACTAGTATAGTTTTGCTATCTATTTCTTCCTGTAACTTCCTTAACTTCTCCTCCCAGAATTTGGATGCTATACCACTCGGTGCATATATGTTTAGTAATGATATGACTTCATTGTCTATGGTGCCTTTTAGCAGGATATAGTTTTCTTCCTTATCTCTTTTAATTAGATCTATTTTTGCTTTTGCTTTGTCTGAGATCAGGACTGCTATCCCTGCTTTTTTTTACTTCAGCTGAAGCATAATATATTCTACTCCAGCCTTTTACCTTTACTCTGTGTGTATTCCTCTGTTTCAAATGTGTTTCTTGTAAACAACATATTGTAGGATTATGGTTTTTGTTGTTTGTTTGTTTTTGTTTTGGCTAGGCAATGGGGTTAAGTGAGTTGCCCAGGGTCACACAGCTAGTGTCAAGTGTCTGAGTCTGGATTTGAACTCAGGTCCTCCTGACTCCAGGGCTGCCTCAGGATTATGTTTTTTAATCTACCTCTGCTATCTGCTTCTGTTTTGTGGGAGAGTTCCTCCCATTCATATTTACAGTTATGACTACTCTCAGTGTCTTTCTCTCCATTCTATTTCCCCCTCTTTATGTTTTTATTTCTCCTTTCTCCCTTTCCCTCCTCCAAAGAGTTTTGCTTTTGACCACCACCTCCCTCAATCTTCCCTGTCTTCTATAAGCCCTCTCCCTTTTCTTTCCCTTACTACTTCTAACCATCCTCTCCCTTTTCTTTCCCCTTTCCCCTCCTACAGGACCCTCCCAGCTCTGACATCCTGTGTTCTAAGACGTCATATGTTCTATGTTCTAAGATTTCTTCTAGCTTTAACATTCTATATTCTAAGACCCTTCCCAGCTCCTACACTCTATGTTCTGAGAGTCACTCAGCTCTGACATTCTGTGTCCTGACGTCCTTTCCATCTCTGACATTCAGTGTTCTAAGAGCCTTCCCATTCCCAACATTCTTTGGGCAAGTTAGATTTCTATACCTAACTGAATATGTTATTCCTTCCTTGAGCCAAATCTGATGATAGTAAGGGTTTAAACAATGCTCATCTCCCTCCCTTCTTTCCCTCTATTATAATGTTTTTGTGCATCTTCATGGGATGTAATTTGCCCTTTTCTGCCTCCTCCTTTCCTCTTCTCCCAGTTTCACCCCTTAATTAGGATTGTGGGTTTTTTCTTTTTAATCATCACATTAAAGTCAATTTATACCTACGGCCTCCTTCTCTAAGTCTTTTGATTGGTCTACGATTCAAATGATGTTATTAGCAAGCATGTGTTGTCTTAAGCAGCTGCCTGCTACATATTCAAGGTTTTAAAATGGAGTCCCTGGACTGACTTAGCATTGACTTTATTTAAGCACTTTTACTTTACAGCACTGATTGATTTAGCTGACTTTCCCACAATCCTCCATTTGATGCTCACCATAATCATGTTGCATCACTGAATGAAAACTATGTCACTCTATCAGCTGCATCATCCTAATATCAGCTGGTTGTTATTTGGGAGTCAGTTTGGGAATCAGTTGTTTGTACTGAGGGAAGCATTGTAAACAAAAACAACATATAATTCCTGGTAGTCAAGAAACTCAATGTTGGGATATCTTTTGTTATACACTTAACCAGAGTGATAATGACATAATTTTGGAGAGCTTCAAACTTCCCTTTGTCTTCTACCTGATGAATGTCAAAAAGTTAACATTGTTATTACTACATAAGTTGTTTTTGTAAGGTAAGGTTAATGTAAACAGGAAACTTTCAGTTGACCAAAAGTTGCAGGAGAAACGGTCCTGATCCCAAACAATGAATAAAATGAATTAGGGTATACCTCTCTTCCAGGCAAAGATAAACATCACAAAACAAAAAAGCTAAAGTAATACAATAATGATCATCAATATTAAATAACATCAAGTTTCCTTGTAACCTAATTACTGATTCCCAATGTCCATTTAATCTGTACATGTTATCTTATGTTCCAGATGTCCCATGTAATCCTGTGGTCCCTGCAAAATATTTTCTCTCAGATATTCTGGAATAGGCCTTTTTCTCAGGGAGCTCTGAAGGATGTCCTAGAATATCTGCTTCTCTGGTTCTAAGTCACTTGCAGAGATTCCTTGGTAATTCTGCTTAAATCTGCCAGTAACAAGACTCAGTACAATTTAGTACAACCTCCTAAATTTGCTTTTCTTGTAACTAGTTCCTGTGGTGAAAACCAACTTTCACCCTATTGACAACAGAGCTATAAGAAGAATAAAGTAAGAGCCCATTATTCACCTGAAACTCCAGAGAATTTCAATTTTTTACATGCCACTTGTTCTATCTGTACCTAAACCTTTTACGGACAATGCCATCTAAAGGAAGAATCTTTTAAAAGAAAAAAAAATCCCTGAAGGCTTGACTTAGTATTGACACCTTCTGTCTCTTAATACTATCAAAAAGAGAATTCAAAATGGGAGGGGAAAGACATGACTTAAAATTCTTTATAAGTATTTATTAATGCAATTTTATATGTAAAAACCTTAATCTAGTTTTGAGAACTTATTACAAAAACATGCTCAAGGCCTGTATGTCCTACTAGAAACATTTGGAAGTCAGTATGTGTGTGTTTGTGTGCACGTATATATACACAAATATATATATATGAATGTATGTACATATATGTATAGAGGGATCTTTAGATATATATGGACAGATATCAATAGATATATAGATACATATTCTATAGATATATAGATATCAGTATAGATATATAGATACATATTCTAGTTCTTAGAGAAAGACTAATCTTATTTCTTTCTCAAAGTTTACTACCTCATTAATTTTTTTAAAAACTCAATTATTCTTGTTCCCTTTTTTGATTTATATATATGTGTTTAATATTTATATTACGTGCACACACACACACACATACACAACAAAAACCACTACAATTCACATGCCTTGATTCTAGAAATTTGCTATGAAAAGAAGGGAAGGCCATGGTTATGACAATATCAAGATTGTCCCCTTATGGGCACAGACTGCTCTGACATAAGCCATAATGGGAAAAATATACAAACTCTTAGCTCTGATTCCAGACATGAGTCATTTAAAGCCAATCATGTAGCAAAGTTCCACATTATTCACAGGTTATTAAAAGCCAGGCTCAGAATTAACCAGGTGGGAAAATTTTCTGTTCAAAAACAAAATATCACATGTATCCCTCAAGTCTCTGCCCATTACCTCCCAAGTGAGGTAACTCATTCAACAGTTGGCAGAAAGAGATTTACTTAGCCATAGAAGGAAAAGGATTTTCAATAAAGAAAGGCTCTGAGAACCCCTTGAGTTGATTCAGTTAGAGAAGCTCTCATTGCAACACTGAGAATCCTTCCCAGGCACTTGTGGCTGCCTGATGCTTAGGTGATGAAGTGATGTCAACAGTCTGAGTCCTTAGTCCCCTAAACCCACCAAATTTTGAAGACTGTCCCAATGCCTTTTTTTTTTAAAAAAACTACCTAACATGCACGGTGGGAAGGGTTAGGATATTGCTCCTATTAAATCCTGACAGTTAAAAATATCTTGTTCAGTTTTAGAAAATTTGGATGCCCTCCTCTGTGAATCAGCCCTATTCATTATTATTCTGGTTTTAAATCAAGAGCTCTATTACACTTACCTCAGGATCTCATCCCCCAAACACCCGCCTAGTTGACTTCTTCAAGAGATTTTTAGTTTTTATGCATTGGCCCTGTGAAGGGTTCCAGCAAAAATTTGGCTCTTTATTTCTCCATGCCAGTATTCTCTTTTAGGTCTCTTTGTTTCTGCTTATTTCTTCCTTGACAGCTTTTGTCCAGTGTCATTTGGTCATTTCTGTCACTTTCTACTCTGAAATTACAGGAAGTGTCAAAATAGGAAAAGGTAACTCTTCACTATCCTTAAGTCTCTGTCTACTGTATAGCTCCACCTACTATAGCTTTGTTGCTTTGCTAACTTCTGCAGTTCTGTCAACACTTCAGCAAATGATACTTGTTGCTTTCCCCAAAGGGTCTCCTCTCTAGAAGCTGACTTCTATGAAAATATCACTCTGAAGATTCAGCTGAAGGTCTTTATAGCTCATAAAAACAGTCCAGGTTAGAGGAAGTACCTCCATTCTTTGTACTTCTGTATGGTCATTGCCCTTATACCTGATGGATTACAGAATTGCAAAATTACAGAGTTGGAAAGGGACTCGAGGCAAATTTATCCAACCTATATCTGAACAAGAATCCTCTCTTCAACATGCCTGAACAGGGGCCTGTAGGAACTTACTTTAAATTCCACCCAGCTCAAGGTGAGTCTATCCCATTTGTCTGTTCTCTCGGCCAGTGCCCAGGCAGTATGCTTATATTGGCATAGGGTGTAGAGGGGCATTCTGCTGTAACAGCCCCCCTTCTCTGCCCATTCTTATATTCTCCATCTTACTTTGGAGCAAATGAGTTTTCCTTTCAAATTCCAACTCTTTTATTCATTACTCTTCAAGGACTTTTTTCCATTGAAATGTTTTTGAGTAACTTCTAGCAGCCATGTGAAATATTGGCCAAATGACAGGTCATGCAATTATCATTATCCTCATTTTACATATGAGGAAACTGAAGTCCTAAGAGGTTAATCACACACAGCAGGAACAAGTCTCAAGGTGGATCTGAGTCCAGGCCTCCTGACTCCACTCAACTAATTAATTAATTAATTAATGTGACTCCACATTTATTATTCTCTTCATTATGCAATTTTATCTTTCTTATTTCCGAAAAATAAAAAGGGTTGGGAACAGGTTATATTTTAGTTCAACATTTATTAATGTCCTCACAGTATGAAGTGGCTGCCTCACCTTCTTCTGAAGAACATTCAATGTACCTGAGGCTCTCGCCCTCTCCACTTACAGTCATAGGGTGAAGTTGATTCAGATTGTGCCTGCTGAAACTGCACATGTGAGGTAGTTCCAAAATGCCACTGTTTTCACGATAATTCAGGTGAAGCAATAGCTCTGCTGCTAGGTTTGAAGTATAGTTCCATCTTGTTCCCTGACTAGGGCTGGATCAATTCCATTTTCTAGGACCCCTTTTGGCTGGATCTTTGTAGTTTTAAATGCAAAAACATAATGACAAGGTCAACTGAAATGAAGATAATCTAGGCCTTCCTGAAGGTTCAGCGACTCCAGGTTATCTTCAAATGTCCCACCTGTAAGATCCTAGTGAGAAAAACAAAAACTGTTAAGGCAGAAAGGAGAAAGTTTGTGTAGCTTTATGAAGGTAAAACAGGGACACATCCATGGATGTGGCAGCAGAGCCACTCTCTCTCACTTAGGTTCCTTACAGCTGTAAAATTCTATGCTTCTGTTAATTTCTAAGCTTTCCTTTTCTATTCAGTCTCCTGCTAGCTGGTAGAGACCTCTTAGAAATCATCTAGTTAAAAGCCCTTATTTTTAGATGAGAACGCTAAGGCCAACGCAAGGTAGTGAGGCACATGTGCAGGGAATACATACAACCAAAGCAACTCACAAGTACACTGCACTTTTATTTACATTTTAGACTTGGATTGGCAAAAGCTTCTCTTTGACTCCCCTAGAACATCAGCCTTTCACTTACAGGAAGGAGTAGCCTCTCCTGTTCAATAATCCTTCCTGTTTTATAAGAACCTACCCTTCCCCATTTGATAGTCAGTTTTCAGATGAAGAAATTAAAGCTATCTATAGTCATATGAAAAAATGCTCTAAATCACTGTTGATTAATGAAATGCAAATCAAAACAACTCTGAGGTTGTTTTGATCACACCTATCAGATTTGCTAAGATGACTGAACAAGAAGATGATAAATGTTGGAGAAGATGTGGGAAAATTGGAACACTAATTCATTGCTGGTGGAATTGTGAACTTGATCCAACCATTCTGGAGAACAATTTGGAACTATGCTGAAAGGGCTGTAAAATTGTGCATACCTTTTGATCTAGCAATACCACTTCTAGGTCTGTATCCCAAAGAAATCATAAAAAATGGGAAAAGGACCCATATGTACAAAATTTTTTTGTAGTGGCCAGGAACTGGAAATTGAGGGGATGCACACTGACTGAGGGATGGCTAAACAAGTTGTGGTATATGAATGTAATGGAATATTATTGTTCCACAAGAAATGATGAACAAGTAGACTTCAGAAAAACCTAGAAAGACTTGCACGAACTGTTGCTGAGTGAAGTGAGCAGAACTAGGAGAACACTGCATACAGTGAGAGCAACATTGTGCGATGACCAACTTTGAGAGACTTAACTCTTCTCAGCAATACAAAGATCTAAGACAATTCCAAAAGACTCATGATGGAAAACACTATCCATATCCAGAGAAAGAACTATGGAATTTGAATGCAGATCAAAGCATACTATTTTCTCTTTTTTTTTTCTTCTTTCTCATGGATTTTCCCTTTGGTTCTAATTCTTTACAACATGACTAATGTAGAAATATGTTTAATATGATTGTACATGTATAGTCTATATCAGATTGCATGCTGTTTTGGGGAGGGAGAAGCAGATGGAAGGGGAGAAAATATAGAACTCAAAATCTTACAGAAGTGAAAGTTGAAAACTAAAAATAAATAAATAAATATAATTTTTTTAAAAGGGGGGGAAAAAAACCTGCCCTCAGTAAGGCACTCCACTTTGCCTTAGGGTGATCAGTTGCAAATGACTCAATTATACTTCAGAGGCTCCCTTTTGGGATCTTATGCAGATCAATGGCTGGGGACAAAGGTATGAATTCAGCCTGTACCCTACAAGCAAATTAACTTTCTTGCTAGCCTCTTCATATGCAAGTGAACTACTCAAACCTAAGACCCCCTGTAAAATAAGGAATCTTTTTTTTTATTAGAAGGCTTTTCTTCCTTTATGTATTTTTTTTTTTTGCTTAGGCAATGGGGTTAAGTGACTTGCCCAGGGTCACACAGCTAGTAAGTGTTAGGTGTCTGAGGCTGGATTTGAACTCAGGGCTTCCTAACTCCAAGGCCAGAGCTCTATTCGCTGCACCACCTAGCTGCCATCTCCTTTATGTTTCAAAGTCTCCTTTAGCCCCTTCTCAGCTTTGCTGAAACCTTACCCTCTTACATCATTGTATAAATTAATTGACTTTCCTAGGCAATGAAGCTAAGATTTTAATTTGGGTCTTCTGACTACAAATCTAGGGTTCCTTGCATTATATCATTGTTACAGTACTGAGAAAATAAGAGGGCAGTGTGTTTTAACTCTTCTCAGTCCCAGTTGTGCCAAATGTTTCCAAGCCCACATCTTGTATGGTGCCTCATTTTTTTTTTATCATGACTCCTATGACTTCCCATATTCCTCTTTACTCAGGCTCTGACACCTCCAGCTACTAGCCATTCATAAGGACCATCTTCTTCCCCATGAGCACTGCAGCAGCTGTGGAGAAAGCTGAAATCTCCCTGTTTCCAAGCTGCTCAGCAGATACTCAGATCCTTCCTTTGTATAGCTGTGCCTAGACATGGATACAGGTGCTTTTAAACTTTGTCACAGTAGAAGGACTAAAAGAACATGGCTTACTTAAAAGAAGAGCCTTGGTGCTTCTCTCTTCCTCAGGTAGCTAATTTACAAGTGAAGATATTGGGGCTCAAAGTTAAGAGCTTTGTCACACAGTTAATTTAAGAGACTGAACTTGAACCCAGGTCTCCTAATTTTAAAACCACTTTCAAGACCAAACCTCCCTTGTGAAAGGAGAAGAGTTTTACTCTATGGGTCCATTCATCCCCTGATGACTCAGGGAAAGCCATGGACTCTAAATGCCACCCCTATGTCCTCATGGTGGAGTTCAGTTCAGGTCCCTAAACATAGAGACACAACTGACCATGGCCCAAAAGGCTGAAGCTTGGGTGATTACATTTAACATTAACTCAGTGACCCATTGTTACCAGCCCAGCTTATCAATGAGTGTTGGGGGAGGATTTGATGGAGGTGATAATAAATCAGGGGCTTTTTGTATTACCTGTTCTTTTGTCACCTACAAGAACTATCACATTCTTGCTACCTTGGGAAGGAACTGAGATGCAAGGGCTCAGACTCTTTTGCTGAGGTGGACCTGTCTGAATTGCCTTAAAGTTACATATAAAAGCTAGCCCCACCTTGAAACCATTGCTGATCTTCAGTGATCAGCTTGTCAACATGTTGCCTACCTTGACATACTTATAACAAACTCCTTTAATTCTCTTTGTCCTAAGTTTTGCCTTGTTAATCAGGATGAAAGTCCAAATGAACAATTTTCTTTAAACAATTCCTTTTGGCACCCCCCCAAAAAAAGCCACGGGTATAATTGGGGCTGAAGGGCATAGACACCTATTCTAATCTTGTTCAGTATCAAATCATAGTCATTTTTGTAAGCTACCTCAGAGAACATCAAGTTCTTGTTTAGTTGTTTTTCAGTTGTGTCTGACTCTTTGTGACCACAGTTTGGGGTTTTCGTGGCAAAGATATTGGAGTGTTTTACCATTTCCTTCTCCAGGTCATTTTAGAGATGAAGAAATGAGTCAAAGTGGGTTAAGTGACTTGTCCAGGGTCACAAAGCTAGGAAGTAAATAAGACCAGATTTGAACTCAGTAAGATGAGTCTTCCTGACTCCAGGCCCAGATCTCTATCCAATAGGCCACCTGGCTGCCCTGCATAAAAAGTAGAATTGGCCAAATGGAAAAGGAGGTACAAAAGCTCACTGATGAAAATAATTCCTTAAAAAGCACAATTGGGCAACTGAAAACTAATGACTCCATGAGATAATAAAAAAATAATAAAACAAAAACAAAAGAAGAAAAAAAAAAGAAAATATGAAATTTCTCATTGGAAAAACAACTGACCTGGAAAACAGATCAAGGAGAGATAACTGAAGAATTACTGAACTACCAGAAAGGCATAATCAAAAAAGAGCCTGGACATCATATTTCAAGAAATTATGAAAGAAAACTGCCCTGACATCCTAGAACCAGAAAGTAAATAGCACTTGAAAGAATCCACTGATCACCTCCTGAAAGATATCCTAAAATTAAAACTCCCAAGATTATTGTAGCCAAATTTCAGAGCTCCCAGGTAAAAGAGAAAATACTTCAAGTGTCTTCTTGTACAAAATTACTAATATGGAAATATTTTATATACTTGCACACATATAACCTATAACTGATTGCTTACCATCTTAGGAAGAGAAGGGAAGAAAGGAAAGGGACTCAAAACTTTAAATAAAAATGTTTAATTTTTTTTTAAAACTAAAAGGCATTTCTTTGGAAAAAAAAAAGTACCAAGATGTACCCATAAAAAAATACTTCAAGCAACCAGAAATAAACAATCCAAATGCCATGGAGCCAGAATAATACATGATGTAGCAGTATCAGAGGGCTTGGAATGTGATATTCTGGAGGGCAAAGGCGCTAGGCTTACAACCTAGAATAACCTATGCCAACAAAAAGTGAGTACAATCCTTCAGGGGAAAAAATGGATATTCAATGAAATAGAGGACTTTCAAGCATTCTTGATGAAAAGACCAGAGCTGAATAAAAAAACTGACTTTCAAATATAAGACGCAAGAGAAGCATAAATGGTAAACAGGAAAAGAGGAATCATAAGGGATTCAATGAGGTTAAACTGTTTACATTCCTACCTGGGAAGATGATACCTATAATTCCTAAGAACTTTCCCATTATTAGGGCAGTTAGAAGGAGTATACATAGAGAGAGAGCACAGTTGAAGTTGAATATTATGGGATGCTTTAAAAAAATAAAATTAAGGGTTGAGAAAAAGAGAAGGGGGAAGGGAGAGGTAGAATGAGGTAAATAATTTTACATAAAATATACATGAAAGGAAGAGCGTTTTCAGTGGAGGGGAAGACAACTGAACCTTACTCTCATTGGAATTAGGTCAAAGAACGAAGAACATAAAGATTCAGTTGAGTGTAGAAATCTATGTTGCCCTACAGGGAAATAGTAGGGGATGAAAATTAAAAAAGAGGGAGGTGATGGAAGACTGGGGAAGGTGCTGATCAGACACAAAATAGACTTTTTATTTTTAAATTTTTTATTAAAATCCAGGGTCACACAGCTAGTAAGTGTCAAGTGTTTGGTCTGACGCCAGATTTGAACTCAGGTCCTCCTGACTTCAGGGCTGGTGCTCTATCCACTGCGCCACCTAGCTGCCCCATAAAACAGACTTCTGAGGAGAGACAGGGTGAAAAGAGAAAAGAAAGAGAAGGAAAAACATGGGGAAAAATAGGGAGAGAAATAAACAGTAATAATAATTAAGAATGTGAATGGAATGGACTCACCCATAAAATGGAAGCAAACAGCAGAGTGGAATAAAAACCAGAATCCAACAATATATTGTTTACAAGAAACTCACTTGAAACAGAGACATACACAGAGTAAACGTAAGGGGCTAGAGCAAAAGTTATACTTCAGCTGAAGTAAAAAAAAAAAGCAAGGGTAGCAATCATGATCTCAGACAAAGCAAAAGCAAAATTAGATCTCATTAAAAGAGCATAATGATTAAAATAAGCAGGGAAACTACATTTTCTAAAAGGTACCACAGACAGTGAAGTAATATCAATACTAAATTTATATTCATCAAATGGTATAGCATCCAAATTCTTAAAGGAAAAGTTAAATGAGTTAAAGGAGGAAACAAGACATTAAAACAATAATAGTGGGGACCTCAACTTTCCCCTCACAGAACTAGATATATCTAACCAAAAAAATAAACTAGAAAGAACATAAGGAGATGAATAGAATTTTGGAAAAGTTAGATATGACAGACCTCTGGAGAAAAATTGAATGAAAACAGAAAGAAACATATCTTTTTCTCAGTTGCATATGACACCTACACAAAAACTGACCATGTATTAGGGGATAAAAACCTCACAACCAAAATGCAAAAAAGCAAAAATATTAAATACATACTTTCAGATCACAAAGCAATAAAAATTACATTCAATAAAGAGCTGTGAAAACAGATTAAAATTAATTGGAAACTAAATAATCTAATCCTAAAAAATGAGAGGATCAAAAAACAAATCATAGAAATAATCAATAATTTAATTAAAGAGAATGACAACAATGAAACAACATGCCAAAATTTATGGGATGTAGCCAAAGCAGTATTTAGGGGAAATTTTATATTTCTAAACACTTACATAAATAAAATAGAGAAAGAGCAGATCAACGAATTGGGCATGCAACAACAACAACAACAACAACAAAAACTAGAAAAATTAAAAACTCCCAGTTAAATGCCAAATTAGAAATCCTGAAAATCAAAACATAGATGAATAAAACTGAAAGAAAATCACTGAACTAATAAATAAAATTAGGAGTTGGTATTATGAAAAACCCAATAAAACAGATAAATCATTGGTTAATTTGATGAAAAAAAGAAGAAAAGCAAATTACCAGTATCAAAAATGAAAAGGGTAATTCACCACCAATAAAGATGAAATTAAAATTGGTTAGGAGATGTTTTGCCCAATTATATGCCAATAGATTTAACAGTCTAAGTGAAATGGATAAATATTTACAAAAATATAAATTGCCTAGATTAACAGAAAATATAGAATACTTAAATAACCTTATCTTAGAAAAAGAAAATGACAAGTCATCAATGAGCTCTCTAACAAAAAACCCCCCACGACCAGATGGATTCACAAGTCAATTTCTACCAAATATTTACAGAACAATTAATTTCAATACAATATAAACTCTTTGGGAAAAAAGGCAATGACAGAATTCTACAAAATTCTTTTTACAACATAAATATGGTTCTGATACACAAACCAGAAAGAGCAAAAACAGAGAAAGAAAACTCTAGACTAATCTACTTAATCTATGCAAAAATTTTAAATAAAATAAGATATTTATAAATAAAATATTTAAAATAAAATATTAGCAAGGAGATTACATTACATTTATTAGCATAAATATGAGCAGGTGAGATTTATACCAGGAATCAAGGGCTGGTGCAATATTAGAAAAGTACCACTACAATTGACCACATCAATAACAAAAACAGTAAAAGTTTTATGATTATCTCAATAGATGCAGAAGAAAGCTTTTGACAAAATACAACACTCATTCCTGTTAAAAACACAAAAAAGCATAGGAATAAATGCAGCTTTTCTTAAAATGATAATTAGTATCTATCTAAAACACTATCTGTAATGGAGATAAGACAGAAGCAAGGATGTCCATTACCACCACTCTTATTCAGTATTGTACCTAAAATGCTAGCTATAGCAATAAGAGAAAAAAAAAAGAAATTAAAGGAATTAGAACAGGCCATGTGGGAAAAAACCTATCACTCTTTGTAGACAATATGATGGCATACATAGAGTATCCTAGAAAATCAACTAAGAAACTAGATGAAAAAATTAACAACTTCAGCAAAGTTAAAGGATATAAAATAAACACATAAATTATTAACATTTCTATATGTTACCAACAAAGTCTAGCAGCACGAAATAGAGAAATTCCACTTAAAATAACTGTAGACAATATAAAACATTTGGGAGTCTACCTGCTAAAACAAACTCAGGAGTTATATGGACATAATTATAAAGCACTTCTCACACAATAAAGTCAGATCTAAACAACTGGAGAAATATTAATTGCTCGTGGGCAAGATAAGCCAATATAATAAAAATGACACTTCCACCTAAATTAATTTACTTATTCAGTGCCATACCAGTCAAACTATCAAAAAATTATTTTATAGAGCTAGAAAAAATAATAAAATTCATCTGGAAAAACAAAAGATCAAGAATATCAAGGAAATCAATGATAAAAAATGTAAAGGAAAGTGGCCTAGCAGTATCAGATCTTAAACTGTATTACAAAGTGGTAATCATCAGAAAAATCTGGTTCTGACTAAGAAACACAGTGATGGACCAGTGGAATAGATTAGGTACACAATACATAGTAATAAGGGCTTGGAGTCAGAAAGATCTGAGTTCAAATCCAGACTCCTACACTTACTAATTATATGACCCTGGGAAAGTCACTTAACCCCTAATTGCCTCACTCACTGAGAAGAAAGTGGCAAACTACTCCTGTATCGTTGCCAAGAAAACCCCAAATGGGGTCATGAAGAGTCAGATATGACTGAAAGAACTGAACAATGTATGCTAAATTTGAGATGTCTAAGAGACATCCAATTTGAAATGTACAATAAACAGGAAAGGAATATTAGAGATCAGAAGAGAAACTGGGGTGCATATGTAGATATGAGATAAATTTATGGGAGTTGATGAAGTCACTGAGAGTTTAAAGGAAAATGAGAAAACAAACAGTCCAGTACACAGCCTTCAAGTACACTTAGGGTATTAATGTGAATGATGAGCCACCGGAGGAAATGAAGGAGAAGTCAGGTAGAAGATAAACAAGGAAAGAGTAGTGTCCAAAAAAAGCCCCCAAAAACAAAATAAAACCAAAAAAAAAAAGAGAGAGAAGAGAGGATATTTAGGAGAAGAAGGCTGTCGACAGCGCCAAATGCTGTAGAGAAATGAAGAAAGATAAGGACTGAGAAAAGACTATCAGATTGAGGAATTAAGAGATCATTGGTAACTGCAGAGAGTAGTTTCAGTTGTGATGAAGTGATGAAGACTACAAAGGATTGTAAAGTGATTTAGAAGAGAGGAAGTGGAGCCAATGAGTTCAGACAGCTTTCATCTAGGGGTTTCGTTGGGATAAGGAAGAAAAATACATGGCAATACCTTGAAGGAGATAGTGTTTTTTAGGTTGTTTTTTTTCAGTATGGGGGAGACAAAGTTTTGCCATAGCATGTATAACTGCTGAACTTTTACATGATTGTTTCATTATATCTACTCACCAGCTTTACACAAATCACAAAAGGAGGGTCAGCATCCTTGAAATGCTGTATTGGAATCTTTGGTTTGGGTCTTTCCTAAAACAAAACAAGAAGGATTCAGATATTTATCAACTCAGCCAGTTATAGGTGTTAGTTGGTAACCAAAAGGTAAAACATTTTCTAATTACTTCTGTCCTTGAGCAAAGCAGTGAAAAAGAGCATTGGAATGAGGATTTAGAAAACCAAAATTCTGGTTTTAGCCATTTAACAGCTATTTGTGGTCAACCAATTTCTTTGAGCCTCAGATTCCTCATCTGGAAAAGGGAGTACTGCAGGACACTCTCTAGGTCTCTCTGAAGAACTCTGAAATCAATTGTATGACAAAGCATGGTGTGCCCACACTATGCTGTATGAGCAAAGCAGAATTGCAATAGCTCAAAAGAAACATGAGATGCACAACTTCGGAGACATCTTCACTCCAAATGTTCATATGGACTTTTTGTGACCGACCTGTAGTAAAGCCTTCTAAGCTTGTATTAGTCTGATCAGCCACAGTTGAACACATTGTACCTTGACCCCAACATAGTGATGTCACTTTGGGTTCTCTTCAAGAACAAAGGACAACAACCAACTAACTTTGTATTATTGTAAAGAAAGTTCTCTATAAACCTTGAAGTGTTATTCAAAGATGAATTGTTATTGTTACAGCTGCATATATTTACCTTGTAAGCTTTACAATATGTCTGAAGAATCAAAGTAGACTGAAAGGACATATTGGGAAGATGCATGGACTGTGGGAAGATTGTGTCATGTTAAGTTGCAGAGGATACCAGATCCCCTGTAAATACTCCAGTGGGACTTAGAGATGTGTCACTCTACTCAGCAATAGAGACACTTCTTGACTTTCTGGAGTCTCTCTTCTCCATTTCCCAGCAGCTGTCTCACTCTGTAACATTCTTCTGTCCCTGTGGCCCCTTTCTCTGATTGGTGAGTTCCTCCCATAACTTCCATTTTAAGGAAGTACTTAATCCAATCCCATTCTCACTCTTTCACTTCTTTCCCAGGCTCCATGCAGATACTACTACTACTTTTCATCTCTCTTGTCTTCTCCTATTCTGGTGTAAGCTCCTTGAGGAAAGGGACTTTTTCCCCCCTCACATTTGTAGTCCAAGCACGTAGCACTGCACATATCACACAGTAAGCTTAATAAATGCTTGCTGACTTGATTCAAGACTCCATCCAACTTAGGAATCCACAGAGGGCACTTCCAAAACCTTACACAGATCCTGGGATAGATAAGCAGGAGGCAGGTCAAACTGAAAACAAATCCCAGAGGACAGAGTGCAAGTGGCTCCTGGAACCTTTGGGGCAGCTGTGGCACTCCCTGTTGGGGCTTGGTATGAAGTCATGGAGGAAGAAGTGGGAGGAGCAGGCATTCTATGAATCTGACTTTTGTATGTACCAGAAAAAGGAGGGTTGAACAAAATTTTACAACACGTATTCTACACCTCTCCACAAAGTGGTGATTCCAGGAAGAACTTGCCAGTGTCAGATGAGGGTTGGCCTTATGGAAGGGTATTTCAAGATGACAAGGTTACAAGATGTCTAGATGTTATAAAGCAGGGAAGTTCTGGGATGAGAAAGCAGCTGAGGCATGGTTTTGAGGTAGCATAATGTACATGGAGTCAGAAAGACCTGAATTCAAATTTGGTCACTAATCATATTGTGACTATGGTCAAGTCATTTAACATCTCAGACAGTTTTCTAATACTACCAATTAGAGACCATTTTCTGATCCGTATTAGTCAATGGAGATACCAAAGGATATGAATTCATGGGCCTGAATTAGTTATTTTGTGCTTGAATACTATAGAATAAACTATTCCCCTTCATTTATGAAATATGAATGAACTATTCATATTTCAAATTTTCAAACACCTATAGTTTTTTTGATATGTGTACTCTTTCCATCCATGCAGACATAAGGTACGTATGTCATCCATGTATATATCAATATGAGTCTGTCTAAATTTGGCTCATGGGGAATCATGAATCTCTGAAATCTCACCCACCCCTCTTCAAGGGAGACTCTGATTCATTCTTGGAGGGGAGCCAGGAGGTTACTTGCTCTCTTCTGCTCAGAGAGTGAGTACCAGATATAGAATTATGCCCATGTGTTCCCCTAAATATTGCTAATATAGGGGAAGTGATTTTGTTCCTAGGTTCAAGCTGTTTTCCTGAATTACTATCCCTTAAAGAGTACTCTAAGCTTATATCCTAAGGCTTTATCCTTTTGTACCAAATGCTAGTTGCATAAAAGATCATCACAAACAGTGACTATCAAGTAAATCCATTTATCCAAGCAGATAGCAAACAGAAATCAGATCATTATACAGGCTAGAACATACAGAGTGAATGAGCTCTTCCAGTGAAAATGAGACATCTCAGCCCAACTGAGTCTCCAATCTCACTCAAGAGGCAATTTCTCAGTCTTTAGGGAGGCAAGCTGAAATCAGAGACATGTTTCTTTCCCATTTTCTCCCCAAAGAGGCTCTGGAGCCACACCATCTAAATAAGATGAAAAAAGCAGGACTCTTCTCCCAAGCTCTTGAACTAAATCTGTACCTTGGGCAGGCACGCAGAGTCCAGTCATCATCTCCACCAATGAAAATAGTCTTAGGTAAATCATTCAGGCTTGAACAAAGATAGTAGACTAAGTCCCTCCCCACTCCAACCCAATCTCCAGTTTCCAGAATAATGCTTCTAAAGATCAGGTCTGACCATGTCACTAAGGAAATTTATTTTTTAAAAAATGTAGAACATTGTACACAGTAACAGCCCCATTGTGTGATGACTAACTTTGATAGACTTATCTCTTTTTAGCAATGCAAGGATCTAAGACAACTCCAAAAGGCTCATGATGGAAGATGCTATCTACATCCAGAAAAAGAACTATGGATTCTGAATGCAGATTGAAGCATATTATTTGCTCTCTCTTCCTTTTTGTGTGTGTGTTTCTTCTTTCTCTTGGTTCCTCCCATTAGTTCTAATTCTTCTTTACAACATGACTAATGTGAAAATAGGTTTAATATGAATGTATACGTAGAGCTTGTATCAAATTACACTCGATCTAGGCATGAAGGAGGGGAGGGATGGGGAGAAAATTTGGAACTTAAAATCTTATGGAAGTGAATGTTGAAAACTAAAAATAAATAAATATTTTTTTAAAAAAATTGTAAGGCTGACATTTGTTAAATTAATACTGAATCATAAAGGATATTATTTTTATTCACCAAAGAAACTAAAACCAACCTTTTTAAATTAATAACTAAACTTTACTTAAAATTCACACTTAAAAATGAAACACACAAATAACATTTTTTAACATTTTAAGGGTGTGCCTAAGCACACTCTGTATTCAAGTCTATTGCATGCATTATGGAAGCACTAGAATGGGTAGGGGAGGGCAGAGTAAGAGTGCCCTCTTATACACTATTAAATTTCTAGTTAATTAAAAGAAAAGTAGACAATTTTGCTTGGGAAACTGACTCCATTGATCCTGTAACTGAGACCTTACTTAACTCCCAACATTCTCAGTATTAAATTTAGGCTACTCACTTCTTTGGCCTCTTTGGATCAACACTGTAAAGGATATTCTAGGCATTATATTAACTAAAGTTGATAACTTTTCATCTATGCATCCACAAGAGTCCCTAGAATAGAATCATTAACTCACAGGTCATCCAAACAAGCCCCAGGATATTTCAATGACATCAGATGTGTGGCAAAATCAGTGAAAAGAATTTGGAGGTAAAAAGCTCTGTATCATTTTCTCCAAACCAAGAGAGTTTTTTTGTAGCTAGTCAATGTAATAAGAATCTAAAACATTATTTTTTCCTGGAGCTTAAGCTGAATGCATTTCATACTACCAATGAAAGCCAGAACTGAGGAATGATGAACATTTATTACAAACCTTAGAGTCTTCATAAGAGTAGAAACCCTTCTTGATCTTGTTTTCATCAACATCACAGAAGGCAACAACCTAAGGAGGAGATAATATGGTGAAATAAAAATTTAAAGCAACTCAACTGGCAATCCACCAGGGACCTTGTACTAGTGTTCTTCTTACAATGTATAATAATTACTTTCTTACAATGTATAATATTGATAATTCAATAGACTTCGAGATAACTGCAACTGCCAATGATCCTAGGTTTTATTTACATTCCCTGAATGTTCCATTAGCTGTGAACAACAATTCTTATGCAGATGATTCACAAATCTTTTTAACCAGCTTAACTTCTCTCCCAACTTCCAATCTTGCATCTCCAACAATCTCTAGGTCCTCAGCAGGATGTCTTATCTTAAATTCCACACATCCAAAAGTAAATTCATTATCTTTATGCCTAAATCCTTTCTTCTTCCTAACTTCCCTATTACTGTCAAGGGCAACACCATTTTCCCAGTCACCCCAGGACTATTTTTGTCTTTATTTCTATACTTAAGGCTTAGCACAGAGCATGGCACATAGTAGCATTTAGTAAATGTTTACTCATTTGAATTGACTCACTTTACAACCTTATGTAAATAAAATACAAAAATATGGATCCACCCTGTAAGAAGCATGACCTCTGACAGCAAAGAAGAGGACCAATTAGGAATTCAAGTGAGAACTAGATCTGACAGTAGAGTTAAACTATGGAATAGCAGACACAGGGAGGCCAGCTGAGCCACTCAGCAGCAATGCTGCAGCCAAGAAAGAAGCAGCATGAGGACACTAGGGAAAAAAGGACTTCAGGACCCTGCAGTGATAGAGGTGTGAGTTGCCTTGGCCACATGTTTCCTCTACATGTGTGCCTCTCTACCTGTGTATTCTTTCTGTGCCCATTCCTTCCAGAGATATCGTATTTGTGGCGAAGTGCACTGTAGGTTTACATAGATGGGAACATTTTGTAGTTACTGTTCTTGCTATGCCAGTCCCTTTGCTTTGATTTAATTGTGTCTATGGCTAAATAGGAAAGGTTAGTTCACTGGTGGGTGCTCGTAAGCTATTGTTTTAGGAATTTGGATCTACAAGGTGCCTATGAGTCTAAGAATAGCCACCTCCCTCAAGACCCAACCCATAAACTTGTAAGTCCTGAGTTGTCAGAATGATTAGGGGTGGGAGGTGTTGGTGTTATAATACAAACGAATAAAAAAAATTATTCGACTTTCCTGTTCATTGAATTTGATCAATCACATGGTTTACCTCCCTCTCAAATTATTTGTTATAGAATAAAAGGAGAATGTATTAAATACATGCTTTAGCTTAACACGTTTTTCTGTGAATATATACTTGAGATAACTAGTAGGCCCATGGATTAGGCTATATTTGTCCTCAACATATTTTAATTTAAATGGAATATTTTCTGAAAGGTTATGTTTAGTTATTAGTCAATAAATATTTATTAAGTACCTACTAGGTGCCAGACACTGTGCTAAGTGCTGGGAATACCAAGAAAAGCAAAAGGCAACTGCCCTTAAGGAACTCACAACCTAATGAGAGAGATAACATGCAAACAACCACATACAAACAAGACATACAAGATAAATAGGAAATAATATTCTTTCCCAGTACTGCATCTACATGGGTTTTAATTTTTGCACTGCTGCAAATATAGTTGGTGTTCTGGTCCATTTACTTTAGAGAATGCTATAGGAAAATTGACCCAATTTGGGCCCAGATTCCTATCTTCCTAAAACAAAAGTCTGACCACATCACATAAACCCTACCCCAACCTGCAATAAAGTCCAGTGGTCCCCATATTATCTCCAAAGTCAAATATAAAATCCTCTATTTGGCATTAAAGCCCTTCAGAATGTGGCTCCTTCCTACCTTTCAGTCTTCTTATATCTTATTGCCCCCACCCCAAACCAAGGACTCTGTGATTCAATGATACTGGTCTTCTTGTTGATTCTCAAGCAACACACTCTATCTCTTAACTCCCTGAGTTTTCACTGGCTGTCCTCATGCCTGGAATTTTCTTCTTCCTTATCTTTGGCTTCCTTCAAGTCCCCACTATAATCTCACCTTCCACAAAAAGCCTTTCCTAATCCCCCTTAATGTTAGTGCCTTCTCTTTGAGAAAATCCACAATTTATCCTGCCAAGTACCTTGTTTGAACATAGTTGTTTTCATATTTTGTTCTGCATTAGACTTTGGGCACTTAGAGAACAAGGACTGTTTTTGCCTTTTTTTTTTTTGTATCCTCCAGCACTTAGCACATAGGCCTGGCATACAGTAGGTGTTTAATGAATGCATGTTAACTTGACTCAATGTCAGCTTTAAAGGGGGAGGATTAAGTAAGCTAATCCGGCATTATTTACACAGTGTAATTTCCCTCCTCTCAGTAGAAAGGTGAGAGACCACAACTGAAGAATATTGTATGTTCTGTCAAACATGGTCTTTGTTGGTGTGGCTATTAATTGGGTGGGTTCTATTCATGGCTAGGGTATATATATCAAGATATGGCTATGATATATAAAAAGACATCATTAAAGCTGAAGTATAAAATTATTTAGTTTCCAGATAGAAGATATACTACCTAAAAATTTTAAAAAGGTAACTCCTTGCTCATGTACCTCAAAACAACAGCAAAAGAAAGGTTTTAGAAAGTAACTTTCTTCAGATCGCACAAAACTCCTTTTGTCTCTCATCATGTTCTGTTTTACATTAAAATAAAGGATGATTATAAGCTCCATGAGGGGAGGGAGTGTCTTATTTATCTTTGTGTCTTACCAATGCAGAATGTTATTTGTCCCCATTGCTAAGAAAATAGATAGTTGCTGAACTAAACTGAACCAATTACAGAAAAAGTAGAAAACATGTATTTATAAAGGTAAAACATACACACTACGGCCATTCCAACAAAATGACAGGGAACATAAGGACAGTTTCTTGCTATTCCACCTTTTTCTGATTTACTGGGGATAAGCTTCTATAGAGTTTTCTTCCCTGTTTGCCAGCATTCCAGATAGTAAATGATGTCCAATGCTGAAGAGCCCTTTCTTCTAGGAACTGGACTCGGTGTTGCCAGATGGTGCTTCTATAATATGAAGGAAAAAAAACGAGATGAATCATACTCTTGTTTCTCCCAATGCCCAAATCTATGATATAGAAATTTAACATGATATTAATTTATTGGTATATTCCAAAAAGTCTGACTCCAAAGCTTCACTGTAACGTGAAGATGAGCCTGAATTCTTAAAAATTATGTCAATGGATCACTGCTTTCAAAGGATAAGTCTATCCAAGCATATAAAAGCTCATCAAAAGGAGGCTGATCCCTTGGAAATGAATTCTTTGGTGGTTGCAAACTATTAAAAAGAAAGAAATACAAAATGGGTCCAATGAAATCCCCTTCTGCTACTGCAGTGATGGTGGCAGAGTGGTGTCTAAGTAGAAAAGGAGGTTATGAGTAGTGAGAATCACACAGTTTTTAGATCATCTACAACTTCAGTTTGGCAACTGGTACTCTTAAAGTGAAATCCATGTACAATGATCAATAAATGTACAAAGTCCTAGAGGAACTGAATCACAACAGTCATACATCCTCCCTATTAAAGAAACTAGAAAAAACAAAAAAAAACCCTTTTAAATGTTAAGACAGTTCAGAGGTACTCCTTGAAGAGGTGTGTGTGTGTGTGTGTGTGTGTGTGTGTGTGTGTGTGAGAGAGAGAGGGAGAGAGAGAGGAGAGAGAGAGAGAGAGAGAGAGAGAGAGAGAGAGAGAGAGAGAGAGAGGGAGAGAGAGAAGGAGGGAAGTTGGTTTTATCATATTCCCAAAGTCAACAAGAAAAATAATTTTTTGGGATATTTGTTCATTTTGTATCAGAGATCAAATGAGATAAAATATGCAAAATGTTTTACAAAATGTAAAACACCATATAAATGCTAGCTATTATTATAGTACTGATGAGAAGTGTTTGGAAAAAGTCCACCACGTAATAACTGTAGCTTATGTGTTCAAATAAATTGCAAAGAAGTAGAAAAATTCTATGAAGAACTCCATAAGATGGTCCAAATTAAATCAACATAAACTTTGATATTTGGTGGATTCAATGCAAATATGGTCATTGATGAAGATGCAAAATATATGCAAAATGTAGACCAAGAATAAGGAATGAGAAAGGCCATGACTTATAGCTACATAGAAGTCTCACAATCCCATGTCATGCAAGCCTTCTTCAAGAAAAGAACTGATGGGTATTAAGCATGAAAAATATTGAATAACAATAACCAATGAAATTTATTATATTTTAATTGAAAGGCAAAGGCCATAACTGACATGACTGTCAATCCCTACAACAGCAACCTGTATAACAAAGGTCAGAATTAGTATAAAGAAAGAGGAAGAATGAAAAGACATGTCATGAAATTGAAATCACTTAATCTATCTCTATTTAAACAAGCAGTTGATAATTAAAAGTGAATAATGCAGTAAAAATGTCATCAAGGTATTTGTAACTCATGAGACCTTTGTCAGTATTAGGGTAGTTGGAGGGAAAAAAATTATATGTATGTATGTATGTATACACACACACACACACACACACACACACACACACACACATACATAGAGGGGGGGGGACCCACAGGGTGAGTTGAAGATGAAAGGGTGATAAATGGAGTAAATTAAGGGGTGAGAGAGGATTATACTGGGAGGATAAAGGGAGAGGTAGAATGGGGTAAATTATCTCACGTAAAACAGACAAGAGAAGGCTTTTACAGTGGAGGGCAAATGGGGGAAGGTAACAGGGAATGAGTGAATCTTATTCTCACTGGATTTGGCTTAAGGAGGGAATAACATACACACTCAATTGAGGACAGAAATCTATCTTACCCTTACAGGAAAATAGGGGGAAGGAGGGGACAAGAGAACAGGGGAATGATAGAGGGGAGAGCAGACTGGGGAAGAGGGTAATCAGAAGCAAACACTTCTGAGGAGGGACAGGGTCAAAAGAGAGAATAGAATAAATTGGGGGTGGGATAGGATTCAGGGAAATATACTTAGTTTTTCACAACATGACTATGACTACCCATGTATAACCTGTATGGAGTTGCTTGCCTTCTCAATGAGGGTGGGTGAGGAGGAAGGAAGGGAGAAAATTTGGAGCCCAAAGTTTTAAAAACAAATGTTAAAAAAAAATTGTTTTCACGTGCAACTGGGAAATAAGATATACAAGAAATGGGGTATAGAAATCTATCATGCCCTACAGGAAAACTGAAGGGGAAGGGGAAAAGAGAAGTGGGGGGAAGAGACAGAAGGAAAGGGAGATTTGGGGAAGGGGTATTCAGAATGCATGCCATCTTGGGGTGGGAGCAGGCATGAGATGGGGAGAAAATTCAGAACTCAAAATCTTGTGGAAGTGAATGTTGAAAACTAAAAATAAATTGATTAATTAAAAAAATAAAAAATAAAAAAAGTCATCAACTCTGATTATAATACTTTTCTACAAAGTACTGTTATATATTAATTGCCATTACAAATCAAACAAGGACCAAACAGGTCTATGTAACTTACTCAGCAAATACAACTTATTTGTCACACAGATAAATAAATAAATCAGTGGGAAAACTGATTAAAATATAAACTCATCTGCAAAATATGATAAAGTAGAAAGCTGGAATCCTTTTACCATTCCAAAATGACTGTGCTTATTTGATCTCTCATCAAGTTTTCTTTAAATTGGTGGAAAGTAAAACTAGTTAAAAGAAAACTTGATGAAAGACTCAAATAAGCACAGTCATTTTGAGAGGGTTTAAGAATTATCAATGGAAGCATAAAAACAATAAAAATGGAAAGGATCCACAAAGACAAATGTAACAAACTTTCTACCATCAAGGGCAGTAGGCCTGCCACACTTAGTCCAGGATATGTTTAAAGAGGATCCTGAAATGACATTGAAGACAACAAAGATGGGACTCAGCCAGACCAGGCCAATTTTATGTAGAGGGATGGATGCCATACTAGAAACAACACAATTTTGAGTGAGTGTGACTGACTCACAAAGCATTTGAAAGAGGGGAAGGTACCAAAAGTGTGGAAGAAATCTTAACCCCTATTAATACCTAAAAAGGCAACCATGAAAATATCTAAAATTACCAACCTACATGCCCAGCTATAATTTTTTTTTAAATGAGAATCATCTCCATATGGCATGAACAGACACGTTTTCATAAGAGATATTCTACAGTGTGCTATATCTTTTCCATCACACAACTGACTGAAAGATGCAGAGAATAAGAGATCCTATTTTGCTCATTGTTCATTGATTATCTTTTCATAAGCATTTAATCTGGTAAAGCAAAATGCCACATTGCATTTGTATCTTCCAACAAAATCAACCAACCATATATTAAAATCATTGAAGATTCCTCAAATGATATACGAGAGATTACCTTGTTCAATAAAGCTCTGATCATAAACATCAGGCCAGGCATGAAAATCAGGAGAGGTGGGTTGCTAAAGGTGTTTGCCACTGTGATAAAGGACATCCAGCAAATGCCCTATGGATGGTAAACAACCTACCCAGAAGAGATGTTAAACTTCAGGGGAGCTGCATAAGAATTAAATGAAGAAAAAAGACAGAAAACCTGGTCCTCCAGGTTCTGCAGTACCAAGAGTTGTGAACTGCCTTTGTCCTATGTGTATTCATCACATGATCCTCACTACCACTGTTCTAAACCTACTTTTCCCATGGACAATGTATATTTCTTGGAGAGTGTGTCCCAAGTTTGTGGGGGATAATGTTTTGCTATTTTTACTCTGCTATCTTGGTAATGGCTGCTTAAGTAAAAATGCTCATGAACTTTAGGAGTGGTTACTCCTTCTGAACCTTGAGGCAGCAGTTATTCTTCTTAAGGACCCAATCATCAAGCCTGAGTACAGGTTGGAAGAGGACCTCAGAGGGGTTGCTACACTGCAAGGGCTCATCTAGAATATAGTTGGATACCCTTTACATTTATGGGGATGCACTGAAGACATTCTCCATCCAGGGCTTTCCTTCTTGGATACCATAGTTTTTCAGGGAACAACTAAAATCTTGAGAAAAATCAGTCAACAAAATGAAAAAAGCATAGTGATTTTCTTGTAAGAATTAAAGGTTAACAGGTTCAAAGGAATCCACTGATGTCAAGTCAAAAGCAAAAGCAGGAAACACTAACACATGGAGTAGAAGGCTATGGTACACATTTCTAGAAACCAGGGCAGGAATACATAGGAGATAAGCAATCACAATAGAATCAGTCCACCTTGCTTATAAATGTTGCCATGTTGTTAAGTGTATGCTTGTGGCCCAGTCCACTGCCAACAGTGAGTCATTCTTTCAAATAAAACAAATATTATCAAGTTTATATGCATAGTATATCATATATAAATTCTACGACTTGTGTTCCAAGAAATAACACATTTTGGAAGCAAAATAAATCCTTGAGCTGGCAATTTCAACATGTGATTCTACATTGCATTCTTGCTAATATATCTGAAGATATGTTACATTATTTGAATTCTACTCAATAATGTTCACTGGCATTTTCCAGTGTTTAAATATAAGACATACGGTGACAGTCTTTGTAAATACTACTAAATTTAATATTTCTCATTAATTTGTATAGATCCATAATGAATAAAGAGAGTATGATGAATAATGAAAGTATTTTAAGAAAAATGAAGCAAATCAGTTGGCTTGTTGCTAGATATTTTAAATCACTGTGAACCAATATATTATTTAATAATAATACATATATTTATCATTATCTTTTCCTTACAAAAACATCTGAAGCTTTTAGAACAATCCTATCACAGAAAAATAATTCATTTTGTATTATCACAGTCACTTATTTAAAAACAAGTAAAATGTTATTAAAAATAAAGAATAACTTATAGTTTCAGAAATTCCCAAGGATTCCCAGAAATTCCATTTTTTTATGCTCAAATCCTAAAGATTTGGTAATTTGTCAGGAATTTGGAAACACTAGGTCAGGACCTCCAGTTAGATATTTTATAGCGACTATTTTTAGAACACTACTTAATAAATATCTTTGTTAAAAGCTAATTATGCCAATTTGCTGATTGCTAAGAGGAAGCATACTGATGTCCCATAATTTTATGAGTATCTAAAAGGTAACTACCCTGACCTTTGAAGTAGCAGTTATTCTCTGGCTACCAACCTTCAGTGTGTATACAGGTTGGAGGAATATTATGTAGGGAATGTTATACTGTTTGGGTAGCTACTACATTTTTATAGCTTATAGTGATATGTTAAATAGATCCTGTTGCTAGGTTTAGATCCCTAAACCTAGGCTCCTCAAAAATAAATTTGACGTAATTTCTAGTGGCAATGACCCGGTCCTGAATTGCATGTTGTCTCTCCCATTAGACTGGAATGCCAAGCCAAGGAGTTAGTTTTGTGTGTGGGAGGAAACCACTAAAAGTTTTGAGCAGTGTAGGCACATGATGGAAGTGATGTTTTAAAAGAAAACTAGTGACAGGGATCACAAGAGAAAAAACTGGAGCCCAGAAAACTAATTTGGAGATTATCATAACAAAGACAGGATTTGGACCCTGGCTCTGCTACACCTGGGCAAACTAATTTCTGTTGGATTTGTCTTCTTTGTACATTTGTACATATACATACATTTGTACAATGGGAGATTAGGGAATTTGAACCAGACAATTTTTCACATTTCTTCCAGTTTTAAATATATGATCTAAATTATGAATGGCTGACAAATAGTACTGGTAGCAAGAACGGAAAAGAAGAGTCCTGGTATCTGATTGAATATAGGGAAATTCATAGTTTAGAGTTGGAAGAGACCTCATTTTTCAGATTTTAAAAAGGTCATATAGCTGAAGTGACTTCATCAAGATGACAGCATTAGTATGAGAATCAGCAATACAAGCTAAGTCTTCTTCCAAGCTCCTTCCACTACATCATGATAAAAATAGTGTATGTCAATAGACTGAAGACAGCATCAGAGTAGATGGAAAGAATATCAAATTGGAAATCATAATATTATAGAAGCATAACAATTACAGCGTAAAGACATCTTAGAGATATGGGATTTTCACACTTCTGAAGGCCTTGAATGGAAATTAGAAAAGGTACATAATGAATACCTGTCAAATTACAATGAAATTACATATTTTATAAAATAAGTATATGGGTTTTAAAACAAGGAAAAGTGAGTCAAAAAGCCATTTCAAATACAGTAATTTGTGACTATCAGGCAGTTATACCAAGCATTTCTGGGTCTTGAATTTGGGTATCATATTTAAAGCTAAGCCAATAAAAGCTAAAATTCTGGGTGCGTCTCCAACAGAGTTGCTAAATATATTTAGGTTCCTAAATTTGTTTCTCATTTTCACCTAATCACAAATTGATAATTTACTTACTCTAGGACTGAGTGTGTTGCTGCATGTGGATGGTATCGATAGAGGAGAAGGCACTGTTCAACCAGAAAGACTCCACCACCCTTTCTGAGATGATGATAAAAGAATAATAAGTCCTCAGGTACACCCTATAGGAGAGAGAAAAGTCATTTACAATTTTCAATATTTTCATTTAAAGTCTAAAGTGGAGAAATTTGCACTATTTGACTGTTCCAAGTATGGAATGTAAATTCAAGGAATACATTAAAAAGCTGATTTTTCCTATTTTAATCACAGATGCTTACATTTGTTTAAAAAAAGTTCCAAGTGACATTTATTTTTCTAATATCTATTATTAACTAGTTATGCCATAAATAACTGTAGATCGCAACCATTCTACATCTCTCTATGTAATCTCATGATCCACTCAACTAACCCAATGGAGGCCCAATAACTAAGAATTACATAGAACTTTATCCTTTTAGTTATACGTTAGAAATAAGCCTATAACTTTTCTCTTAAACTAGAAAACATGCTCCAGGTGATTGAGCTCCCAAACTTACATAAGTCAGCTGTGTCTTGCTCATAACTGAAGGGCAAAGAACAAGAGAACACTTCCCCTTTAATCCACTCCTGCCCCCAAGAGACACAAGAATGCCAGACTTGGGGCAAATAGTGCACAGAGCACGCCTGATGAGAAACACACACTATCTACTGAGCATGCCTACAACAAGGCAGGGTTCCAGACGCCATCTAAAAAACAAAAACATGGCAGGTCAGGAAGTTGAGGACTGTGCTAAGCCCAAGAGAGTCCAATTTGAAACTGCTGATCACCTGCTTTCATCAACAGATTTCACTGTTACTCTGCTTGGACTCATTCCCAAGTAGTCAGCACACTTACACATCATCCTACACTTACTCCTCATCCCTGTGATACTGAACTCCCAGCTGCCAAAGAAAAAGTCCTCTACCCCAACCTCAACAGTCCATTCCCTTATCCTATCTCCCTTTCAACCCTACCCCAACAATACTTCACACCAGAATTCCCAGTCTCTTCTAGCCCCCTGGAATGCCTACGCCATAATTAGCAAACTTCCTCTAACCCTAACCCTAACCTTATAATCTTCTCTTTCATTTTCTGGCACTCACTGAGACCAGGTTTTCTTTTGATGAAATTGCATCTCTGGTCATCTTTTCCAGCACTGGTTGTATTTTCATTTATTACCTCTCCCAAACCACTACAGCTTATGAAACAGAGATGAAATACTCTTTGCACTCCACACTTCCAGACGCTCTTTACCATTATTACCTATCAACCTCTTTCTTTAAAATTCATTTAATCACCCAACCCAAATTCCAGGTACCCAGAATTAACAACAGGCACTGAACTCATAACGTATGAGTTCAATGCCTGTTTTCCTCCCTACTCCAACTCCTTTCTTCCAGCTCTTATCACCTCTTCCTCAAGTCCTGTTTGTTATCCTTTTCTCTAGTTTTAGAGTTTTGCTTAATTTATTACTTCCATTTTATTTCTTCCTTTTATCTAGTTATTTAATGCTTCCCCTTGTTTTTTTCTCAGAATTAAGTAGTCAAATAAAATCCCTTCTTCTCTCTCTTTTTGTTTTTAAGGCAATTGGGGTTAAGTGACTTGCCCGGGGTCACACAGCTAGTAAGTGTCAACTGTTTTGGTCTGAGGCCGGATTTGAACTCAGGCCCTCCTGACTTCAGGGCCAGTGCTCTATCCACTGTGCCACCTATCTTCCCCCTTCTCTCCTCTTTTTCAACTTGTTTATACAGTACTTTTAAAAATTCAGCTTTCTTTTTGGTGTCAAATTCTTTCTTTCCCACCTCTGTATTCCCTCTGTTATGAAAAAATCACAACCATGTATAATCAAAACAAATTTCTTTCTTAACCATGTCTCATATATATATATATATATACACACACACACACACACACACATATGTATGTATGTATAATATAAAGTCAATCCTCAACATCTCAACATTTAACTTTTGTAACTTCAAGAATTCATGTGACTTTATTAGCAATCTCATTTTTACTTTTATGGCAATTGTACACATTCACAGCTATGCACAGTACAGAAAAAAATGAAAGGTGCAATGTGCACAAGTTTGTAGAGTGATTGGTATCCTATTAGGTGCTTCACTAGTCTTGCTAAGTCTACTGTTGTAAAGAGCTCCCTATGAATTCAGAGTGTCAGAGGTGATGTGTCTTCTGACAATAGCAACTAAAGTCCCAGTAACCACTCTGTTGGTTTTCAGATAGCAATCAAAGTAGTTATCCCTTCCACATCTCAGGGACAAGGGGTATGGCAACCCTCCCCTACAAAAAACCTGGAAAATCTGTATATAAAATTTTTTGGCCCTCCCTTTGTACCAGAGAAGTCTGAATTTGTTCTTTTTTTTAATGGGGTGTTATAATATAGTGCCTTATTATAAAATTTGGGTTAAGTAATGGTCATAGGTTCTGTGTTGGCTGCTGATCTTCGTGTGTCATCTGAGGCTTCCAAAAACTCTGAAAAAATTCCCATTTCATTTCTTATGCTGACCCATGATATATCAAAACCATGGAGAAGGTCGTGATGTGGAAGAGATAACTGTAGAGAGGTTTACAGCAGTGTAGTATTGTTTGAAATTAATGAGGTTTTTAAATTGAGATGTTAGCACAAAAATGTCACAGAATTCTAGGGAATTACTAGCTAGAAAAATGTTTTGCATGTTACCAATTTTATTTTGTATATTGCATTTTATGGGTTATTTCATGATCACTATATTAGGAAGAATGCACATTATTAGAATTAATATTGTTATAAAGAATTGTATACAGAAAATGTACTTTTGATGCAGTTTGGGGTTCTGGGAACCCCAAAATGCAAGGATACAGGGCAGGTCAGTATCCTTGCATTTTGGGGTTCCCAGCACCCCAAACCGCATCATATTTTGGTAGCCTTGTTATGGAGAATTGCCTGACCCTCTCAAGCCCTTCTTTAGCCAAGACCAGAAAGTATGTAAGCATCCCCTCTCTCTCTATCCCTTTCTTGCTCTGCAGTTAAGGTTGCTCTCCAAGCACATAGGAAGGCTTGGAGGCGCTTTTGGGGCCTGACACTCTCAGGTTCCATTTGGATCAGATGGATACAAGACTGTCTCACACTTGGGCACACCTTCTGCTGCACAGAGGATGCCCTATCTAGAAGTGTATGCCCAATTCTCTCAGATGCTAGGGAATTGGGAAAACTGCAGGTGCTTTTTGGTTCCCTGAGGCTTACTTCCCTCTATACCCTGAGACTCTCTTTCACAGAGGGACTCCCTGTTCTCAAGCCTATGCCTGCATGATCCCTCTTCTCTTCCAGCCTCAAGGCCACAGGATCCTCAAAGATGGACTCAGCAGGACTTACTCTCCAAGATCTTGAAAAGGAAAGCTTTGTGCTTGGCCTCGATAAAATCTAGTGGACCAAGAAAAATGGTCTTATTTGTGCAGGGGATTTCTGACAAACCTCTCAGAGCTTTCGGATTTTCCCCATTATTATCTGTATTACTTTGTGTGTTCATCATAATAGTCTCCTCTATGTTTGTCTGTGTGGTGTGAGTGTTTGTGTGTAATCTGACGTCCTATAAGGTTTAAAATGCAGCCAGCCAGCAAGGGAAGCTTCTAAGGGCTATAGCTGGACTTTTCTTAGAATGCCTTTTTCTCTCCCTCTTTCCCTCCCTCCCTGATTAAAGCAGCCTCAGAGGAGTGGGAGGATGAGAAAGAGAAAGAAAAATACTTTATTTTTTGGGTTATATGATTGATAAAGGCAAATAGAAGAGTTTAAGAGAAGTGTCAGATCAGAATTGGAAAGAAATAAATTATGCTCACTTTTAAAGGGACTTTAATCAAAGTCCACCAGAGGGATAAGTAGATAGAAGGAAAGGCAATAAAGTTTTTTTTTAAATATAAGTTTATTTATTTTTAGTTTTCAACATTCACTTCCACAAGTTTTTGAGTTCCAAATTTTCACCCCATCTCCCCCCCCCCCACCCCAAGATGGCATACATTCTGAATATCCCTTCCCCTAGTCTGTCCTCTCTTCTATCTCTCTCCCCTTCCCTTATCCCCTTCCCCTTCTATTTTCCTGTAAGGCAGGATAGACTTCTGTACCCCATTTCCTGTATTATTTCCCAGTAGCATGTGAAAACATTTTTTTAAACATATGTTTTTAAAACTTTAGGTTTCAAATTTTCTCTCTTCCTCCCTCCCCACCCACCCTCATTGAAAAGGCAAGCAACTCAATATAGGTTGTACATGTGCAGTTATGCAAAACATGTCCATACTAGACATGTTGTGAAAAACTAACTCTATTTCCCTTAATCCTATCCTGCCCTCCCATTTATTCTATTCTTTCTTTTGACCCTGTCCCTCCTCAGAAGTATTTACTTCTGATTACCCCTTTCCCAATCTGCCCTCCTCTCTATCATCCCCCTGCTCTCTTGTCCCCTTCTCCCCCTATTTTCCTGTAGGGTAAGACAGATTGAATGTGTATGTTATTCCCTCCTTAAGCCAAATCCTATGAGAATAAGATTCACTCATTCCCTCTCACCTTCCCCTGTTTCCCCTCCACTGTAAGAGACTTTTCTTTTCTGTTTTTTTGTGAGATAATTTACCCCATTCTACCTCTCCCTTTCTTCTTCTCCGAGTATAATCCTCTCTCATCCCTTAATTTTATTCTCCAGATATGACCCCTTAATCTTCAACTCACCCTGTGCCCTCTATCTATCTATCTACATATACATACATATAATTTTTTTCCTCCAACTACCCTAATACTGACAAAGGTCTCATGAGTTATAAATATCATCTTTCCATGCAGGAATGTAAACAGTTCAATCTTAATAAGTCTCTTATGATTTCTCTTTCCTGTTTACCTCTTCATGTTCCACTGAGTCCTGTATTTGAAAGTCAAATTTTCTATTCAGCTCTGGTCTTTTCATCAAGAATGCTTGAAAGTCCTCTATTTCACTGAATGACCATTTTTTCCCCTGAAGGATTATACTCAGTTTTGCTGGGTAGGTGATTCTTGGTTGTAATCCTATCTCCTTTGCCCTCCGGAATATTATATTCCATGCCCTGTGGTCCTTTAATGTAGAAGCTGCTAAATCTTGTGTTATCCTGATTGTGTTTCCACAGTACTTGAATTGTTTCCTTCTGGCAGCTTGTAATATTTTCTCCTTGACCTGGGAACTCTGGAATTTGGCTATAATATTCCTAGGAGTTTTCCTTTGGGGATCTCTTTCAGGAGGAGATCTGTGGATTCTTTCAATTTCTATTTTGCCCTCTGGTTCTAATATATCAGGGCAGTTTTCCTTGATAATTTCTTGAAAGATGATGTCTAGGCTCTTTTTTTGATCATGGCTTTCAGATAGTCCAATAATTTTTAAATTCTCTCTCCTGGATCTATTTTCCAGGTCAGTTGTTTTTCCAATGAGATATTTCACATTGTTTTCTAATTTTTCATTCTTTTGGATTTGTTCTACTGTGTCTTGATTTCTCATAAAGTCACTATCTTCCAATTGCTCTATTCTAATTTTTAAGGAAGTATTTTCTTCAGTAATCTTTTGGACTTCCTTTTCCATTTGGCCAATTTTCTTTTTAGGGCATTTTCTCCTCATTGGCTTTTTGGACCTCTTTTGCCATTTGGGTTAGGCTATTTTTTAAGGTGTTATTTTCTTCAGTATTTTTTTGGGTCTCCTTTAGCAAGCTGTTGACTTGTTTTTCATGATTTTCTTGCATCACTCTCAGTTTTTCCTCTACTTCCCTTACTTGCTTCTCAAAATCCCTTTTGAGCTCTTCCAAGGCCTGGGACTGATTCATATTTTTCTTGGAGGCTTTGGATGTAGGAGCTTTGACTTTGTTGTCTTCTTCTGGTTGTATATTTTGATCTTCTTTTTCACCAAAGTAAGATAATATAGTCTGACTCTTTTTGCGCTGCTTGCTCATGATCCCAGCCAATTACTTGAGTTTTAAACTCTTTGTTAAGGTAAGAGTCTGCTTCCAATGTGGAGAATGTACTGTCCCAAGCTTCAGGGGTTAGTACAGCTGTTTTAAGAGATACTTGTAGGGACCCGTAAATTTTCAGTTCTTCCAAGGTGGTATGATAAGGGGCAAGGTGTTTGCTCCTTTCCTGGCTTGTGACTACAAGTACTCCTTTCTGTCCTGTAACTGTGAGGAGGGGTTCCTCTCCACAGCCACTACAAGCTCCACCAAGCCAGCGCTCCTCCTCACCCCAACACCGCCCCCAGAACTGTGGCCTAGATCCAAACATGGGCAAAGCAAGAGATTCCTGCCTCAGCACTGGCAAAGAGATCCCTGCAATCCCTCTCTGATCAGCCACTGGATTCCCCCTCAGTCTGTGGCCTGGAAGCTTTGGGAAGCAGCTGCCCCACTCCCCCCAGCCACACTCTTGGGGAATGGAGCTAGACCCCGCCTTCCTTTCTCAGCACCGACAGAAGCAGACTTTTCCCACTGACCTTCTAAGCTGTCTTTGGCATTCGTGGATTGAGGAGTCTGGAAACCTTCATAGCTACCCGAAATTCAGTCCTCTGAGGCCTGCTCCAGGTTTGCTGAGGCATACCCACACTGCGCTATGCTGCACTCCCAGCCCTGCTCGATACACCTTTCTGATCAATCATCCAGGTTGTCTTGGGCTGGAAATTTGTTTCACTCTGTCTTTTTGTGGGTTCTGCTGCTTCAGAATTTGTTTAGAGCCATTTTTTATGAGTATTTGGAGGGGTTTGGAGAGGAGCTCAAGCAAGTCACTGCTTTCACTCTGCCATCTTGGCTGCACCCCTAAGAAAGTTTTAACATGCAGGAATGAGAGGAGCAGGGACAGAAAGAAAGCCACAATCTATTTGCATGAACAATGTGAACAGAGAGTTTGAGAGTAAATGGTTTGGAAACTTTTGGAAAGAAAAAGTTGGTAATTAAAGAACTCTCTCTCTCTACATTGAAACTCTGGCCAAGTTCTGAATGTGGAAAGACAAAGGAAAAAGGGGAACCTTTTCCCCCCAGATCAAAAAGAGGCAGGTTTAACCATTTCCTGTCTTACATAAGGAGAGAAAAGTTTCTGTGCAACATGATTCCCATTAGACAGTCTCCTGCAAAATGGGAACAAATGAGGCTTACATGATCTCAAAAAGAATTCTGCTTCCAGGAGCTAAGATGGCGGAGTAAAAAGTAAGTCACTCTAATCCTTCCTTATTGACTTCTGAAAGCCTGGAAAATATCACCCCAGGCAAAACCCTTGGAACAGCTGAACCAGCAGAAAGACAGGGTGCAGCAGTCTTGTAGCCCAGGCAGCTTGGGGGATTAATGGGAAAGACCTCTCTTGCTCAGGGGGAGGGGGAGCAGTACAGAACGGGAGGTGTCCCAGCAAGCTAGCAGAAGAGCCTGAACCCCAGGTTGGTGGAGCAGGCAAGTACCAACACCAGGACCCCCAAGTGGCTCAGTACAGCCCGGGAAACTCGTGGACACCAGCTGGGAAAACCACCACATGCCACAGTTTTCTCTGGCAGCCAAGTCTCCCAGTGCCTTAGCAAAACTCTGGGGAGCACAACTCCAAGAGATAAAGCTTCAGGCTAAGAAACATCCTCAAGCAGCAAAACATCCTTTGCCGGAGCCAAAGAAAGGTGTGCAAGGCCTGGGTAAGCAGGTGTCTTCCAGGGGCCAGACTCCCCATCCCTAACCCTAGACCTCCAGTGTTGCTGATTCCAGCCCACACCAGGTAAGTTGCCAGACCCTACAGCCTCTAACTGCTAGCCCCTGAGGCCCCAGCACACAAAGGCAGTGACCAGGCCCCAGTCTCCCAACACAATAAGCTTGGGCCAGTGCCACCTACTCTCCAGTAGGAGAGCCCAATTTTTTTAAAAGTAAGGAAATAAGCAAACATCATGAGCAAAAGAAACGTACAATGATCATAGATTCTTATTATGGGGACAGGGAAGAACAAGACACAAATTCAGTGCCCACATCTGAAACCTCAATATGAACTGGTCTCAAGCCCCAAAAGCCTTCTTAGAAGAGCTCAAGAAGGATTTTAAAAATCAAATAAGAGAGGTAGAAGAAAAATTGGGAAAAGAAATGAAAAGTATGCGAGAGAGTCAATAGCTTGGAAAAGGAAGGACAAAAATTAACTGTAGAAAACAAGTCCTTAAAAAATATACAATTGGTCAAATTGAAAAAAGTACACTGAAGAAAACAACTCCTTAAAAAGCAGAATTGGCCAAATTGAAAAGGAGGCACAAAAACTGACTGAGGAGAAGAACTCCTTAAAAAGTAAAATGAGCCAAATGGAGGTACAAAATCTAATAGAAGAAAACAATTTGTTAAAAATTAGAATTGGGCAAGTGGAAGCTAATGATGCTATGAGACAGCAAGAATCAGTCAAACAGAAACAAAAGAATGAAAAAATAGATGAAAAGGTAAAATACCTCATTGGTAAAACAACTGACCTAGAAAACAGATCCAGGAGAGACAATTTAAAAATTATTGGTCTACCTGAAAACTATGATGAAAAAAAGAGCCTGGGCAGCATCTTTCAGGAAATTATCAAGGAAAACTGCCCTGAGGTCTTAGATCCAGAAGGTAAAATAGTCATCAAAAGAATCCACTGATCACGTCCTGAAAGAGATGTCAAATTGCAAATGCCAAGGACTATAGTAGCCAAATTCCAAAAATTACCAGGTCAAAGAGAAAATGCTGCAAGCAGCCTAAAACAAACAATTTAGATATCATGGAACTACAGTCAGGATTACACAGGACCTAGCAGCTTTTACATTAAAAGACTGTAGGGCATACAATATGATATTCTGTAAGGCAAGAGCTTGATTACAACCAAGGATCAACTACCCAGTGAAATTGAGCGTAATCTTTCAGGGGAGGAGATGGACAGAAACAGGGGACTTCCAAACCTTCTTGATGAAAAGGCCAGAATTCAATAGAAAATTTGATCTTCAAATACAAGACTCAAGAGAGGCATAAAAAGGTAAACAGGACAGAAAAAAAACATGTTATTAATAAGGGCAAACTGTTCACATACTTACAAGGGAAGATGACACTTGTAACTCTTGATAACTGTATTGTTATTATACCACTTAAAAAGGGTATACATAGACAGAGGGGGTGGGTATAAAGTGACTTTGATGTAAGGAAAAAAAATCTAATTAACTGGGTTAAGTGGATCTAAGTAAGTGGATTAAGTGGATCCAATTAAGGGATTGGACTGACAGAGAAGGAAAAGAAGAGGCAGACAAGGGTAAATTACATTACATGAAAAGGCATAAAAACCTATTACAGTAGAGGGAAAGAAGGGAGGGAGATGAGCATTGTTTGAACCTTACTCTCATCAGATTTGATTCAAGGAGGGAATAACATAATCAGTTAGGTATAGAAATCTAACTGATGCTATAGGAAGTAGGATGGGGAAAACAAAAAGAAAAGGGAGGGAGTGAATAGAAGGGAGGGAAGAAGTAGTAAAGATAAAGGGGAAGAAAAGGGAGGGGGCTAATAGAAAAGAGAGTGGACTGAGGAAGGTTGTGGTCAAAAGCAAAACACTAATGAGGAGAGAAAGGGAGAAAGGAAAGAGAACAGCATAAGGGGGGAGGGGAGAGAATGGGATGGAGAGAAAGACATTAATAGTAATCACAACTGTGAATGTGAATGGGATGAACTCTCCCATAAAACAGAAACAGATAGCAGAATGGATTAAAAACCATAAACCCACAATATGTTGTTTACAAGAAACACATTTGAAACAGAGGGATACACACAGAGTTAAGGTAAAAGGCCAGAGCTGAATATATTATGCTTCAGCTGAAGTAAAAAAAGCAGGGGTAGCAATCCTGATTTCAGACAAAGCAAAAGCAAAAACATCTAATTAAAAGAGATAAGGAAGGAAACTACATCCTGCTAAAAGGTACTATAGAGAACGAAGTAATACATTACTAAACATATATGCACCAAGTGGTACAGCATCCAAATCCTTACAGTAAAAGTTCAGGGAGTCACAGGAAGAAATAGACAGCAAAACTATACTAGTGGGGGTCCTCAACCTCCTCCTCTCCGAACTAGATAAATCGAAACACAAAATAAACAAGAAAGAAGTTAAATAGGTGAATAGAAAGGAATATACTTTTTTTCTCAGCAGTATGTGGTACTTACACAAAAACCGACCATGTTCTAAGGCATAAAAACCTCACAATTCAATGCAGAAAGGCAGAAATATTAAATGCATCATTTTCAGATCATGATGCAATAAAAATTATATGTAATAAATGGCCATAGAAAGATGGACTAAAAATTAATTGGAAACTAAATAATATAATCCTAAAAAATGAATGGGTCAAACAACATTCATAGAAACAATCAATAACTTCATCCAAGAGAATGACAATAAAGAGACAACATACCAAAACTTAGAGGATGTAGTGAAAGCTGTTCTTAGGGGAAGTTTTATATCTCTAAAGGCTTACATGAATAAAACAGAGAAACAGGAGATCAATGAATTGGGCATGCAACAACAACAACAAAACCTAGAAAAAGAACAAATTAAAAATCTCCAATTAAATACCAAATTAAACATAACGAAAACCAAAGGAGAGATTAATAAAACTGAAATTAAGAAAACTATTGAACTGGTTTTATGAAAAAAACAATAAAATAGATAAACCTTTGGTTAATTTAATTAAAAGAAAGAAGAAAACCAAATTACCAATATCAAAAATGAAAAGAGTGAATTCACCACCAATTAAGAGGAAATTAAAACAATAATTAGGAACTATTGTGCTCAACTGTATGCCAATAAATTTGACAATCTTAGTGAAATGGATGAATATTTACAAAAATATAAATTGCCCAGAGTAACAGAAGAGGAAGTAAAATAATTAAATAACTCATCTCAGAAAAAGAAATTGAACAAGCCATCAATGAACTCCCTAGGAAAAAAAATCTCCAGGGCCAGATGGATTTACAAATGGATTCTATCAAACATTTAGAGAACAATTAATTCCAATACTATATAGACTATTTGGAAGAATAGGCAAAGAAGGAGCCCTACCAAATTCTTTTTATGATACAAATATGGGCCTGATACCTAAACTGGGAAGAGTCAAAACAGAGAAAGAAAATTATAGACCTATTTCCCTAATGAATATAGATGCAAACATTTTAAATAAAATATTAGCAAAAAAAGATTACAGAAAATTATCATGAGAATAATACACTATGACCAGGTAGGATTTATACCAGTAATACAGGGCTGGTTTAATATTAGGAAAACTATCAGGATAACTGATTACATCAACAAAACTAACAGAAACCAAATGATTATCTCAATAGATAGAGAAAAAGCTTTTGACAAAATACAATACCCATTCCTCTCAAAAACACTAGAGAGCAAAGGAATAAATGGAGTCTTCCTTAAAATAAGTAGCATCTACTTAAAACCATCAGCAAGCAGTATAGGTAATGGGGATAAGCTAGAAGCATTTCCAATAAGATGGGGATAAAACAAGGATGTCCATTATCACCACTGTTATTCAATATGGTACTAGAAACATTAGCTTTAGCAATACCATCCTCTCCTACTACCCCCCCATCAATGGTTAAGCTCAGGTCTGCAGGGTTAAATCACTTTGGGTTGCACTTGGACCTCTTAGTTCTTTGAAGTACATAATTTCATCTCCTCCTATGGTTTCTTTTGCATGTAGAATAGTCTTGTGTTATTCAAATTCCCTTTCTTCAGGTCACTAGCAGAATTTGTTATTTGTTATTATTCTGTTAAATTTAACCACCAGATATCTAGGAGTTTGCAGGTTTTCTTCCCCAGGGAGCTTGGTGGATTCTTTTGATTAGCATTTAGTTTTCTGTGTTCACAAGTTCTGGGGAACGTTCTTATATTGGAGTGTTTAGATTTTTTTACTCGTGTTTTTCTGGGAGACCTATAATCTTGCCTTCAAGATGGACATGTTTTCCTGTATGGACATCACCTTTGCTATCAATATTGTTTTTCTTCTTCCAGATTATCTTTCACATCTGTGCATTTACATTCCCAATCGATTATTCTCTCTTTTGTTTCTTTAGTAAGATTTGCCACTGTAGATTCAAGTTTTTCTATCCTGCCAATTACTTCTACTATTCAAGTCATAAATTCTGCTTTCACAATTTCTATTTCTCTTTTAAACCATTCAGGAATATCCTGTTGTGGTTCCCATGCTCTCCTGAGAATTTCTAGGCCTCATCAAGCGTTAATTCATTTTTCTTGGTCTTGCAATATTTATTCACATATGTCTGGACTCATTTAGCTGATCTGGAGGCTATAATATCTTCTGTTATTAATGTTTCCCTGTTGGTTTATCTGCTTATGCTCAAGGTCTTTATCTGAATTTTCTTCCTCCTGAGATTTTTGGTAATATTAGCTTTTTTCTATAGTTGCTTACTTTCTGACTCCTTCCCTTTTAATTAGGGTTCCCTTTGAGAGGGAAGTGATGAGGATGAGATGTGGACCCCAAAAAGGAAAACCCTTGGACTTTCTCACATGGCCAAATCTCTGGCATTTGCCTGAGCTATAATCCTATCAACTGGCTGGTCATTATCACCTACACCCAATCTACCTCCAGATGGCCCCCAGCTACTTCCCACTCAATCCTATCTCCATTCTCCCTTGGCCACCTGGTCCAGGTCCCAGGTAGTCTGTTCACTCCAGTTTACTGGCCACTCCCATCCAGATACTCAGACCCTTCCTCCAGTCACCCCAAACTACTTGGCCACTCCTTGATACCTCCCACAGTCTTTCTATATATAAGGTCCATCTTGTTGACATTAAGATGCACAGATTCTTAAGAATCTAGCCAAAAGCTGAGATTCCTTAAGAACCTAGCCAAAAGCTCAGTAATGTTCAGATGCCTTAAGAGTCTGGCCAACATAATGGATATTATAATAAACCTTGTCTTTGGCTGAAAGAAGGCTTGGGTTGAATTAATTTGGGCAGGACTCGTGTGTCATGATTTTGAGGTCCCAGCCCCCCCCCCCGAACTCTAGACTTCATCAGAGTGGGTACTGAGGGAAAGTATTATGGGTTAGGGATTAACTTCTTTTGCTGTAAACTGCAAAGGTTCTTGGTGTCCTAGATTGTCCTTGTCAAATACTAAACTCTTTTCTTAGACAATTTATGGTTTGCAATTTATAGAATACTGGATTTTTGACAGCAATTATTTCTGATTTTTCTTATCTAGTCTGTTCCACTGATCTACTTTTCTATTTTTTTTAGCCAGTACCAAATATTTTTTAAAATTTATTTTATTATACTTAGGAGTCTACCTACCAAAACGAACCCAGGAATTATATGAACACAATTACAAAACACTTTTCACACAAATACAGTCAGATCTAAATAACTGGAAAAACATCAGTTGCTCATGGCTAGGCCGAGCTAATATAATAAAAATGACAATTCTATCTAAGCTAATTCAGTGCCATACCAATCAAACTACCAAAAAATTATTTTATAGAGCTAGAAAAAAAATAATAAAAAGATCCATTTGGAATAACAAAAGGTCCAGAATATCAAGGGAACTAATGAAAAGAAATGCAGGGGCAGCCACGTTATGTGATAACTAATGTTGACAGACATTAGTCTATTATTAGATAGACATAGCAGTGCAAGAATCTAAGACATCTCCAAAGGTCTCATGATGGAAAATGCTATCCACATCCAAAGAAAGAACTATGGAGTGTGAACAAAGCATACTATTTGCTATTTTTTTCTTCTGTTTTGTTCTGTTTCCTCTTTCTTGTGGTTCCTCCTTTTGGTTCTAATTCTTCCTTACAACATGACTAATGTGAAAATATGTTTAATAGGAATATATAGCCTATATCAGATTGCATGCTGTCTTGGGGAGGGGGGGAAGGGAAGGGAGGAGGAGGAGAAAAATGTAAAACTCAGAAGCTTATGGAAGTGACTGTTGATAAATCAAAATAAATTAATTAAAAATAAAGAAAGAAAAAAAGAAAAAAAGATTTAAAAATTTATTTTATTTTTAATTTATGGAATAAAGCAAGCATTTCCATAACAGTACAATAAAAAAGATGACTGCACATGAAACTGCAAATCTTCTATACACAACTTGCTATTCCTTTCAAATATACAAAAAAGTTATCACATTTCTCTTTTCCCCTTTTTCTTACCATTGAATTAATAAATAAAACTAACAGCTGGTTGTACAAAAAACCAAATAAAGTAAATAATTGGTTAATGGGATTTTTAAAAAGAGAGAAAATCAAATTACTAGTATTAAAAATGAAAAGGGTGAATATACCACTAACAAAGATGAAATTAAAGCAATTATAAGGAGTTATTTTGCCCAATTATATGCCAATAAATATAACAATTTAAGTAAAATAGAATAATATTTACAAAAATCTAAATTGCCTAGATTAGCAGAAGAAAAAATAGAACATCTAAATAGACCTATTTTAGAAAAAGAAATTAAACAGGCCATAAAGAACTTCCTAAGAGAAAAGCACCAGGACCAGATGGACATACAAGTGAATTCTACAAAATGATTTTGATGATAACTTCATAACATAGTTTGAGATCTGAAAATGTTATTAGCTTTATTCCTTCCTCTTTTTCATTATTTCCCTTGATATTTTACATGTGCAATAAGCAACTAGTAATGCCAGGGTACAGCCACAAATGGGGGTAATTTACTTCATTATTTAGTCTTTACTCGGTCACTGTATTTATTTACCATTTATGTTTCTGTTGTTAAGGTATTTACAAATCTAATATTCTGCTCTTTGTTAATTTTTCTTAGAAATGACTTTTTTTCATGATATCAGTGTTTTCTATTATTAGAAACAGCATTTTAAAAATTTAAATAGATTTAGTATTGACCAAATAAAATAATTAATAAGTAGAACAGATTAGATACACAACATACAGAAAACAAATACAGTAGTAGCATAGTGTTGGATAAACCCAAAGTCCCCAATTATTAAGGTACGCACTTACTATATGAGAAAATCTGGTGGAAATTAATGGACAGAAATTATGTTTAAATCAATACTACACACCATACACCCAAAATGAGCTCCAAATGGATTCATGACCTAGATATAAAAGGTCACATCATAAAAAAAATTTAGAGGAACAAGGAAAAAATTAGCTTTCAGATCTAAGGATGGGGGAAGAGTTTATAACCAAAAACAATACAGAAAGTGGGAACAATTTTATATTGTTTTTAATATCCAGAGACAAGAAATGGACTGTCTTGTTCTTGGAACAGCTAGCAGGCCAGTGTTATTGGATTGAAGAGTACATGTCAGGGAGTAAGGCCTAAGAAGACTGGAAGAGTAGGAGGGGACAAGGTCAGGAAAGGCTTTGAATTCCAGAGAGTTTGTATTTAATCCTGGAGGCAATAAGAAGCCATTGGGGTTTACTGAGTGGAGGAAGGGTGACATGATCAGACCTGCACTTGAGGAAATTCATTTTAGCAACTGAATGGAGGATTGACTACAGTAGGGAGAGATAGGGCAGGGAGAGCCATCAGTAGGCTCTTACAATAATCCAAGAACGGTGATGAGGTCCTGTATAAGAGTGCTGGTGGTGTTAGAGGAGAGAAGGGAGTAGATTTGAGAGATGTTTCAAAGATGAAATTGATAGGCCTTGGCAAAAGATTGGATATAGGGGGTGAGAGATAGTGAGGAATCCAAGATGACTGCCTTACTCCAATCCAACCTAAAGTGACTTTTCTAAAGTGCTGGTCCAACCGTGTCACCTCCCTCAACAATAAACTCTAGTAGCTCCCTATAGCCTACAGGATGAAATATAAAATACTGTCTGGAGTTTAAAATCCTTTATAACCTAGCCCTTTCCTGCCTTTCCAGTTTTCTTATACCTTACTCTTCACCACATACTCTACTATCCAGTGACACTGGCCTGGCTGTTACAATAACAAGACTTTTGTTCTGGGCATATTTAATGGCTATTTCCCATGCCTGGAATACTTTCCCTCCTTATTTCTGCCTACTGGTTTCCTTTAATTCTCAACTAAAATCTCCTGTTCTACAGGAAGCCTTTCCCAATCACTCTCCTTTTTTTTTATTTAGGCAATTGGGGTTAAGTGACTTGCCCAGGGTCACACAGCTAGTAAGTGTCAGGTGTTTGGTATGAGGCCGGATTTGAACTCAGATCCTCCTGACTTCAGGGTTGGTGCTCTATCCACTGCACCATCTAGCTGCCTCCCCCCCCCATCACTCTTAATTCTAGTACTTTCCCTTTGTTGTTTCCTATTTATCTAGTAGATACAGCTTGTTTGTATTTATTAATTTGCATATTGTCTCCCCCATTAGACTGTTAGTTCCCTAAGAAAAGGGACTGTCCTTTCCCTCTTTTTCTATACCAAGCACTTAGCACAGTGCCTGGCACATAGTAGGTGCTTCATAAATGTTCAGTGACTAATTGATTTAAAGTCCTTCAAAATATATCTAGGGAGCTCAAATTTCCAGGAGCCAAGATGGTGGAGTAAGCCATAAACCACTGCAACTCTTCCATACTCACCTCTAAACAACTATAAAATAGAGCTCCAAAACAAATCCTGGAACAGCAGAACCAGCAAAAAGACAGAGTGAAACAATCTTTTAGCCCAAGAAATTTGGAGGACTGGCAAGAAAGGTGAAAGGGGGTGGGGCAGCTAGGTGGCGTAGTGGATAGAGCACTGGCCCTGGAGTCAGGAGGACCTGATTTCAAATCCAGCCTCAGACACATGATACTTCCTAGCTGTGTGACTCTGGGCAAGTCACTTAATCCCAGTTGCCTCACTTAAAAAAAAAAAGGTGAAAGGGGAGCACAGCCCAGGACGGGAAGCATCACAGCAAGCCAACAGTAAGCCATACCTCAGAAAACCACTGGGAGATCCTGAGCCCCAGTGTGGTAGAGCAGGAAAACACCAACACCAGGACCTCCCACATGCCTTAACATAGGCAAGGGAACAGGCAAACTCCAGCTATGAGAACCACCATGTGCCGCAGTGAAGCCTCAGGACAACAGGCAGCTTCCAGCGGCCACATCTCCACATGCTTTAGCACAGCCCACCAAACAGGTAGATGGCCAAACATTAGGGTGCCTAAGCAAATAGGCAGCTGCCTGCCAGCACCAGCCCCACTAGTTTTAGCATAACCCAGGGCAAACAGGCAGCCTCCAAAGGCCTGATCACAACCTGCTCTAGTGTGGCCACTGGGAAACACAGAAATACCCCACTGGGCTTCAGAAAACACCAAAAACCACCACAAGGACCCCAGTTCAGCACCAGGTAAGCTGCCAGACCCCTACAGCTTCCAGCAGCACCAGTCAACCCCCACCCCACACCAGAAGCACAGCAACAGACATGAGGGTCCCTGTGGGCCTGAGGGCAACATCAGTGCAGTACCAGGTAAACATCCAGGTCCTGCAGCCACTAGCACAAGAAGCCAAAGACAGTGCCCATTCCACCATGGGAGCACAGATCAGATTTAAAAGAAAAGAAAAAGGCAAAAAAAAAAGATGAGCAGAAAACAACAAAAAAAGAATCTGACTACAGAAAGTTATCATAGTGATAGGAAAGACCAAGATGCAAACTCAGAAGAAGAAAATGATGTCAAAATGCCTATGGGAAAAATCCCAAAGAAAAATGGGAAGTGGTCTCAAGCCCAGAAAGATCTCACAGAAGAGTTCAAAAAAGAGCTTAAAAATCATGTAAGAAAGATAGAAGAAAAATTGGTAAAAGAAACGAGAGTGACGCAAGGGAATAATGAAAAAAGAGTCAACAACTGAGAAAACTGCTTAAAAAGTATAACTGGCCAAATGGAAAAGGAGATACAAAAATCCACTGAAGAAAGATAGAAGAAAAATTGGTAAAAGAAACGAGAGTGACGCAAGGGAATAATGAAAAAAGAGTCAACAACTGAGAAAACTGCTTAAAAAGTATAACTGGCCAAATGGAAAAGGAGATACAAAAATCCACTGAAGAAAACAACTCCTGAAAGAGTATAACTGGCCAAATGGCAAAGAAAATACAAAAGCTAATCGAGGAAAACAACATCTTAAAAGTTAGAATTGAGCAAGTAGAAGCTAATAACTCTATGAGACATCACGAATCAATCAAATAAATTGAAAAGCATTAAAAAAAATGGAAGGAAATATAAACTACCTCAGGGGAAAAACAACCGATCTAGGGACAGCTAGGTGACGCAGTAGATATAGCACTGGCCCTGAAGAAAGGAGGACCTGTGTTCAAATCCGGCCTCTGACCAAACACTTGACACTTACTAGCTGTGTGACCCTGGGCAGGTCACTTAATCTCAATTGCACCCCCCCAAAAAAAAAGCCAACCAATCTGGAAAATAGATCCAGGAGGGACAGTGTCAGAATCCCTGAACTACTTGAAAGCCATAATCAAAAGGAGGATGTGAACAGCATCTTTCAAGGAATTATCAAGGAAAATTGCCCCAATGTCCTGGAACCAGATGGCAAAATAGGCATTGAAAGGATCCACCTATGACCTCAGGAAAGAAATCCCAAAATAAAAACCCCAAGTAACATTACAACCAAATTTCAGAATGATCAGGTCAAGGAAAAAATACAAGTGGCCAGAAAGAAAAAATTCAAATATCAGAGAATCACAATCAGGATCACACAGGACCTAGCAGCTACAACATTAAAGGATTAGAGGTCATGGAACATGATATTCTGGTGGGCAAAGGAGCTAGGACTATAACCAAGAATCACTTACCCAGCAAAATTAAGCATGACATATATCAAGGGAAAAAAATGTTCATTCAATGAAATAGGAGGATTTGAAGCCTTCATAAGGAGAAGACCAGAACTAGATCAAAAATTTTACTTCTGATATCAAAACCCAAATGAAGCATAAACAAGTAAAAAGGGAAATGAAAACAGAAGAGATTCAATAAAGCTAAACTGTTTACATCCCTACACAGGAACATGATACTTGTAATTCTTAAAAGCGTTATCACTGTGAAATATCTCATTGGAAAAACAACTGACCTGGAAAACAGATCTAGGATGGGTAATTTAAAAATTATTTGGGCTACCTGAAAGCCATGATCAAAAAAAGAGCCTTTGACATCATCTTTCAAGAAATTACCAAGGAAAAGTGCCCTGATATTCTAGAACCAGTGGGTAAATTAGAAATTGAAAGAATCCACCAATTATCTCTTGAAAGAGATCCCCAAAAGAAAACCCCTAGAAATATTATAGCCACATTCCAGAGTTCCCAGGTCAAGGAGAAAATATTGCAAGCATCCAGAAAGAAACAACTCAAGTATTGTAGAAACAAATCAGGATAATACAAGATTTGGCAGCTTCTACATTAAGGGATCAGAGGTCCTGGAATATGATATTCTGGAGGCCAAAAGACAAAGGATTACAGCCAAGAATCACCCTCCCAGCAAAACTGAGTATAATCCTTCAGTGGGAAAAATGAACATTTAGTGAAAGAGAGGACTTTCAAGCATTCTTGATGAAAAGACCAGAGCTGAATAGAAAATTTGACTTTCAAATACAAGACTCAAGAGAAGCATGAAGAGGTAAACAGGAGAGAGAAATCATAAGGGACTTACTAAGGTTGAACTGTTTACATTCCTGCATGGAAAGATAATATTTGTAACTTATGAGACCTTTGTCAGTATTAGGGTAGCTGGAAGGAAAAAAATTATATGTATATATAGAGATAGGTAGATAGATAGATAGACAGACAGACAGACAGACAGACAGATAGATAGATGGATGGATGGATAGATAGAGGGCACAGGATGAGTTGAAGATGAAAGGGTGATATCTGGAGTAAATTAAGGGGTGAGAGAGGATTATACTGAGAGGAGAAAGGGAGAGGTAGAATGGGGTAAATTATCTCACATAAAACAGACAAGAAAAGGCTTTTACAGTGGAAGGGAAGTAGGGGAAGGTGAGAAGGAATGAGTGAATCTTATTCTCATCAGATTTGGCTTAAGGAAGGAATAACATACATACTCAGTTGGGTATGGAAATCTATCTTACCCTACAGAAAAATAGGGGGGAGGGGATAAGAGAGTGGGGGGATGATAAAGGGGAGGGCAGATTGCAGAAGGGAATACTCAGAGGCAAACACTTCTGAGGAGGGACAGGGTCAAAAGAGGGAATAGAATAAACAGGGTGGCAGGTTAGGATGAAGGGAAATGTTGTTATTTTTCCATAACATGACTACTATGGAAGTGTTTTGCATGACTACACATGTGTAACTCGTATCAAGTTGCTTGCCTTCTCAATGAGGGTGGGTGGGGAGGGAGAAAGGGAGAAAATTTGGAACCCAAAGTTTTAAAAAAAAGTGTTAAAATTTTTTTTCGCATGCAATTGGGAAATAATATATACAGGCAATGGGATATAGAAATCTATCCTGCCCTATAGGAAAATAGAAGAGGAAGAGGATAAGACAAAGGGGGGTGTTGATAGAAGGGAGGGCAGATCAGGGGAAGGGGTATTCAGAATGCATGCCATCTTAGGGTGGGAGGAGGGACAAGTTGGGGAGAAAATTTGGAACTCAAAATCTTATGGAAGTGAATGTTGAAAACTGATAATAAACAATAATTAAATAAACTGAAAACAATTAAAACAAAAAAGAAATTATCAAGGAAAACTGCTCTGATATTCTAGAACCAGAGGGTAAAATAGAAATTGAAAGAATCCATCGATTATTTCTTGAAAGAGATCCCTAAAGGAAAACCACTAGGAATATTATAGCCAATTTCTAAAGTTCCCAGGTCAAGGAGAAAATATTGCAGGCAGCCACAAAGAAACAATTCAAGTATTGTGGAACCACAATCAGGATAATAAAAGATTTAGCAGCTTCTAGATTAAGAGATCAGAGGTCTTGGTATATGATATTCCGGAGGTCAAAGGAGCTAGGATTAAAACCAAGAATCACCTACCCAGCAAAACTGAGTATAATCCTTGAGTGAGAAAAATGAACATTTAGTGAAAGAGAGGACTTTCAAGCATTCTTGATGAAAAGACCAGAGCTGAATAGAAAATCTGACTTTCAAATATAAGACTCAAGAGAAGCATGAAAAAGTAAACAGGAAAGAGAAATCATAAGGGACTTACTAAAGTTGAACTGTTTACCTTCCTGCATGGAAAGATGATATTTGTAACTCATGAGACTCTTGTCAGTTTTAGGGAATATGTATAGACAGAAGGCACAGGGTGAGTTGAATATGAAGGGATGATATCTAAGAAATAAAATTAAATTAAATTAAGGGGTGAGAGAGGATTGTACTAGGAGAAGGAGAAAGGGAGAGGTAGAATGGGGTAAATTATCTCACAATAAAAGAGGGAAGAAGGGAGGGGAAGAGGGAGGAAGTAAGAGAATGAATGAATCTCATCAGATTTGGCTTAAGGAGGGAATAACATAAACATTCAACTGAGTATGGAAATTTTTCTTACCCTACAGGAAAACAGGGGGGAAAGGGATAAGAGAGGAGGGGCATGAGAGAAGGGATGGCAGATTGGGGGAGGAGGCAAAGGAAAGAATAGAATAAAATGAGGGGAAATCTAATTTTTCACAACATGGCTATTATGGAAGTGTTTTATATGACTACACACATATAACCTGTATTGAGTTGCTTTGCCTTCTCAATGAGGGTGAGTGGGGAGGAAGGAAGGGAGAAAATTTGGAACCCAGAATTTTAAAGACAAATGTTAAAAATTGTTTTTATATGCAATTTGGGAATAAGATATACAGGCAATGGGGTATAGAAATCTATCCTGCCCTACAGGAAAATAGAAGGGGAAAGGGATAAGAGGGGGGGGATGATAGAAGGGAGGGCAGATCAGGTAAGGGGTATTCAGAATGCACACCATTTTGGGGTGGGGGAGGGGAGAGATGGGGAGAAAATTTGGAACTCAAAATCTCATGGAAGTGAATGTTAAAAACTAAAAACAAATTAACTAATTATTTTTTTTGAAAGAAAGTGTATCAGTAACAGCACAGATGGATAAGAAAGAGGTGTGCAAAGGGTACAGAAGGAAGGGAGAGGTAGAACAGGATAAATTATCTCGCGTGAAGAGGCAAGAAAGACCTATTATAGTGGAGGGGAAGATGGAATGGTGGGTAATGGGCATCACTTGAACCTTAATCTCATCAGTATTTGCTCAAAGAGGGAATAATATACACAATCAGTTGAATATAGAAATCTATCTTACCTGACAGAGAAGAAGGAGGGGAAGAGATTAAGTAAAAAGGGGGACTGACATAAGGTAGCACAGATCAGGGGAAGTGGTAGACAGAAGGAAAACACTGGAGAGGTGGGAAAGGGTGAAAGGAGAGAGAGGGGTGCAACTAGGTGGCGCAGTGGATACAGCACTGGCCCTGGAGTCAGGAGGACATGGGTTCAAATCCGGCACATAACACTTACTAGCTGTGCGACTCTGGGCAAGTCACTTAACCCCAATTGCCTCACCAAAAGAAAAAAAAAGAAAAAAAGAAAGGAGAGAAAGGACAAACAGGAGGAAGAATAGGATAGAGGGAAATACACAGGTAGTAATCATAACTGTGAATGTGAATGGGATGAACTCACCCATAAAACAGAAGCAGAAAGCAGTGAAGGTCAAAAACCAGAATCCTACATTAAGTTGCTTACAAGAAACACACTTGAAGCAGCTAAAATAAAAAAAGCGGGAGTAGCAATCCTAATCTTAGACATAAGTAAAAGTAAAAAATAGACCTAATTAAAAGAGATAAGGAAGGGAACTACATCTTGCTAAAAGACAATGAAGCAATCAAATTAGAATAGCAAGGAATAGTTTACCTGTCAGATCTATGGGAAGGGGAAAAATGTGTGACCAACTAGAGATAGCATTAAAAAATGTAAAATAAATAATTCTGATCATATTAATTTTGTACGAACAAAACCAATGTAACCAAGATTAGAAGGAAAGCAGAAAGCTGCGAAACAATCTTTATAGCAAGTGTCTCTGATAAAGGCCTCATTTCTCAAATATATAGAGAACTGAGTCAAATCTGTGAGAATACAAGACATTCCACAATTGATAAATGATCAAAGGATATGAACTGGCAGTTTTCAGATAAAGAAATCAAAGCTATCTATAGGCATGTGAAGAAGTGCTCTAAATCACTTTTGATTAGAGAAATGCAAATTAAAACAACTCTGAGGTGCCACCTCACACCTATCAAATTGGCTAAAATGACAAAACAGGAAAATGATAAATGTTGGAGAGGATGTGGGAAAATTAGGACATTAATGCATTGCTGGTAGAGTTGTGAACTGACCCAATCTTTCTGGGAGAGCAATTTGGAACATGCCCAAAGGGCTGTTAAACCATGCATACCCTTTAATCCAGTAATACCACTTCTAGGTCTGTATCCCAAAGAGATCATTGGTCGGTTGTTGTCCTTTGTTCTTGAAGAAGACCAAAATGACATCACTATGCTAGAGTCAAGTTACAATGTGTCTGACTGTGGCTGATGAGACCAATATGTGCTCAGAATGTTCTACTACAGGTTGGGCATAAACAGTCCATGAACAATGTTCACATTTGGGGTAGATTCTCTAAATTTGCACATCTCGCATTACTTTTGAGCTTCTTCAATTCTGCTTTGCTCATAGAGTACAGCACTTTCTCTGATGACAGCACACCATGCTGAGTAGTCCTGTGCCAGTGTTCTCCATGTCACACAATCAATTCCAAAGTTCTTAAAAGAGACCTTAAGAGTGTCCTTGTATCGCTTCTTCTGACCACCATATGAACACTTGCCCTACGTGAGTTCTCCATAAAATAGTCTTTTTGGCAAGCATACATTTGGCACTCAAACAATGTGGCCGGCACAGTAGAGTTATACTATCTGAAACAGAATTTGAATGCTTGGCAGTTTAGTTCAAGAGAGGACCTCAGTGTCTGGTATCTTATCCTTCCAGGTAATCTTCAGAATCTTCCTAAGACAATTCAAATGGAAGCGACTCAATTTCCTGGCATGGTGCTGGTATACTGTTCAGGTTTCACAAGATACAACAATGAGGTCAGCACAATGGCTCTGTAGACCTTCAATTTGGTAGTCAGTCTAATACCTCTTCTCTCCCACACTTTCCTTCAGAGCCTCCCAAACACTGAGCTAGCTCTGGCAATGTGTATGTCAACCTCATCATCTATGTACATCCCTGGAAAGTACACTACCAAGGTAAGTGAACTTATCCTCAGCATTCTAAATTTTTCCATTTGCTGGGGAACAATGGTTCCACATATGGATGGTGTGGTGGTGGCTGATGGAACACCTGTGTTTTCTTGGTGTCGTTAGGCCAAAATTACCACAAACAACAGACAATCTATCCATAATTTGTGGCATATCAGCTTCAGACCACTCAATGCAGTCTCTGAAGCTGAGATGCAACAAAGTATGGATCCCAAAGAGATCATAAAAAGGGGGAAAGGACCTACATGTGCAAAAATATCTATAGCAGCCCTTTTCGTGTTGGCAAAATATTGGAAATTGAGGGGATGCCAATCAATTGGGGAATGGCTAAACAAGTTGTGGTATGTAATGGAATACTATTGTGCAATAAGAAATGATGAACATGGGGCAGCTAGGTGGTGCAGTGGATAAAGGAGCAGCCCTGGATTCAGGAGGACCTGAGTTCAAATCCGGTCTCAGACACATAACACATACTAGCTGTGTGACCCTGGGCAAGTCACTTAACCCCATTGCCTAGCTAAAAAAAAAAAATGATGAACATGCAGATTTCAGAAAAACCTGGAAAGACTTGTACAAACTGATGCAAAGTGAAATGAGCAGAGCCAGGAAAACATGGTATATAGTATCAGCAACACTGTGTGATGATCAGCTATGAATGACTGAGTTCTTCTCAGCAACACAATGATCCAAGACAAGTACAAAGGACTCAAAAGGAAAATGCTATCCATATCCAGATAAAGAACTAATAGACTCAGAATGCAGATCAAAGCATATTTTTCTACTTACTTTATTCTTCCACATGGTTTTATTTCCTTTTGATCTGTTTCTTCTTGCACAACTGTGATGAATATGGAAATGTTTTACATGATAGCATGTGTATAAACTATATCAAACTGCCTACCATTTTCAGAAGAGGAGAGGGGAGGGAGGGAGAAAAATCTGGAACTCAAAATCTTGTAAAAATGAATGCTAAAAATTTTTCTTAATATTTAATAAAATTTTCTTAATATTTACTGTTTCATAGTATTTCTTGGGGGAAAAATAAAATACTATTTAAATTTTTTAAATGCATATTAAAAAAAATAAGATCTTAAAGATACATATATATATACGTATGTTTGGCCTACATCTCAAGAGGGAGCCTCTGACATGAGAGTTACATACATATTGCCTTCATAATAATTTGACTGTCTTCCTCTATCTCCTCAATTGAATTGTAACATCCTGAAAGACAGTATCTTTTACTATGCCCTAAATAGGCACTCAATGATTCTAAATGTATTTTATTTTTACAAATAAGAATAAGAAAATGTTTATGATTCAGAAATATTATTCTGCTACATTCTGCTAAAACTAAGTGTCAAAGTGACCATTAAATGTTTGACACTTTGGTTCAGAGATCCCACTACTAAATCTATATACAAAGGAAGTAAAAAATAGAAAGAAGGATACTATATTTAATCAAGATATTAATAGCAACCCTTCTTTAAAGCAGCTGAGCACTGTAAAAAAATTAAGTTCCTATTATTTGGGGAATGGCTTAAAAAACTGCAGTTGTATACATATAAATACCACAGGAATATTATTATGCTTTAAAATGAACAGAATTCAGAGAAACATGGGAAGATTTGAATGAATTGATATATGTAGCACAAATAAAAGCAGAAACAGGAAAAAATATACACAATGATTAAAAGAATGTTAATAAAAACAACAAAAAAATGAAACCAAAAGCTTGGTAATTATAATAACATATCCTGGGCCCAGAGAAGAAATGAGAAAATACTTCTTCCTTTCCTTAGAGAGATGGGAGAGTATGGGTGTGGAATATTATATGTGCTATTACATGCATTTTAACCATTATTTTTTCTTTGTGAAATGGTAAGCTCCATTCAGAAATGACATACGTAAAAACTTAAAAGGCATCAATAAAACTTTGCAGTAAAAAAAATTAAGCATTTTACATATAGCACAGATAATAAATTTGGATTAAAAGCCTATGATGTGGTGGAAAGAAAACTGTATCCTAATACAATCCTATATAATATAAAAATATAATCCTAATTCAGAAAAATTAGTTTCTAGTTTTAGCTCTACTACTAAATAGGTATCTGACTTTGGCCAAGTCATTTCAGCTCTCTGAAACTCAGTCTCATTATCTTCAAAATAAGGGTGTTGAATTATATAATATTATAATTAATATAATATAATATATAATATAATATGATATAATATAATATAAATAATTATACAATAACCTCTATTGTCCATTCTAGCTCTATGACTGTGAAATAAATTTCTTGAAAACAGAATCAAGATGCCAGGTCTGTGCCTTCCCCTCATATTCTCTTTTTCTTTTTCTTTTTTTGCAAGGTAATGGGGTGAAGTGACTTGCCCAGGGTCACAAAGCTAGTAAGTATCAAGTGTCTGAGGCCACATTTGAACTCAGGTCTTCCTGAATCCAGGAATGGTGCTCTATCCACTGCACCATCTAGCTGCTCCTCCCCTCACAGTCTCTAAAGTGCTCAGTGGCTTTGTGCTCTTTCCCAATCAAAATTTATCTCAGGTTTTGAACTTGAGATTTAACCGAAATTAATTTATACTAAGTGATTGGAAATAACTTACAAAGTGTGGGTGGGCAGTGGCTGTTATAGGGTAAGACATGTAATACCTGCTAATAGGGATCTGATTCTTAGGCTCCTCTGAAAGGCAGGTGGAATCTTGGAGCCCTGCTTATAGGTGCTGCTGCCATCGTTAATTTTCCTCTCTCCATTGGTTTTAGCAAACTCATTTTCTGCAGGAAGGGCAGTGAGCCCGGCAGTTAACCCATCTCCAACTTTATAAGTGCTAAGATTTCAGGAAAATCAAAAGAAGATCATAAGAAAAAACTTAAAGATACTTTACCTAAAGGGATAAAACCTATAATAGTATTTCAGGCCACAGCTAACAGATGGAAAAAGGGTTTTGTTTGTTTTTGTATTATACTGTGTTTTGATGAAGGGCAGGAGGGGTCTGAGGTCCTGGTTCTTCTGAAATCACACCCAACATTTTACCAGTAACTATCCAAGCACCACTCTCTCCTCATAATGAATAACTAAGAACTGACAATTTTTATTTTACATACTCACATGCAAAATATTTGTAATTATTATGTAATAGGGATAGTGCATGCAGAGCTGCCCCACTTAGACACTTTGCTTACAGCTGACTACGCATGGCTCAGCACTTCAAAGGACTTGACACTTGGATCAGAAGCTTTAAGTGATCCCTTGGAACTCCCCTTTGCATGGTGGCAGCAGCAGGGAACAGGGTGACTTGTCATTTTAAAAGGACAGAAAGCTTCTGTTACTCTCTTTCTGAGTCTAGAATATGTGGCAAGTAGTAGTTCTCCTCCCATGGGTTTTCTACAAAGAGTAGGGAAGGGGTGGAACTTTTCCCCTCATGCCAGACATGTGGCATCTGCCACACACAAGGTGCATAAGGGCTCGGCTAGGGAAATTGTGCCTGACCCTTGAGGCCCCCCGGATGCCTTGATCACTTTGCGTTTCCTGACTGTAGAGGACTGAATAGTGATCCTGAAATTTCCATGTCCAATTTTGAAGTCAATTTTGTGTGTTCAAGAAGTTAGAGATTCTGAGTTCCTGAACAGACTGACAGCAGAGAGAGTTTCTGTATTGGAAAGGATAGCACTGACAGGAAAAGAAGCTCAGTCCCAAACCTGTATTGCCAAAAAACTATATTCTCTAGAGGGAATTTGTTAGACAATGCAGAACAAGGTGATATTCAAAATGTCTATTTGACAGTCCTACAAAGTACATCAAATTTTAGTATTGACCTTGAAGAAGAATATAGTTATATTATTATTTTATCCTAGTATCATCTTTCTATTAAGTATTTCTTTTGTGCATATGAAATAAATAACTGCCCCTTTTCTGATTCATACTGTATATTGTATACCTTTCAACTCACATTTTACAGACAGCCTAGACATGAACCAAAATCTAAGCTTCAAGATATTTTTCCCTGGGGCACCATGAGCGCAATGACCATGACCACAATAAGCCCAAAAGTCTGAGAAGACTGATCCTTATTTTAGGTGGTCATGCTCCCTCAAGCCTGAAGCTGGTTTCCATAGGCAAGGGTCCACAGCACAGGGGACTCTTAAGAGAGAGAGTGCATACAACCCCAACTCCTTGGATCCAGCAACATTTTATAGTCATTACGATTGTTATATTTCATTTAAGCACGCCTCTCAGATCCTCATCCCCTCACTTTGAAAAGTCTTTCAGTTTCCTTCACCTCTCTGTGTCTTGATTTCCTTATCTAAAAAATAAGGGGCCTAGACTATATGACAGGAGGCCTCTTCCAGCACTAAATTTGTGATCCTATGAAAGTGATTTGGGGTCACAGAGTTAATAAGTGGTTGAGCTAGGTCTTCCAAGTACTACACTCTTTCCACATTATGTTATACTAGACACATAACCTACCAACAGGTGAAAAACTAGCAGGGGAAATGAAATGACATTGCCATCTAGTAGATGATCAAGTGGAAACTAAGCTGGGGAATATAAAACTTTCATTGAGGTACAAAATTCTTTTTTAACCAAAAGTATTCAATGAGGCATTTTCTTCTTTTAGGGACTTACCTTACCACTCTCATCAAATTTTCCAACTTTGGAAAACCATTCTTGGGAGCAGAACCAGGTAGGCATGATCACTGTTGGTCCATAAGAAGTAAACACCTATGAAACATCGTTAACATTAAGAGAATGAAGGAGTTTCATTATATAAATATATGAATATATGTATGTGTGTGTATATATATATACACATATACACATATGTGTATATATATATACACACACACATCCACACACACATATATATTCATATAGAGACTATCAGTCAATCAACAAGCATTTGTTTCGTATGTTATGGGCCAGGTACTGAGGACATGAAGACAAAAATGAAATTTATTTGCTCTCAAGAAGCTTACATTCAAACGGGTAGTATGATTAGCATCCATTTCTTTCATGACCATTTCAGAAAAGAATAAGTGAATTTTAACTGCTCTTTAAGAAGAGTAGAGCTAGAAAGGATTTTAGAGTGATTCCAATCCCTTTCATTTTACTTATATAAGCTACATAGCATTTTGTAAATGTGAACATGAGAAACTGAAGTCCAGAAAGGTATGTCATTTGCTCAGAGGCACAGAGAAAGTTAGTGGCAGGGTGGGAACTAAAGACTACATCACAAGCAACTTTTCAAATGATAATAATAATTCCAATTTTAAGAAGCATGTAAGCATATAAGAAACATATAGGGACTAGACCTGGTACTGGTATAAAGAACTCCTAGGTAAGGGAACTTTATCAATGTAGGGTGGCATCTTCTCTTTTATTTACAGTCTTAGCTGCCTAGAGCATTGAGAGATTAAGCTTGCTCAGGGCCACACAGCTAGTATGTGTCCAAGGGTGAACTTAAAGTCTTCCTTGTTTCAGGGTCAGCTCTCTATACACTACACCATACTGCACTCCAGTGCAAGCACAGTTCAGGCTGCATGAAATCCCTTTTAAATGATGGGTGCAAAAAAACAAAAAAAGAATCAATAAACCTTTTTGAAAATTACAGAAAGAAAATTTGGGAAAAGAAAAATACACATAATCCTTACATTCAGAATCCCTTACATTCAGTATCAAAAACTAGCTTAAAAAAACTTTAAAAGGAAGAAAAACGCTGTGGCAAGCAATGTGAATATAACCACTCATTGTCTATCTTTCAAATCACAACCACTTCTACAAGGAATAAATACCAATATGGCCAGAAATTATACATAATAATGTTTTCTGCTTTAAACATCTCAACCCAAATCAAATAGTAATAAGAATTTCCAGATATACAACTATTATGAAGTAAATAAAATATTCATTCAAAAAAAGGCTTATAGTATACCTAGCAGTATCACAGGGTAAGCAGCAAGAGATCTCAAGAAAATCTTTTGCAAACCTTGAAAAGATCCTTTCAGAAAAATAACTCCAGTGTTTTGGATATCTTGATGTGTCAATTTCCTTCTATATTCTCCACAATGTCTTTTGTCAACTGTTGTCACTTGATTCTATTTTTCCTTCCTTCGCCTATATCAGTTAACAAATACTCATCGAGGTCCCAAAACTTAGAAACACATCTGATTGGTCACCAAGTCCTACTCAATGTTACTCAAATTTGGCCCCTGTTTTGCCATCACCCTACTCCTATCACTTCATATCTGGATTATTAAAATTCTAATAAAACACGAGAGGAAGAGTGGCATAGTAGATACTGAAGCAGCTTTTGAGGCAGGAAGATCTTGATTCAAGTACAATCTATAACCTTGGGCAAGTCACTTAACCTCTCAGTGCCCCAAGCAATTCTTTAAATTAAATAAGCTGCAAGGTCCCTATCTTCTACTAGTTGGTATCCCCCAGTGCTGAGTATACACTTTTTAGAAAATAAGCATGTATTAAACATCTACTGTGTATATGCCAAGCACTATGCTAAAGACATTACAACATTAAGTGTGCAATAGACTTTATTAACTCCCTGCTCAAGACTTACTCATGTAGGTAGCCTGTCTGAATCACACTCCACAACAATTAATTCAGAGTAATTTCCCTTATTCCAAATTCCTTTTGCATATACTTTTCATCCCACTCCTCATACATCATAGCATTTAGAGGATGGTAAGGGACTTCAGAGACCTCCTTATTTTACAGATGAGGAAACTGAGGCCCAAGAGTAAGAACCAGTTATCTGGCGTAGGTTTTCTAACTCTAAATCTGATTCTCTCATTGTCTCCCTAATTACATTCATTCAATAAGCATTAAAGGACTTCACTTTCTTAAGATCCAATAGAGAAGACAAAGACAGATGGACATACATAGAAGGTATTCAATAAAATACTTTTTTTGGATTCAACTGCACTGAGTAGTTCTTCTAATTGTAAAAGGGATCAAACCACTATCTTTTTAAAAACTGAGCAGATCTCCTCACCTCTAATGTCATCAGAAAAATTCAAAAAACATTTGTCAAATGCTTCTTATGTACAAAATATTGTGCTAAGTGCTGTGAGAAATATAAAGTTTATATAAAAGGTAGCTGGTCTTATGAAATTTATAATTTAATAGGTAGATATGAAGTATACACAAATAACTACAGAACAAAGTAATACATGTTTTCTGGAATCCATGGACCTCCAAGCGTCTGTGGATAGACTTCAGGATTGAGGGGAAAAGGGGAAAACTTGAATGGAAAAAATTTCATATTAATTTTCACTAACTGCTAATTGAAAATTACTATTTTAATTATGAATTTAAAAAGAAATATTATTCTGAGAATAGGTCCATATGTTTCACCAGAATTTTAAAGGGGTTCCCAACACTAAAAAGGCTGGGGAGCCCCTGAGCATGAGCCAGAGACAGTTTCAAAATTCAATTCAATAAATATTTATTAAACGCCTACAGTGACAGGCCCTGGGCTGCTAGGGATACAAAAAGGGGCTTACAATATAATGGAGGAGATAACATGCAAACAAATATATACAACAAATCAAGCTACACACAGGATAAATAGGAAATAATTGAAAGAAGGAAAGCACTGGAATTAAGAGGGGTTAGGGAAAATTTTCTGTAGAAAGTGGGATTTTAGTTGGGGCTTCAAGGAAGCCAGGAAGGTCAGTAGTCAGAGCAAAGGAGGGAGAGCATTACCAGCATGGACAATAGCCACAGAAAATGCTTGGAGCTGAAGGTGGAGTTTCTTGTTCATGGAACAGCCAGAAGACCAGCATTACTGGATCAAAGAATACATGTTGGGGAGTAAAGTGTAAGAAGACTGGAAAGGTAAGAGGGGACTAGGTTATGAAGGGCCTTGAATGACAAAAGAGATCATTTTGTCCTGGAGGCAATAGGAAGCCACTGGAGTTTAATGAGTAGGGAGGTGACATGATCAGACCTGCATTTAAGGAAAATCATTTTAGTGGCTGAATGAAGGATGGATTGGAGTAGGGAGACACTTGAGGCAGGCAAACCCCTCAGCAGGACATTGCAATAACCCAAGCAAGAGGTGATGAGGGCCTGAGGTAGCAGTATTAGAGGAGAGAAGAGGGCATATTCAAGAAATGTCGCAAAAGTGAAATTGACAGGGCTTGGCAACAGTTTGGATATGGGCACAGTTAGCATTCAAGTCATCAGGAACTAGAAGATGGTTTTGTGGAAACAGATTTGTCTTTCCTAGATCTGATACCCTATAACTAAATTTTTCTCTCTTGCTCTTTCTTTTCAGTGTAAAATCCTTTTGATTTTATTTACAAGACTCTAGTTACATACATTTTTACTTAGGCATTCCACTCCAGCCAGGAGGCACTCATTCCTATACTTTAAGCCATGTTTAGAAACCTAAAACTCCTTCTTAGATACCATCTTCTTACCTAACTGTTCATATCCCCAAATTCTACATATATACCCTCTAAGGTTTTAAATTTCTTACTTAAGACTTCATAATATTTAGAAAAGCTTTCTAAATTAATTGCAGCACTATGATTTTTTGCATATGTAAATCACAAAAAGTGGAATTCAGTAGCAGGCCTGACAGGTCAAAAGGGTCAAAGGAGCAAAGAAAACACTGTGTTCTATGAACAAAGCAGAATTGCAGTAGTTCAAAAGAAACATGAGAAGAGCAAATTTAGAGACATCTCTACTCCAGATCTTCATCGGACTATTTGTGACCGACCTGTGGTAGAGCTGTCCAAGCTTATATTGGTCTGATCAGCCATAGTCAGACACACTGTACCTTGACTCCAACATAGTAATGTCATTTTGGTCCTCTTTGAGAATGAAAGACAACAACCAGGAAGGACAACCAACCAACCAACTCTATGATCTCCAAAGGAATAATATTCTTTTTTAAAATGCCAGAAAGTTTCAAAGTCAAAACAAAGAAGTAAAGCTACATAAAGGAGCATAGGAAATATTGACCTGTTAAAAGGTTGAAGGATGACAGATCATGCTTACATGAGAAATGGTGGAAGGCAGAATTCTTATTTTATCAATCTAATATGAGGAATACAGTGATGTAACTGAATTAAAGGGTACTGACAGGTGAAGCCATCAGACTAAAAAAATTAAAGGTTCTTGGGCAGAGTGGAAACATCATGAAAATGATGTTTTATGAAGATTAAACTGATAACAGGTATACATGTTATGCACCCATCTAGACCTGTAACTGCTTTCCCAGTTACATATCTATATCTATCTATCTATCTATCTATCTATCTATCTATCTATCTATCTATCTATCTATCCATCTACATCTAGACCTATAACTGCCCACTCCATTCTGGTCACCATATTAGTTCAGGATATACTGTGTGGACACACTGGAATATTGTTATCTATCTTCTTGTCCCTACCAAGTCACTCATCATCTTAAATCTGTCTTCTTAAATTCACTATAAATGGACAAAGTCTGAAAATGTTTTAAATATTTATTACTAATTATGACATAGTAATATTACCCTATGTCCAAAGCAGAGCAAGAAAACAATCAAATTCATCAGTCTTTGAGAAACAGTAACTTATCTGAACTAAATCACATAAGTCCAGACAAGTAATAAATATACCTATATGGAGAAATGAGCCAATTCAACAGTTATTATTAAGTGTTTTAAATTACACACACACATCCCAAATAGATCTTCAGGACCTGACCTGGATAACTTCACCACTCCCTGGATACTACTGTTCTTTATGTGTTAACTCTCCCTATTAGAATGTACAAGCACTTAGAACTAAATGGAGGCAGATACCTACATTCCACATACCTACTGCAGCAAAAACCTGTAATTCACACCAGACCAAATAATGATCAAGAAATCCAATGAGAAACTACAGTGATTTTTACCCCAGAACAGCCCAAGATAAGCCAGGACTGCATGCAAAAGGAAAGGGAACTGCCATAATAGTCAGGCAGGCTAAGAAAAGCAAAAGGCCACAGACACATATAGCCTGCAAGATTGTCAGGAGAAAGCAAGAGTGTGGGGCTGATATAACCAACAAGATGGAAGACTAGACACTTTTTCCAGTTCTTACAAACTCTCAAAACTTTTCCTAAATAAGAATGAAAAGATAAAGAATTAATGCTGTCTCTACAGGTTAAGACACAAAGAAACCGAACTCAATGAATTAACAGCAGAGAAGGCTAGTACCTAACACACACTCAGCATCCTCTCCCCCATCAGCCCCTACCTTGCACAACAGTACCCAATGACTTACACCCTGGAATTCACTAAGCAATTCTATTGCTGCTGCTATCTACCAACAATTCTCCCGACTTCACCCCACCGTTCTGTGACAACAAGCAACAGAACTCTACTTTCACCCCCAGCCTGCATCCCAGTGAGAGGAGGAGGGAGGGGCAAAAGAAAGCAAGAAGAGCTTGCCCTGCATAGAGTGACAGTACATGCCATCATATAAAACAGTGCTGAGCTAGATTAAGCTTTTATATAACCTGTTCTAAATTACCAATTTTCCTTGCCAATATTGCTTCCCTAGCTTTTTCCATTCTGTATTTTTTGTTTCATTTCTCCTAGCTATTTCTGTAGTCTCTGTAGCCAGCACATTTCTTTCTCTGAGGTTTTACTAGGACTTTTTGTAGGGCTGCTATTTTCTTCAGGGTTTATCCCTTGGGCATCTCTCAAATCAATGTATTTCCTCATGGTGTCCAGTTTTCCTTGGTTTGTTCATGTCATCTACCTAAGTATCTAATTTGAGGAGTCTGAGTTTGTGTCAAACTCTGAATATGAAAGACGTGGGCAAGGTCTGCCTGGTTCTGAATATAGTGACTGCTCTGATGCTGGGCTCTGGTGGGGTTCATGTTGTCCAAAGATTACAGGACCTTTCCCTACTATAGACTCTTCCTGGGGTTCCTCCCTTCTGCTGCTGGGCTCAGGGTCTCCTCCAAGCCTCCAGTCTTCAGAAACTATTCAGGTTGGATTTTGCCTATGACTTTTCTCCCACAGCTAGGCTAGGGCCACTAGTATCTTTTTGGACCTGCTCCAAACACCCTGAGGTTTCTCTCTTGCTGGGTTCTTACAGCCATGGGCTTAGGGAAGGCTCTGATTAGGTTGACCTTGGTCACTAATTCAGGCAGGTCACAGGTTGAAACAGGCAGTGCTTCTACTCAGGTGAAACACATCATAGTTGCTCTCTCTGGTTGGGCTCCTGGAGCCATGGGCCTTGAAGGAGGACTGGATCGGGCTTAAGTTAAGGCAAAGAAGTTTAATGCCTCCAGGAGCCACCTGGGTTCTGTCCTTTGTACTGAGCCCTCAATCTACCCTGGCTTGTCCATTCCAGAATTTCTGCAAGACTCTGAGCATTCCTCTGTGGATTCCTGGGTTGGGTAAGGGAGTCAAGAGATGATTCTTTCTACTCTTACCAGAATGGTGAATCTCTAATTCCAGATGGAATGCTTTTTGGAGGATCAGGGATTTCTCACCTGGTCTTACCAAGAGCTTCTTACCTATAAAATCACAGATCAGATAAAAAAAAATTACCACGGTTATTATAAAACAAAGTGAAATCTAAATATGGATGCTTTTTGTTATTTCTATATCATATCAATGTTTATGTCCAGGTCTATACCTGGATAAATATAGATTATAGAACTGAACTGTAAAATTTCAGAGTCACATAAAATGTGAACTACACAAAGCTCCCCACTTCTGGATACTGTATTAATTCAACAATGACTAATAAAAATCTGCATTTCCTGTCTCCATTCTTTTGCACTGGACACCCCTTATGCCTGGAATGCCCTTGCTCATTTCTGCCTCACAAAATCTCTCACTTATTTCAAAAATCCAGCTCAAACAACACTTTCAGATCCCCCCATATGGCATCATTCTCCATGTATTTAATGAACCTCTATTCTGTAAATATTTGCTCTTCATATAATAATATGTGTATATGCTATGTCCACCAATAGAATATTACCTCTTTTGAGAGTAGGGATTGTTTCATGTTTTGTATCCCTAGTATCTAACATAATGCTAGCACACAGTACGTATTAAACATGCTTGTTTATTGATTTCCACTCACTTTAATTGCTTATCAATGGCTTCTAGTCATGTCTGAATACACAAAAATAAAAGCCTTTTCTTTTACAGTCTTCTCAACTTGTCCTCTCTCCTTCATAATACCTTGTATCTTTCTCTTGCCTTCACTTCTTTGTCTTAAAACAATAAAGAAGTCACTATAACCAAAGAAACACTTGGAAGTGGCAAAAGATAAGCATTTCACCACCTCCTGCAGACCCTTAAATTTCAAAGTAAAGGAGTCACTTCCACCGGAGGGTGCCACCTTCTCAACACTTCTTTTAACCCCTCAACCCTTCAAAGTATATATAGAATTAGGACACAGCTAGGGTATCACCTAGCAATGCATTTTAAGGCATAGTTTCTAGCACACTATCTACTACCAAGGACTACCTGCATAGATAAATAAAAAAGATAAAATGCTAAATACCTGAGTGATAAGTTGTTTAGATGTTAGATTATTGATCCAACGAGTATAGCGCTCAGTTGAGTTCGGGGGTTCTCTCTTCACTTGGCATCCTATAATCTATATTTTAAATGGAATTGAACAAAAGAAAGTACATAGTTTGTGTATGCTAAATCATATACAGATAGCAAAATATTTTAAATTAAAATCAGTATGAAGAAATATTCTCAGGCTTTCCAAAGTTCTGTGATATTTCTCTGCTTGATGTCATAACATAAAGAATGCAGCAGCTTCTGAATTTTATGGTTCACTAATAATAATTTTATTATTTATGAACTTTTTATTTATTAATACTCATTAATAAATAATCTAAATGTATGCATTTTTCAATGGCTTCTTATTAATATAATTTTTACATTTGGTGCTCTGCTAAGATTTTAAATCTATTAAAAAAAAAAAACCAAACACACATTAAGACTGCAACAGAAAGGAGTCAATTTTTACCAGATCCTCAAACCAACCCCCTGAGACCCACTGGGGTACTATAATTATAAGATCAACAGACACAATAGGTGTAGGTTTTTATTTGTTTGTCTGTTTATTCATTCATTCATTCATTCATTCATTCATTTATTCATTCATTTATTGATTGATTGATTGATTGATTTATGTAGTTCTTATTATCCAAGATGACATTTATTATGAAGTCTTTACTGTAATAAAAAGCTGTCACATATAAATTCAAATTAACAAGCTTTACTTGAACAGTTGTAATTTTCTAGTTCCTTCCAAGAAATTTTCAGTAATATATCCTGTGAATACCTAAAAGAATATAAAAAATCTCAGTTCCAAGTACCACTGATATTACAAAAAGTTGGCATACCTTCATGGTTCATAATTCTAAATAACTTCCCATTTTTTTCCATAAAAGGACAGATTAGTTTATTATTGTTGAAAAATAAAGTTCCTTCTTTTCACTGAGAGTTCCCCCTTGTCCATTCCTCCTCATCTCATAGCACCTTCTGCCACTCTCTTTCACCTCTATTTCGTATGAACAAATAGTTGCTCCTTGCCAGGCACACTCCTCTATGTATGTAAGTGATTCCATTCCATTTCTTCTTTTCTAAGAGATGACCCCCTTTAATATCTCCACTGTTTTCAATCTCTCCCTATCTCCTTGCTGCTTCATTAGTTCCTGTAAACACACCCATGTCTCCTCCATCCTCAAAAAACTCTTGACTTGATCCATCCATCTCCACTAGCTATCATCCTATATATCTCCTCCCTTTTGCTGCTAAAGTCTTCAAGAAGGCCATTTCCTTTCCTCTAAGTCTCTCAAATCTTTCCAGTTCAGCTTCCAACTTCATCATTCAACAAAAACTGTTCTTCCAAGTTGCCAATGATCTCTTCACTGACAAATCAAATGGTTTTTTCTTAATCCACATTCTTCTTGACTTCTCATCCTCCTCTCTTTGATGCTCTTTTCTCTAGGTCTTTGTGACACTACTCCATCCTAGTTCTCATCTTACCTATCAGACTTCTTAGTCTCCTTTGCTGGATCATCATCCAGCCTCTACCCTGGTTTCTCTTCTCTTTTCCTTCTGTACCATTTCACTTCGTGATCTCTTCAGTTCCCCTGGATTTGATTAATATCTTTATGCTGATGATTCTCATATCTACTTATTCAGCCCTCACCTTTCTCTTGATCTCCACTTTTGTATCTCCAACTGCCTATTAGACATCTCAAAATAGATGTCCTGTAGATATCTTAAACTCAACATGTCCAATACAGAATGCATCATCTTTCCACTCAAACCCCTCTATTACTGTCAAAGACATCACCATGCTCCCAGTCCCTCAGGCTCTCAAACTGGGTGTCATCCTCAACTCCTCACTCTCTCATTCCATATATAATCTGTTGTAAAGACTAGATTTAACCTTTATAACATCTCTCACATATGCTCCTTTCTCTCTTCTGACATTGCTATCACCTTGAAACAAGCCTTTATCATACCATGTCTAGACATAGCCTGCTCATTGGTCTTCCTATAACAAATCCCACTCTAGTCCATCCTCCACTCAGTCATCAGAGACCTTCCTAAAGCCCAAGTCTGACTATGTCATTTCCCTACTCAATAAACTCTACCAGTTCCCAGTCACACTCAAGATCAAATGACATTCAAAGCCCTTCATAACCTGACCCCTCCCCCCCCATCTTTCCAGTGTTCTCATACCTTACACATGCTCCTTCTATCCCTTACTTACTCTGTGCCAGTGACACTGGCCTTCTTGCAGTTCCTCAAATAAACAGTCCATCTCCCAATTCTGGTCATTTTCAGTGGCTGTTCCCCATGTACAGAATGTTTTCCCATTTCATCTCTGCCACCTGGTTCTCTAGCTTCCTTCAAGTCCTAGCTAAAATATCACCTCCTAAAGAAGCTTTTCCAAATTCTAGTGCTTTCCCTATTGATTATTTCCAATTTACCCTGTATAATTTGTCTGTACACAGTTATTTGCATGTTGATTCCCCCATTAGACTGTAAATCCCTTAAGAGCAGCAGCTGTCTTTTATCTTTCTTTGTATCTCCAGTACTTAGAACAGTGCCTGGCACATAGGAGGCACTTAATAAATGTTTATTGACTAACTGACTTGAACTCAGTTTTGGTCTACACATTTTATCAATATCCTCATTCCCTCTGATTGGACCCTCTGAATGGAAGGCAAAGCCAAGGGTTCTTGGGAGGAGGAACAGCACAGTCTTCTTCCCATTTCCTACCAGCTATACTGCTTTTAGAATTATTCATACTTTTCTTTCATATCACTGTACCAGATACCTTCTTTTCTTCCTTTCCCCTAACCCCTTCCTTTTCAGCTTCCTTCTATTTCTTCCCCCCAGCAGACTGTAAGTTCCTTAGTCTTTCTTTTTATTCCTATCCCTAGCACTCAGCACAATGCCTGGCACATGGTAGGCACTGAATGTTTGCTGACTATTAACTAATATTGACTAGTAAGTTTTAATTGATGTCATTTGTTTTTTTACAACATCATAGTTTCACCAGTATTCTTCCCTCTACTTCTCCCACTTCTGCAAAGGGATAAGGTGGAAATGTCTTGTTTTAGCTCTTCTTATTTGTTCTTTTAAATTCTGCAACATTGACTTCTGAATTTTGGAGTAGGTGGCTGATCTTTCTCTTTATATTTTTGTAGAAAATGTGTATATTGGGCTTTTTTAAAAAAATTGTTTACTTCAATCTGCAACACTTCATGCAGCTCTTTCCATGTTTCTTTATATTCATCTTATTTACCATTTCTTACAACACAGTAATATTTCATTACATTCATGTACCGTAATTTGTGTAGCCATTCCTCAAATGATAGGCACCTGGTTTGTTTCCTTTTTTCCCTACCAAAAAAAGTGCTACTACAAATATTTTAGTGTATATAGGAACTTTCTTCTTTCTGGGTCAAAGGGTATGTGCATTTTACTTACTTTGTTTGCAAAATTACAAATTTCTTTCCAAAAGGGTCAAGCAACAATGTGCCAGTGTGCATGTTTTCCCACAATCTCTTTTCCACCTTTTCTCATCTTTGCCATTTTGCAGGGTGTGAAGTCAAATGACAGGGTTGTCTTGATTTACATTTCTCTTATTATTAGTAACCATTAGTATTCTTTTATGTGGCTGTTAGCACTTTGCAATTCTTTTAAGAATTTTTTGTTCATATCTTTTGATCACTTATCTACTGAGGAATGACAACCGGTTTTTTTATATATGTATAAATATTTTGTTAATATATGGTACAAAGGATATGATTTTTCTCCTCAGAACTCTAGCTGTATTCCAGAAATTTTGGTCGCTGTTTCTTCATTATCTTTCCTTTCACATAATTATTTCACATAACTCATAATTCACATAATTCTGTGATTTGTCCTTTGATCCACACTAACGATTTCATTGCTGTCTTTATTTGGGTCTATGTCTTTTGTCTTGCCCACTGAAATAACTCTTTTTATTTTATTATAATATGTAAAGGATGTATTTACTATTTCTGCCTTTTTACATTTGTTTGTAATATCTCTGTGTCCTAATAAATGGTCAATTTTTGTAAATATTCTATGTTGTGCGGAGAAATACATGTATTTTTTAGTTCTAATTTCTCTAGCAATTTGTTCAGGTCTGTATTTTCCCTTTTGTTTTTCTCTGTTACATTTAAGTTTATGTTTTATCCATTCTTCTCTAGTAGTTTTTTTTCCAAATCAAATTTTTCACTCTTTCTCTGTAAACACAGTACTATGTTTCTTCAGTTAATTTAGCTTAACAATTTTAAGGCAATCCTACACCCACTAGCTTTCTTCCCTTAATCCTTAATTCCACCACCCCACTTCTCTTTTGCCTCTTTCCCCAGTTCTGGAGGTTTTTTTTTTATTAGTTCCTTTTCCCTTCCTGTTTTACCCAGTTACTTAATTCTTCCCCTCTTTTTTCCTCTCAAGGAATCAAGCAGAATCCCCCTTCTTCTCCTCCCCTTCAACTTGTTTGTTTTTAAAACTTCTTTTTCTGCACTTTTTTTTTAAAGTTCTTTCCCTCATTCTACTCATGATTTATGTTCTTTCTTTTTAGCCTTTGATTCAGGGCCCTTATACTAACTTAATCCTTTGTTACTCTCTACATTCCTCATGGAATTAAAAACTATTTTGGGTTCCTGACTAAACAGATTCTGTATTATTGCCTTGTATATAAGGCTGCCATCTCTTTTTTCTGTTGTACCTCATTCTTAGAAATATTATTTTTATTCTTTTGGGTATCAGCTGCTTCCAGAAACTCTGGTTCCCTTTCTCCTGAGGAATGCTCAGTGGTCTAAGCAGCAAATCCCTGCAAATAATATCAACTAGCACAATCTCCCTTCATGGAATATATGTCTTTACCCATAGAAGCATGCATCAGTGGTACTCCACTCCTACTACTGAAACACTGTTTCCTCAATTTTTCATTCCCTACCTCTGCATCTTTGCCCATTCTCCTGTAAGTTCTCTTCTTCCTAAGAGATTGAAAGTTATTTTCTTTCAGTTAGCCTTTAACTTATTAGGGTATATCACATATTCACCTCTATTGCCTTCGTCTCCTCCGCCCTCCTTTATGCACTTTCTTATTCTATAAATTTAAAACCAGAAAAAACATCAATTTATCTATTGTGAAGCCATGATGCTTCTTCCCTATTGTGTCTATTTGATGTCTGTTTTCACCCTTGTCTCCTTGTGTGCAGTTAGAAAGAAGTTTCTGTTCTTATTTTGCTGTTTTGTTTTCCTTGGCTGCTGTGTTTGTTTACCCTTCTTGTATTTCTGTTATCTAAGATGTTTGAGAAGTAAATAATTTCTTCAAGGTCTTTCTGGTAATGTTTCAAATACCTCTTTTTTAGTGAAGATGCATCTATTTTCATTTATGCCTAGGCTCAGATTTGCAGGGTAGGTCACCTTGGGCTGCATTTTTAGCTTCACTGCTGTTCAGAATACATTATTCTATTCCTTCCTATGATTTCTGGTAAGTACAGAAAAGTCTTATGCTGTTCGAATTTCCTTTCATTTATTTTAGAATATTTCTCCTGGTCACTTAAAAAATGTATTCATTTTCAATGGAATTCTTAAGTTTAACTACTATGCATCTTTGGATTCTTTAGATTGAATGCACTGATTTCTGTATTCAGAAGTTCTGGGCCATTTTCCTGTATTATTTCTTAAATAACAGTGTTCAGGTTGTTTTATTTATCATGATCTTCTGGGAAATATAAAGTCTTTATGCTGTCTCCATTCATCCTGTCTATCTTGAGATCAGGATTTTTTACTTCTATGAAAAGCAAGCTTTCATTTGATCTTATTGTTTTTTGTTTCATTTCCAGATTGTCCTTCACTTCTGTGTATTTGCATTCCCAATCAGTTATGCTTATTTCTTTAGTGAAATTTGCTAGTGCACATTAACATTTTTTATTCTATATTATTTCTGCAGTGTAGATTATAAGTTCTGCTTTTGCAATTAATATTTCTCTTTTAAACCACTCATGAACATCCTATGTGATTCTTTGCTCTCTTATTCACAGGGTCTTCTGCCTCAGGTATTAATTAATTTTTCTTTTTTCTTGAAAAGCTTATTCATATATGCATGAATTCTTTTACCTCATTTGGAGACCATTTTCCCTTCCGTTACTAATATCTTCCTTATTGGCTTATCTGCTTGTGCTCAAGGTCTTTAACTGAGTTTTCTTCCTCCTGAAATCTTTGGTAATTTTGATCTTTTCCTCTTATTTTGTCCTATGGCTTACTTTCTGACTCTCTCCCCTCTGATGGTAATTTCTTTGGGGATCTCAAAGCTTTCTCAGCATCCTCTCACACTAGGTAATTCACAGTTCACCAGCATTAGGCTCCGCACCAAATGACTTCTGGGGGGACAGAACTGGCCCCAGTAGGATGCTGGGCTCTGACCCACGGGTTCAGTAGAGTGTCACATAGGCACATACAGACATCCTTCCCCTTCTCCCTCTGTTGTTCAGTTCTTTTTCTGTGCTTCGTTGTGGCACCAAGTGTTACTACCAAATTGGTATAGTCTCTAGACTAGATCACTTCTAGGTCATTTCTCCCCATGATTCCCCTCACTTCTTCTCCAGTAACCAGTACCTCTCTGTTACAGAGACACTACATATCTATATCTATATGTCTATATATATCTAAATAGATCTATACACACATACACACACACACACACACACACGTATATGTATTTTATAGTTTTAGCAAGTTACCTGGGTCAAATAGATATGTGTCAGTGGTGGGACATGAATCCAGGTATTTAAGCCAACTCTCTAGCTCTCTATCTACTACAGTATTTTGCTTCATAGTATAGCCTGGATACTGTACCCTTATCAAAGATAACTGATAAAAAGATGTTTTCCAGTAGTCAAGAATTTTCCTCCTTACTCTAGATGGGTTTTTTGTTGTTGTTTTTTAAATGTATATGTGCAAAAGCTTTTCAATTTCAGGTAATCATAGAAGCAGCCATTGGGCAGAGGTACCACATGATATCTACTTGATATCTACTTGCCCTTCCTCCCCCCTCCTGCCTATCTACCTCATTGCCACTCCAGCCTCATTCTCCCCTCCTCACAAATATTGCTGTCCTCATTTCTTTGTAAGTTGGAGTTTGGACAACTAGAGTCACCCTTCCTGTAGGGAAGCCTGTGTCATCTCTGAAATAAAAGGAGTCAGAGACATTCTCTATCTTTTTCTGGAATTAATTACCCCAGTCCTTTAGGATGTGAATTTACTAAGATTCTGAACTCCCACACTGAGGCTGAGTCATATATATGCATTAATCTTCCCTGCTCCTGCTGGGAAAACAATAGGTAAATCAACAGAACTATTGCTTTAAGAAAGGGAGTGTCAACAGCTTGCTCTATTGATGAACTCAACATACTTGTGATTCCCTAAAGGAAACCTTTCTTACCTAACAACCACTCTCCTATATATGTTGTCTCCCTCTTTTAGAATGTAAGCTCTACGAAGACAGAAACTGTCTCAACTTTTGTATTTGTATCCCCAGCATTTGGAACACTGTATGGGACATAGTAGTTCTTGATAAGTGCTTATTCATTCATTCATTCACCTTTGCATCCATATTATCTTTTGTAATTTCCTCTCTCTCTTGTCTGTTAAAACTTAAACCTTTTAAATGTAGATAATTTCTTTAATTAAACAGGGACTGCAGAGAATAAATCAATGGTTGTGGAAACAGAAGGTCAAATAGTCTCAGTTCAGCAAAAGTTCTTCAACCTCATCAAGTTTATTTCTAGAAGACAACATCACATAAGACCAAACCATCTGATAGGATTTTTTTTTAAAGAGGAAAATCTCATTGTGATAATGATCTTTAAGAAAAGATGGAAGAATTTATTCTATAATGTCAAAATTTAATCTAGGCGAATAAAAGAGGTTTTACAATCACCAAAGAATAATTAAAACTATACATGCTATTTATAATCTATTGATAGATTGTTATATATCATGTTTTCTCAGCTTTTCCACCTCTTGCCACACTGGTTTCAAAGAAGCTTTTGTACCAATTTAAATCAACAATTCTTGTACAGCAACTCAGATCCACAAATTTATCTTGTGGATTAAAATAAAGCCAATCTCAATATATACTTATACTCAATGCAAGAAAAATGTTATCAATTAAAGAAAATTTTCCCACTGACTTATTAACCAGGTAAACCCTATTTTGATTATTGCAAAAAATGAACTTAATTCCAAAAAAAGTTAGTAATCACTTTATTAAAAGTTAATCATGACATAGAAAAAGGATACTTACACTGTTTGGATGTTGAATGGCAGCTTTGTATTGCAATCTCACCCTCTGAGGCATCATCACATCATCCTATAACAAACAGCATACTATTAAAAAGACCAACATACTGTACTTATCCACATGTTACAGCTATTTATTTGGCCATCAGTTCACTAATCTCTCAGACTTGTAGAGCTGGCACCAACCTACACTCACCAAAGGAATTTACTCATCAAGAATTCCCTAAACCAATTAAATCATAGATCCAGGAGAACCATTTCACTACACTATAGACTAAACAAAAAATTTTAAATCAGTAAAAAGTTAGCAAATTTAATCTCTTTGGCCCTCTGTATATTCATATGTAAAATAAGGAAGTGAAATTAAATAATCTCCAAAATCCCTTCCAGCTTTAACATTATGCAAGTCTATGAAAAATTATCATCACTGTGTGGTTATTTTTTTTTTAATTTTTTTCTTATTTTATCAAACTCTAATTGATAAAAGAAACAATGTCAATGATTTCAGATAGAAAAAGAATGAGAATATGCTTAACCTACTATAATTTCATTCAACTCATTCCTTCTGTTCCTATGGATAAGCAATGAATTAAATGCAGATTTTTTTTAACTGAACTAACAGCAAAGTACCTCTACTGATGCTTTATCCTATATATCCAAAGTACTATTGCTAAAATAGGATAGCATTTTACAATAAAGGATTCTAACATCTTCAGATTCCTATACTATCCTAAGTATGTAATGCAACACTGTTGCCCTAAAAACTATCATTATGATGATCATAATGCCCAAATCCTGTTAAAAAATCTTTAGGGATCCTATGGGGAAGGGGTTTGGGAATTCTACCTCCTGCTTCACATCCCACAGAAGAATATCTTTGACTATCTATTGTTTGCCCTCAAGTTGCCACCTTCTCAGTTTCATTGGAATTAAGTACACTCTGAAAGGATATTTCAGTGGTTCCCAATGTTTTTTGTTCCATGAACCTTTTTCATCAACAACAACAAAAAATATGTGGTATAAAGTCCCAGGATAATTTAAAATACTACTCATAATACTCTTTTAAGTGTTAACAATAATAATAATTTTTGCCCCTCAAACCTCTGAGACAAAATTTATATTACATAATTACAATAAAATACAAAACTTTATTCCATATAATTATAAATATAAGATTATAAAACTAATTATAAAATAATTATAACATTTTATATGGAATATTCTGTAACAATTTGCAAAGGTAATCTAGCAAGAACATGCTTGACTTCATTTTAAATTCCTTTAAAAATTCTGTTGAACATAAGTAACATTTTTTTTTTTGTGAGGCAATTGGGGTTAAGTGACTTGCCTAGGGTCATACAGCTAGTAAATGTCAAGTGTTTGGTCTGAGACTGGATTTGAACTCAGGTCCTCCTGACTCCAAGGCCAGAACTCCATCCACTGTACCACCTAGCTGCCCCCATTAAGTAACATTTTTAAAGAAACAGTTAAAACATGGAAAATATTTAATATAATAATCATGCATAATAATTTGAGTATTGGCCTTTTTCATTTGAACAAAGATCTCAATATTTGGTTAAACACCAAACACAGTCTTAAATCTAACCAGATTTACTTAACATCTATATTTTGATTTAAAATAAAAACAAAGTTAAAATGTTTGGTCCCATAAATGTGGCAAAAAAATGACAGGAAAATTTTACATGCTCTTTTGTTGATAGAAATTCATATTTCATTTTTAGCCACCTAATCAATCAATGAAAATGAATAGCTAGTTACAATATAAAATATTAACTTTTTTCCTGACTGATAAATATAATTAATAGCATATATTACTTCATTTTTAACAGTGTTTTTATATAGACAAACCTCCGTAAGGAAAGAACCTCTTCAGATGTGATTTTATTCTCTTTTACCTCTGGTACACTCGCTTCAAACACAAAACTCTCCCCAGTAACTTAACACAGTTGCCAATCAGTTCACTTGAAAATCCACCAGAGATAGGAATAGTAACATAAGTGGGTAAATTTAAATTGGAAAATAGCCTACATATTGCAATGAAAGGCAACATTAAAGTTTGTTTCTGCAGAACATTTGTTCATGATTTATAATGCTCATGTCTAGCAATCATGGTTTTCAAGTAGCCTGATATCTGTGCTTCAAGAAATCAAATATTCCTAACAACTTGATTAACTGATTACACAGATGATAAGGTAGGATTACAGGGTAACAAAAGAGAACAAAGGGGTTATTCTGGTTCAGTGTACAGAATATAAAAAAGAACATCACATGTATTTGACCACAAGTTGGGAATCAGTTTGTGCTCAAATGTTGAACCTTTGTGGCGGATTGGCAACAATTTGATGACAGATTGAGAAACTTCAAGAATACGCTGCACTTAGTCAGAAGTGGTCAGAGTATATGTAATTCACTGTACAAACACTAAAATCACTGTATATGTGACCATGATGGTTTCAAATTGCTGCAGAAACAAACATATAATGCTTCAAACATGCATACGCTTATTGACACAGGAAAAACTGGGCAATACTTGAGTCTTCATTAAAGAAGTTTTAATGTAAACCCCTTAACAATCATAAGTCCCCAAGGAGCTCATAAACCACAAAGTGGAAATCACTGCACTAGAACTGGAAACCATTTTCAGGCCAAGGTAAATAGCAAAAGATAAACCAATTACCTTGGAAAATCACCTACTCAACAAATTTGACAAATATTACTATGTGCCTTTTACTTACAAGTAACTGTACTATTAGGGAAATGAAACAAAAATAAAACAGTTCCTGCAGAACTAAGCAAGCTATTTAGACTCAGTGCAAATCACCCATCATTGTTATATTTTAAGCTATGGTCTAGAAATATAAATCCTGTTTTTAGACATTACTTTCTTAACCAAACTGTTCACTAGAAAAATCTGCCTCAGTATTCTGAAACTATTGCCTTTATTCAGTAGCAGAGATGAAAATATTAGCTGTGCTACTGTTTCTTATGTAGCACTTCATAATTTTTGGCAGAGCTTTCTAGATTCCTTCTGGCAGAAACATTTCTAGCCATATGAATCACCAAAAGTGAATAGTTTTTAATCCAATCTGGCAAGTCTTAGGGATACATTCTAGATAACATGCTGCAGAAGACAACTGATTTCTCTATTAACAAGTTGACAAATAGGTGCTTTACTACCCCTTCATACAAAGTCATCTATTAATCTCTTTTCTTTTTGACCAGTCTTAGATAATTTTCAAATTTCAGCCTCTACAGATTCACATCACCACCCATAAGAAAACAAAAAACTACAATTTTTCTTTTTGAGACAGGTTAGGTCCTTCCACCTTTGGGAACAACCTCATATCTGTTTTAGTTTAAAGTGTTATAGTGATCCTTTTTCCCATCTTAAGTGTTATTCTCACCAAACTCCTGATAGAAGTCAACACTGCCCTCACCTCTTCCTGTTTCTTCTTTTTCTTCCAACCCATACTGAAGCAAGTCAATTTCTTTTAAAGCAGGAGTGCTTAACCTTTTGTGTGTGTGTTACATACTCCTTTGTCAGTATGGAAAAACCAACGAACTTCTTAGCAGAATGTTTTAAAATTAAATACACAGGATTACAATGGAAACTAATGGTTCAATTTACTCTCCTCTACTAGTAAGTAAAGAATGGAGAAACATTGTTTTTTCAGCTCTTCTAGAGAGGAGACCAGACTGAATTTGGGAGCATAGACTAGCCTTGGGGATCACTGCAAATTTCTTCCTTCTTTTCATATTTTCTAGAAGCAGTCTTTTATTGTTTTAGCTAGTGGCTCTGGTGACTAACTCCCGTGGAAAACCATTCTCACACAGTTGGCACATTCTTGCCTCTCATTAGAACCTTAACAGTAACACCTAAGCTGTCTTACCAACTTTCTTCTCTTGCTCAGACACTCATTGCCTCTACTTATTCTCCTCTCAATAACCATTTGAATCTTTGAAAACTGCATTGCAAACTCACAATTCAATCAAAATTACTCCCTAAAAGTTACCATTGGTGTCTTAATTGAGAAATGCAGTAGTCTTTTCTTAGCATTTTACTTACCTGATCTCTATGCAGCATTTAACTCTGAATACCAAAATCTTTTTCTATGATACATTCTTCTCCGAGTTTTCATCACATGCTTCTTTCTCTAGCTGTCTAGTCATTCCTCAGTTTCCTTTAATAGACGGAGCCATGTTCAAGCTGCTAACCATAGGTAACCCAAAAGGCTCACTCCTAGGCCCTCTTCTCTTCCTACACTCTCTTTGTGATCTCAGCAGCTCTGTAGTAGAGATCCTTTGAAATTTCTTAGACTCCATTTTGTGACCTGGGGTCTATCTTGTAACTCTGACTTGCGACACAACTTTAATTTGCTATAGAAACTTATTAACTGATTTGCTGAATCCCTGCTCCCTTCTCCTCCCTACACATACCTCTCAACCTTCCCTGAATGTGTATCTTGATACATGACTATCCTCATCCTATTTCTTGGCATACAGCTATCAATATTAACTTGGCCAAGATCAGAATACTGGATAAGCCTTTGCTTACTCTGCATTGGGAGAGAGGCCTCATTACTTGGGACCCTGAAGATGGGTAGATAAATGTCCTGAAGATCCCTATAAAAAACCCACTCAGATCCTGAGTCAGCAGAGCAACTACTCTTATTCCCTGTTGTTTGTCCTTCATTCTTGAAGAGGAGCATGACTTCAAGGAGGTGATACCATGACATGCAAGTGAACTGGATTTAAATGAGGGAGGGCTATGCAAAGTTACCAGCTTCATTTTCTCCTCCAAAGCCACCTGGGTCCAGTGGCAAGATACAGATCAGGACAACTGGAGATGGTCCTCTAGTCCCTATACAGTATGGTTGTCTCCTACCTTTTCATGTATTATCTTCCCCCATTAATTATGAGCTCCTTGAAAGGCAGAGATTGTCTTTTGCTTTTCTTTGTATCTCCAGCACTTAGCACAACGTAACACACAGGAGACACTTAATTAATGTTTACTGACTGACTGACCTTTACTTTTCAGACCCTAATGGAGACAACCCAAGAGCCCTGAGAATAACAATGCTTCCAGCACAATATGTTAATAAGGAGATGAAGCGTGGCAACTCCTCCTGCAGTGCTACAGCCAGAAAATAAACTTCTGACAACCAAAGTCCCTGGCATTATCAAATGGTTCAACATCAGAAAATGATATGATTTTTACCAGTAAAAATGACATTAAAGAAGAAGCATTAACATCTGTTGGGCAGTTAGGTGGCACAGTGGACAGAGCATCAGACCTAGAGTCAGGAAGCTCTGTGTTCACATTCGGCCTCAGACACTTACTGGCTGTGTGACATCGAGCAAGTCACTTAGTTTCCTCAAATCTAAAATGGAGATAATAACGGCACCTACTTCACAGGGCTGTTGTGAGGATCAAATTAAATAATATTTGTAAAGCACTTAGCTCTTCTCAGCAAAGCAATGATCTAAGACAATTCCAAGGGAAGACCTATGGAGTCTGAATGAAGATCGAAGCATACTGTTTTCTCTTTTTTGTTACTGTTTTTGTTTCTTTCTTGTGGTTTTTCCCTTTTGTTCTGATTCTTCTTTTACAACATGACTAATGTGGAAATATGTTTATTATGATTCAACACGTATAGCCTTTATCAGACTGTACGCCATCTTGGGAAGGGGAGAGAGGAGGAAGTAAAAAATTTGAAACTCAAAAATCTTGTAAAAGTGAATGTTGAAAACTATTTTTACAAGTAATTGGAAAAAAAATACTATTAAGTAGGAGAAAAAAAGCCAAAGTACAGCATTCTTTGAAACTGTTTTTTTAATCCACTTCTTTTTCTTTTTTTAATAAATGTCCTCATACCTTTTTAAAAATGTTAAATTGTACTCACAGAAAAGTACTTAACACAATATCCTGTACATAGTAGCCACTTAATAAAATCTTGTTCCCCTCCCTTCTTCCCTTCCCTTTTTTGCAAATACTTATTAATTTTACAATACATGATAACCAAAGGTCCTATGAAATAATATTAGCTTTTGGGTATATGATAAAACCTACTACACCAACTCCATTCTTTACGTCTCCAAAGTATTCCTGTGTACCATCTTACATTTATCTGCCACTTCTTCTTTCTTCAGGTTTTGTTTATCTCACAAATGTCAATATGGATAAATTTCAGGTCCTCCATCGATGTCCATTAACTGATCATTGGACAAGGAACTCACATTTAGAGTACCCACAGTCAAATATCTAAAAACTGTATAATTAATTCTTAGCATCCTCTGCTCCTTCACCCACCACTTTCAATATCACAGAAATTGTCTCAGCAATCACACCTGCCAGTTCTTTCAGGATCAAAGGATGTAATTCATCTGGGCCAGGTGTCTTGAAGGGCAGTTAACTTTACTTTGCTATCTCTTTACTATCTCCTTACTTATCTCAGGGATGAACTCCCTATTAGTCATTTTTGTTCTGTCATTCCTAGTGTAAAGGTCATTCTTCTTTGCAGAAAAAACAAGCAAAATAAGAATTCAGCAACTCTTCCTTCTCTGTGGTCAGTTATTTCATCTACCCCCAAGGAAAAATCCTCCTTCTTCTTTGGTCCTCCTTTCTCACCTAACAGAGCTTCTTAAAATCTTCTTTTTGTTGTTGTCCTTAGAGTCCTTCACCAGTCTCAGTTCACTGAGCTTTAGCAATCTCAATACTAACATGCCATGTTGTTATATAAATTTTCTGTTACATGGCATTGCCTCCATTATCTGTACAATTCTTTCGAAAATTTAAGTTGGTTGTGTTCCCTGTGTATCCACACCAATTTCTTCAGCCAAAATTCCATTTTTCCTCCTCCACAGAACAGTTTTCAATCAGTCTATAAACTTTGTTAAGTGCCTACTAAGTGCCAGGCACATACCAGCTTAGTACTAGGGATATAAATTTTCACAAAGATAGTCCCTGCCCTCAAGGAACTTATACTCGAACAGGAGATGACAACAGACAAAAGGAAGCTCAAAATCAGGGGGAAGGGGTGCAAGGAGGAGAGAAGGTACTGGCTTGGGGGGGAAATGGAGTCCAAAGGACTGCAACCAGCTGGAAAATGAAAAGATGGCTGGCCTGGGAACCCTCTTTAAATGGAGGTTTTTGTGAGAAGCTTTTTACTCCATCCTCCAGCCCTTCAATGAAAGAGGCAAAGAATGAAGGTACTGAGAAGTGTTAAGTACCAAGGTTGATGCAATCTCATAGAATGATGATTTTCCTGATGAAGAGGTTACTGGGGACAAGATAGACTCCAAAGGAATGAAGCCAAGTGCATGCCCACTACTCCTGGGCTTATTTATCTGGAATAATTTTAACCCCACCTTCTTCTCCAAACACTCTAAAATCTGCTTTCTTAAAATCTCTTGATTGCCAAATCTAATGGTCTTTTCTCAATCCTCATCCTTCTTGACCTCTTTGCAGCCTTTGACACTGCTGATCACCCTCTTCTCTACAGGTTTTTGTGACTCTGTTCTCTCCTGGTTCTCCTCCTACCTATCCAATCACTGCTCCTTCACTCAATCTTTTCCAGTTCATGCCTGCTAACTGAGTTTCCCACAGGGATTTTTCCTAGTTCCACTTCTCTTCTCCGTCTATACTTTCTTTTTTTTTTTCAAGGCAATTGGGGATAAGTGACTTGCAGGGTCACACAGCTAGTAAGTGTCAAGTGTTTAGTCTGAGGCCATATTTGAACTCAGGTCCTCTTGACTTCAGGGCCGGTGCTCTATCCACTGCCACCTAACTGCCCCTCCCTCTATACTTTCACTTGATGATTTCATCAGCTTCCACAGATTCAATTATCATCTCTATGTTGATGATTCTCAGATCTACTCACTGTCCAATTGTCTATTGGACCTCTCAAGCAGGATGCCTCAGAGACATTCTAAAATCAAGACTGAACTCATCTTCATCCCCCAAAACTCCCTTTCTTCCTAATTTTCCAATTAACTGTTGAGAGTACCACTATTCTCCCAGGCACCCAGACTCCCAAACTAGGTGTCATCCTCAACTCCTCACTCTGTCTCACTGCTCCACATCTCATCCAATCTGTTGACAAAGCCTGTCAATTTAATTTTATCTTTATAACACATCTCACATATGCTCCCTTCTCTCTTCTGACACTGCCACAAACTTAGTGCAATTCCCTCATCACCTCACTCCTAGACTACTGCAACACCCTGTTGGTTGGTCTCCCTGAACAAGTTTCTTCCTACTCCAGCTCACTCTCTACTTAGCTGTCAAAGTGTTAAACCCCAGGTCTAACCATATGACCACCCACTACTCAATAAACTTCAGAGGCTCCCTATTACCTCCAGGATCAAATATAAAATTCTGTTTGCTTTCAAAGCCCTTTATAACCTGTCCCCCACCCTGCCACCTTTCCAGGTTTCTTACATCTTATAACTTCCCTGCCACATACTCTGCTATCCAGTGACACTAATATCCTTGCTGTTCCTCATATAAGACACTCCATCTCCCAACTGTGGGCATTTTTACTTGTTGTCTCATATGGCTGGAATGCTCTACCCCATCTCCTCCTCCTGGCTTTCCTGGACTTTCAGTTAAAATCCCCTTTACTACAAGAAGCCTTTCCAGATCTCCCCTAATAGCAGTGCCTTCCCTCTCGATTATTTCCAATGAATTCTATATATATATATCTTATTTGTATATAGTTGTTTGCATATTATATCCCCCATTAGACTGAGCACCTTAAGAGCAGGGGTTGTCTTTTGCCTTTCTTTGTATACCCAGATCTTAGTAGACACTTTAAAAATATTTACTGATTGTCTTCCCTGAAACATCAACTCTTTTCCTTTAACAAACAATAAATTGTTTGGGAGTGGAAAGAATGGAGAACTGGAAGAAAAATGTGTTTTGTAAGGGGGTTGTTCAAGTGCTTCAATTTTTTTAATTCACAGCAATACTTTTTTGATAAGGCATTTTAACTAAGTAACTAAAATAAATAAGTGCTTAATTCACAAAACAAAAGCTTACTCACTGAATCCAAAAAACAAAGGTAAGACCCGGAACTCTGTGCTATTGCTTGATTTTTAGAAAATCCAACTGTTGAGAAAAAGATAAACACTTCTTATTATTAGATTTCAATAGCTATTTGCTTTCAAAACGCTAAATATGTCATATGGAGAATGGCAAATTAATATATCTGGTTGAAAATAGAGGAGGGAATAGAAGGGAGAAAAATAAAAAGGGAAAAGAAATACTAGGTTTTCCTTTGGTTGGTTCCTCCCAGAACCTCCATTTTAAGGAAAATGTCCAGACCAGCCATGTCTTCATTCTTCTCCAAGTTCTGCTCCTGACTCTAAACTTTCTCTATCACGCCAGTGTACAATTATCATCCCCTTCCTCAGCTCCTCCTGAGCTGGAGTAAGAAGAACCTTGTGCAGGGAGACCAACCTCAGTCTCCTTTTATGTGTTGTCTTCCCCACCCCATTAAAATGTAAGCTACTTGTAAGCTTTGCCATTAATAGCATATGTGTATTTCTCTATGTATTCAGTTGCAAAGTAAATTAGAATGACATAAGAAAAAATTAATAGATTGAATCAAGCACAATTCAGTCTCTCATTTAATAAAAATTATTAAGCCCATAGTATGTATATAGCACTATGCTAGGCACTATTGGAGACACAAAGAAATAGGAAAAAAGTCCCTGATCTCAAGGAATTTATAAACTATTTGCAAAGTAAAAACACATTCTTAGGAAAGTTAAACAAAAACAAGGCAGCAAGTGATTAAGTATCAAACGTATATTAATACTGCTACATGAGTTCATAAAGAAAAATAACTGTGGAACAGAACAACAATAATAATAATTGCTAGCATTTATATAGTGCTCTAAAGTTTGCAATGTGCTTTACATATGTTATCTCATTTGATCTACACAACAACCCTAGGAACTAGATGTTAATATTATTCCCATTTTATAGATGAGGAAACTGAGGCTGAGAAAGGTTGAGTGGCTTGCCCAGGGTCAGACAGCTATGAAGTGACTAAGTCAAAATTTGAACTAGGGTCTTCCTGATTCCAAATCCAGCACTCTGTATCACACTTTCCTTACAACATTATTGCTATTTCAAGAATTTCTAGAAGTAAAACTTAAAATGGGAAAGATCTCAATAAGCAGAAACAAGGCAGGGAAAACAATTCAGGTCAGGAGCAAAGATACAGAGATTGGTGTGCGTGTATATGTTAAAGAACAGACTAATTTGGCTAGAGTAGTGGGAAATAAAATTAGAAAAATAGGTAAAGATAGACTGTCAAATGTCTTGAATACCAGGCAGGACTTTTATCTTGTATGTTACAGGAAGTCATTAGATATTTTTATGCAAAGAAGTGACATCAATATTTATTAAGTGCCTACTATGTGCCAGGAATTATGCTAAGTGCTGAAAATATAAAAATAATAAAGGAAAAAATCCCTGCTCTCAGAAAGTTTATACTTTTATCATGGCAGACAACATGAATGAAAATTCCCCCTTCACCCTCTCCTCTAATTGAGGCACCTAGCAACCACTTGACTACTGGCTTAGAAGAGATGGGTGTCAGGGGGCAGCTAGGTGGTGCAGTGGATACAGCACTGGCCCTGGATTCAGAAGGACCTGAGTTCAAATCTGGCTTCAGACACATAACGCTACCTGTGTGACCCTGGGCAAGTCACTTAACCCCACTGCCTTACCAAATTTAAAAAAGAAAGAAGAGATGGGTATTAGCAACTTTATTCCTTTCAGTGAGACAGAGGACAATCTGGTCTTACCATTTACCCTACCACTGCCTCATATGGTCCTCCAGATCTTGTCATTTGCTCTGCTTCTACCATGCAGACACTTGGCACTATCACTGCATCTTCAGGCCTTCTGGGCTTTTCTATTTGCATCGCCTCTTAACTTTCTTTTGAGTGTTGTCTTCCCAGTTAGAATGTAAACTGTTTTTATCCCTAGTGTGTAGTGGAGTGTTTGGCACACATCAAGTAATAAATGCTTTATCATTTCTTATTCATTCATTGACAGTAATAGTTTTGTATGTAGCATGTAAGAATCTTGTCTCCTTGTCTTTCTTGATACATAGCCATCTAAATTCTCCATAGGTGAACTGGCAGATAACTAGAGCTGTCTACACTAAAAGAAGGCTTGATGTTGATTTGTCCATATTATCTGAAGAGTACTCAATTATCATTTTTCTGTTTAAGTTTAATAGGGTAAAATACCATTGTTAAATTAGGACAGAATCAGCAATATTTGAGTCAGCAAGTGGTGGGCTAAATCAAGAATCCTATCATCTGGTTCTAGCTTTGTCATAGTTGCCTTTATCTGCCCAGTTATCAAGACTTGTTGATTCTGCCTTCAAAACAACTCTGATACCTGTCCTCTCCTCTCACTCACAAAGCCAATAATGGAATTCAGAGCCTTATCACCTTTCTCCTAAGACTCTGTCCTAGTATCTCTTCTCTTCTCCCTCTATATTATTTCATTTCAGCTATCATGGTATAAATTATCTTTTTACACACATGAAACTGAGATTTACTTGTCCAGTCTTGACCTTTCTTCTGACCTCCAGTTTCACATCTCCAACTGACCATCAGACACCTCAAACTGGATGTCCCATAGACACTTTAAACTTAATATGTCCAAAACTGAACTCAGCTTTCCCCAAAGATCCTCCCCTTTTCCTAATTTCCCTATTACTGTTGAGGGCAACACCATCTTCCGAGTTACTTAGCCTCCCAACCTGGGTATCATCCTCTACTCTTCACTCTCTTTCACCCCTCTATCCAATCAGTTGTCAAGTCTCATCATTTCTACCTTCCCAATATCTCTTGTATGCCCCCTTCTCTCCTCTGACACTGATACCAACTTAGTGCAGGCCTTCTTGGAGCTTGCTATTGCAATAGTCTTCTGGTTGTTTTCCCTCCCTTGTCTCACTCTACTCCAATCCATCCTCCACTCAGCTGTTAAAATGAACTTCCTAAACACAGGTCCATTAAACTCCAGTGGCTCCACATTACTTCCATTTCTATGGGATTTCCTGGGAGTCCAGGAGAAGAAGAGATCATTAGGGGTTGGAATGGTTGAGGAGATATGATAGTCACTTGTCTATATACTCCCACTAAGCCCTAGCTGCAACAGATTTTTAAAAAGTTACAAGGGAAAGAAGAAAACAAGCATTTATTAAGCACCTTTTGTGTACTGTGCTAAGAACTTTCCAAATATTATCTCATTTAATTCTCATACAACCCTTTGAGGGAGGTGTTTTGTTATCTCCATTTTACACTTGAGGAAGCTGAGACTGACAGAGGTTAAGTGACATGTCCAGGATCACACAGTAAGTGTCTGTGACTAGATTTGAAATTGAGTCTTCCTGACTCTGGACACAGTGCTTTATCCACTGTACCACCTAACTGTTTCATAATGGCTATGGACAGTAAAAATTAAATTGTATAGAAAACAAGAAGGGAATAAAGTCTCTAAGTCATGGAAGCACCTTGAAAGCTAGAAGGATCCACTGAGATACATAGCCTGATGTTTCCTTTTATGTTTGGACAACTACTGAAGCAGCCTCACTCTATTTGAAGCTGTGAATAGATAAAAGCAGTTAAAGAGGGCTTTTCTGACTCTGTAACACTTTTTTTTGTACCATTTATGTACACTGTTGCTAAGCAGGACTTTTGCAAGGTATTAGCAGACACACAGGGAACCGTGCTTTCCTGACATTGTATCATATTTATACTTTTATCTTAATGTTCTTTTTTTAAAAAATAACTTTTTATTGATGTCTTTTGTTTTTGACATGGTCACAACTTTCCCAGAGAGCTATCCCATATAATAAATAGTATTTTTTAATTAAAAAAGAAAGACAAAAGAAGAAAAAAATCATCACAATTGATTAATATATTGAAAAAGTCCAAAAAGGTACAGGGTTTAATACCTGTGGACTGCTCACCTAAATGAGGTTGGATTGGGAATGTCCTCTTATATCTCATCTTTCAAGTTATGCTTGATCATTATAATTTTGCAACATTCACTTTTTAAATTTTAATATTTTCTTTTTATTTATTTTTAGTTTTCAACTTTCACTTTTATAAGATTTTGAATTCTAAATTTCCCCCACCACCACCTTTCCCCTCCCCAGGATGGCATGCAATCTGATATAGGCTATGCATGTACAATCATATTAAACATATTTCCACATTTGTCATGCTGTGAAAGAAAAATCTGAACAAAAGGGAAAAACCACAAGAAAGGAAAAAAAATAAAAATAGTATGCTTTGATCTGCAGCTGGTCATCACACAATGTGCAACATTCACTTTGATTTTTTGTTTTTTTTAAATTTAAATTGCTGTAGTTGCATATCTTGTTTTCTTGGTTCCATCCATTTAGATATTTCCATGCTTCTCTATATTCATCACATATATAATTTATTAAAGCACAGTAATATTTCATTACATCTGTGCACCAGAATTTGTTTAGCTATCCTCAAATCTACGGGCATTTATTTTGTTTTCATTTCTTAGTTATCACAAAAAGTTCTGCTATAAATATTTTGGAGTACATGGAACTTTTCTTTTTATCACTGACTCTCTTGTATAAGCCAAGCAATGGAATCTGGTTCAATAAATTATTAATTATTAATCAATTATTAAATGCCTGCTATATGCTAGGCACTGTGCTAAGAGCTGGGGATACAGAAAGAGGTGAAACACTATCCCTTACAATCTAACATGGAAGATAACATGCAAACAAATATATGCAAATGAAGCAAGATAAATGGGAAATAATTAACAGAGAGAAGGCACTAGAATCAAGAGTGGTTGGGAAAGGCTTCCAGTAAAACAAGGGATGTTAGTTGGGACTTAAAGGAGGTTTTGAGGCAGCTAGGTGGCACAATGGATACAATGCAAGGCCTAGGGTCAGGAAGACTTATCTTCATGAGTTCAAATCTGGCCTCTGCCACTTAACTGGGTGACCCTGGGCAAATCACAAAACCCTGTTTACCTCAGTTTCTTCATCTGTAAAATGGGATGGAGAAGGAAATGTCAAACCACTACAGTATCTTTGCCAAGAAAATACCAATGGGAGTATATAGACAAATGACTATCATACCTGCTCAACCATTCCAGCCCCTAATGATCTCTTCTTCTCCTGGACTCCCATGAAATCCCATAGAAATGGAAACAAGAAAGAAGAAGATTGGTCCAAACTCCCAATTTCATCTGTAGGAAATGCCTAAACTCTCTCTCCATCAATATAGACGAGTAACTGGTAGTAACTTAAAATCTTGGAGTTGCACAGGGCACTGAGACATTGAGTGACTTGCCCAGAAACACACAACTATTACATGTCAGATATAGAACTTAAACCTAGGTCTTTCTGACTCCAACGCCAATTTTTCTGTCCATTATGCCAGGTACTCATTATTAAAATATAACCAGACAGTTCTTTTCCCATCTCCTTCTATCTAAAATATATATGTGTGTATATATGTATATGTGTGTGTATGTATATATATATATATATATATATATACACACACACACATATATACACACGTGCACACATATATACATATCCACTTATCTTTAGAATACATTTTTTAAACCAAAATTTCTATAGCAACCTATTAAACTCCATTAAAGGAAGGATATATGTCTAATTATAAGCATAATATATGCTTATAATTTCATTTATTTTATTCATTTATTTCTGTTATAATGTTTATTATTTTGTATGTTTTTCTGCACACACAACAAGTGCTTAACAAATATCAAATGACATGAAATGCTCTCTTATTAACAAATGTTTAAATACAATCAACTGATATTCTAATAATCTATACATACCTCCTCGGGGAGAAGGAGAATCATGACCTCCAATGATTACTCTGATGCCTAAAGTTTCTAACCTAATCTTCCATTTGTTAATTATATTCATTGACTTGTCCTGAAAGACAGATAGCAATAGTACAGCATAATGAAATTCATAAAAATTATGTAACTTTAACAGATATATAAAACAACAAGTGATAAATTAATAAATACCTTACTGGCATCATTAAAGATGGAAAGCTCCAAGGTGCCTTCAAAATCTTGTTCTAAAACAGACTGCAAACAGTCATCCAACCAGCACTCAGCATTATGAACAGGAAGAATGATGGACTAGAATTTTTAAATTAAAAAGAGAGAAGTATGAATACTAAATTCCTTCTCCACTACTCATATACATTCCTCATTTTAAGAACAGAGAATCTAAAGATAAAAAAAGTTATTATATATTTATATGAAATCAGTATTTGATAATTTCTAGATTATAAAACACTGGGGAAAGGAATCATTATTTAATAACAATTATTGGAAAAATTAAAGCAGTATAGGGAGAAATTACTTTTCTTAAGTTATAGAGGCAGTAAGCACCCTTATTTGAACCTAGCTCTTCTGACTCCAAATCAGGATTCTTTTCATTACAGTACACAAGGTAAAGACTTAAATAAAGTGATGCAAAACAAAGAAAGTAAAATTAGAAACACACATACTGCAAAGCTATACATATATATATTTTTTAAAGCAAAAAAACTTTGTTAACAGGCAGAAGAGAAATCAGAAGGGCACAAAAAGATAACTTATTTTTTCTCTACCAAACAAAATATAGTAATTCAAATTTTATGTGATCTTATTCCTTATTTAGTTTATCTGTATTTGTTGAGATTGTCATTGGTCTATCACTTTTATATTTCTGCAAATCAAAAGAATAATATAACCCTTTATTTCTCTGGCTTTCTGTTCACTTTTTTTTTTTTGGTCAGGAATACTCAGTAACACAAATATATCCTGAAGACAACAAAATAAACATGATTACATTAGCTCTGAAACTAAAGGCAAAAAAAGTGGGGTTTGAAGGAGGGGAAGGATGAAGGTAATGTAGAAAAAAAAGTAGGTCCTGAATAACGGACACCAGTTTACAAAGTAAATTTCTCTGTGAACTACAAAGTTTATTAATCTGTACTTTGTAGTACTATTACTTAAGAAAATGTTTTTTAAATGGGGTAGTTCACTACTTAGTCAAACTAAAACAATTCACATTAATCCTATTTTTTTTAACTATAGTAGTACTTTTCTATTTCTCTACAATGTATTCACTGTAGGAACTTGAATTTCAGCTTGGCTTAAAAAAAAGTTTCCTTATTTGTAAACCAACCTCATTAAAGAGTTTTCAAACTTTAGAACAGACATCAATAATAGTAACAATTAACAGCTTACTCTTTCTTCCTTCTTTGTTGAGGTAGGGGACTATTGAGGTAGAACACAGTATACGTGCTGTCAAACACGATTAATATGTCGGTTAGTTTTGCAAACTTTCCCCTCCCCTTTATTCTTTATTATAAGGGATAGTTCTATGGTAAAAGAAGAGGGGAGGGATATACTGGGAAATAAAAATGATATAAAAACAAAATATAGCAATATAAATCTTTAGCAATTCGCACCACAGCACCACACAGATTCACGTAGCATTCTTCAGGAGTATCAGGTGATGCAAAAAGGTTACAAAGAATGACTGCCCAAAAAGGTCAGTAATAGAGTTCTTTTTTTAGGTTTTATTATTTTATTTTTCCCCAGTTACATGTAAAAACAATTTTTAATATTTATTTTTAAAACTTTGAGTTCCAAATTCTCTTCCTTCCTTCCCACCTTCCCTCAATGAGAAGGCAAGCAATTCCATATGGCAGGCCTGCACAATCTGCAGCCTTCAGGCCACTTGCAGCACCCAAAGGATTTCAGGTGGCCCATGAAAAATGTGAGCTGAGAACTCCAGAAGCCCGACTGTGCTGCTTCTGATTCAGTCACTCCCAAGGCCTGCTCCAGGTCTGCTGGGGTCTGCACTGGTGTAGCCTCTGCTGGAATGTACTCCTCTCTTACCCAGGTGCAACCTACCATTCCTGCCAAACTTCCAAGTTGTCTTGGGCTGGAAATTTGTTTCACTCTGTCTTTTTGTGGATTCTGCTGCTCTAGAATTTGCTTAGAGTCTTTTTTAATGGAATTTGGAGGGGTTTGGGGGAGAGCTCAGGTAAGTCCCTGCCCTTACTCCATCATCTTGGCTCTGCCCCCTGTAATAAAGTCTTTAGTGCCTTAATTTCATTGGATGGGACTTAGGAGATCATCTAGACAAGAGATTCTTAACCGGGAGTCCAGGAATTTGGTGTTTTATTCTGGTTTCTTTTTTTTTTTAATATTCTGATAACTGCATTTCAATATAATTGGTTTCCTTTATAATAATTTATAAATTATCTATAAATTAACAAATAAATATAAATAATAAATTTGTAATAGAACTACATAAACCATTTATAAAATCCTTTATAATAATTTATAAATAATAGCAACTCACATTTGTATGGCACTTTAAGTTGTGCACCTGGCTTTCTTCCCAAACAGCCCTGTGGGATGGTTAGTGCCAGTACTATTATCCACATAATACAAATGAAAAAGTTGAGAAGTCACAATCTAGGAGTTTTTTTGACTTGTTCATAATTGCACTGCTAATAAATATGAACCCAGGCTACCTGATGCCAAGTACAATTCCCTAACTTCCCACACACTGGTGAAGAAGGAATGCTTATTGCAAGGGGTTGAGAAAGTAATATAAACTACTTTGAAAAGAAACAATATTTGCTATTTGGGGTTATAGGTAAACCCAAAACAAAAAAAAATTTTTTTTCATGTTAAATTGAGAGTTAACAAGGTACAGGAAAGGTGATCAGGACTTGAAGCCAAGGATCTGGGTTCAAGTCTCCACGACATTTAAATAATGATACAACTCGAGGAAAGTCACAACCTCCTTGGTATCTGTTTATTACTTTGAACAAACTAACTTGTTATTTGTGATTGCGACAATTTAGGACATATAATTTGAAGGTGGTGTGAAAAAAAATTAAAATTCTAGTAAACACTAGTAGAAAACTCAAGTTAAATTCTATTCCAAAGAAACATTGTAGGGAAAAAAATAAAACAAAGCCAAAGTCACCAGAACTTCACATGGACTTTGAAAAGGGACATAGAGCAAATACATTTCTTTTTTTGATAGTGGGTTGCTTATTAATTTAGATGGTTCTTCTTTGTTAAATGCAAATATAAGTTTGCATTTATGTAAATTTCTATTATTAAAACATACTTGAGTTGCGAACCAATACTTAAAAGAATTTAAATTATTTATTATACTGAATCACAGTACTTTGGTGAGGCTAAGTAAAGATCAAAATGACAGCACCTGGTGATCATACAGAGTCACAGAACCCTTATAGTAATTTCTAGGCTGCCTTAGAGTCTGTCTGGAGTCAATGGTTCCCAAATTGGGAACCACTGTTCTAAGTCATGTCTCAAAACTCTGCCAGAATGGTAAATTATAATCAGTTTTTTAAAATGCTAAAAACTTACATTTAGTCCAGAAAAATACTAATCTGAAATCACATTTACTAAAATATTTAAAGTTTAGTTAGGTCTCTGTCAAGGTAAGATTGTCAAATTTGGAGTTTAGTTATGTCTGTGTCAAGACATGAATAATAAAACTCCTAATTTCTGGCAGTAAATAGTTGTTATAGCTGAAATCTCAACCTTAGCCAATATCAACACCAGTCATCTATCTAATCTCAACATTAACAAAGAGTATCACTATCACTCTAAGAAAACTATTCACATTTTAGTGTCATCTTTAAATAACAAACCAGTCATCAGAACGTCAAGTGTACGTGAGATATCTTTCTACCCTCAACAAATAAACCAAAACCTTGTGTTATTTCTTCATCTCAAAATTTAACATTAGCTATAAATTGTTAGTTAATATGGTATCTCAAAAGTCTTAGGGCAATTTTCAAGCTTTCATAATTTCAGAAATAAAAATGCTACAAACTTTTAAAACATTATTTAAAAGTCTATTTAAATTTTTCTACTTATTTCATTTTTTAATTTTTAAATGATAGATTCTTAATTTTAATAAGACAGGTCACCTTAACATTATGCCTGAGTGTGTAACAATTTCTGTTGCTTCACTAGGCATATTTGTTACAAGGGCTTTTCCTTTTTTTGTCTTCCTAATTTGCAGGGGTGAGAGGTTGGGGGGTGGTTAGAAGAATGTGGAAAGGGAAGGAGGGAAAGAAGGAAGGAAGGAAGGAAGGAAGGAAGGAAGGAAGGAAGGAAGGAAGGAAGGAAGGAAGGAAGGAAGGAAGGAAGGAAGGAAGGAAGGAAGGAAGTCATTGAGGCATTTTTTTAATGTAGAGAACAGAAGCAAAGACAAGCAGGACAACTATGAAAGGTACAGGCTGCAAGTTGTACATACGTACAACTTTTTCTATTCTATTAAGCATATGGAAATGTCCATTTTATTTGGTTTTGTTCAGAATAAAAGTAATTTAAAAATAAAAAGAATGTCATACTACACTTATTTCCTTTTTTGACAAGATTACTAAAGTAGTATATGAGAGAAAAGCTGTAAATATAGTTTATCAAGATTTCAGCAACGCTTTTAACAAAATATCTTGTAATTATTATTGTGTAAAAGACAGATATGAATTGGGTGACAGTCAAGTGTATTAAGAACTGGTTGGATGGCTAGGCTCATAAAAGTTGTTAATGGTTCAATGTTAACATTTCAGGAAGTCTCGTTCAATACCATCAAGGATCTGTGCATGACCCTGTGCTGTTTAACTTTTAATCATTGATTTCGATCAAGGCAGAGATGGTATGCTTATTCAATACGCACATGGAATAAAACTATAAAGGATAAGCTAATACACTGAATGAGAGTCAGGATTCAAAAAGATCTTGGTAGGCTAAATCTAATAAGATGAAACTCAATATAAAAAAAGGTGAAGTCTTGCACTTGGGTATAAAAAAATCAACTACATAAATAAAAGAATAAGTACAAGACAGGGAGGGTTACTGGGACAAATACACGTACAAGGTCTAAGAGTTTTAGTGAACAGTAAACCTAGTGTGAGTCTACAGTGCAATGAGTCAAGCAAAAAAAAAAAACCAAATCAAAAAAGCAAAAACCTAATGCAATCTTGGGTTTCATTAAGAGCAATTTAATTTAATTCTTAGCAATTAAAAATCATCCAAAAGTGGGGTTCAGAGCCATAATGGCAGAGCAGAGGCAGTATTTAAGCCGAACTTTCCCAACATTCCCCTCATGTTTTGAATTCTGGAGGGACGTAGTCAACAAAAGGTAAGGGTGGGGACAATTTCCTAGCCCAAGACAATTTAGGAGGTTGAAAGGAGAGGTCTGTGACACTGGATTTGGGGCTGACTGGGAGTGCAAAGTATTGAAAACAGCAGCTTTTTTTTGCCTTGCAAGCAAAAGCAAAAAGCAAAAGCTGCAGCAGCAGCAGTTTCAGAAGCCCTAACCCCCTCAGAGATCCTAAGGGGACTGGACAACTAGTCAGAGATTGCAAGAGACCCCTGTACTGGCAGTAGATAAAGGGTCTGACTACACTATTGCCCATTATCTAGTTCCAGAACTGAGAGGAATACTTGCTGTTGCAAGGGAGCAAACATCTTGTCCTAGGAAGAAGAGTTAGCACTTAAAGTTGCAAGAGTCTCTAGCTGAGTAAGGACAAGAACTCAGAGTAGGAAAGCAGTCACCACACCTCTTCCCAGATCACACAACCTTGTCAGCACAGAAAACTTATAGACTCTCTAGAACTAGCTGTGAAAACATGAAAGCAAAAAAGCCTGAAGTTTGAGACAGTGACCCACCCTTCATTGCCATGAGGACAGCCTAACTGTAACATAAGTTCAAAACTAATAGGCTAGAAAAATGAACATCCCCCCCCCAAAAAAAGTTGACTGTAAAAAGTTACTATGGAGACAGAGGTCAAGACAAATGCAGAAGACAATGAGAATATCTACAAGCAAAGCCTCAAAGGAAAAAAAGCCTGTGCATGATGCTTGTAATGCACTTCCTCATCTCTGCCAGCTAGAATTCCTAGTTTCCTTCAAAGCTCAGCTCAAATGTCACCTCTTACCTCAAACATCTTACCTGATCACCCCGATATTAATGCCTTACCCCACCGAAAATTCTTTTGTATATATTTAGATATGTACATTAGAACAGAAGCTCCTTAAGGGTGGGATGTTTCATTTCTTTGTATCCCTAGAACACTTAGTACATTGCAGAAGCTTTATAAATGTTTGACACAAGGACTTTCCTGTTCTGCTAGATATTACTGCCCACCCCAAAAATCACCTGTTTTTAACATTGTATATATTTGTTTATGAACACAAGCTCCTTAGGGGCAGATAATGTTTTCCTTTTGTCTGCCTATACCCAGATCTAGCATAGCACCTAGCACACTGGCACACAGTGAACACTAAATAGGTGTTTGCTGAACTGAACGGAAATCATCCTGGCAACAATCCTATGAAGGAAGTCAGGCACATATTAACATCACAATGCTTTTTAAAATAGCTTATAAATTACAATGATCAAACTTGGTACCAGAAAAGAGTTCAGAAAATGCACCTTCCTCCCTATTTTATAGAGGTGGGTAGGCTATGGGTTGGAATATCACATATATTGTCACACAATTGGTAGATGTTGGTTTTGCTGAGCTACCTTTTGTTTTTTTTTTAATCCATGTTACAAAGAATGAATGGCAGGGCAGGAGAGGGACAAGGGCTATATTTGAAATGAAGATGTTTAAAAAAAATCAATAAAATAAATAATTAAAAATTAAAAATCAAATAAACTGAGAAGTTATGCAAACTGATCAAATTCACCCATGTATCTACCTAGGAACAAGGTAGCTTGTTCCAGGCAGACCTAGATCCTAGGTCTCCTTATTTCTAGTCTAAAAGGTCAGTGTTTACTGTTGGGGGTAGGGGAGGATTAGGGATCAGGGAGTGGAAGTAATGTGGGACATTCATTGACCACCAGTATTAAAAGGTTCTAGGGGGGCAGCTTGGTGGAGCAGTGGATAGAGCCCTTAAGTAGGACCACCTGAGTTCAAATCCCGCCTCAGACCAAACACTTGACACTACCTGTGTGACCCTGGGCAAGTCACTTAACCCCAATTGTCTAAAAAAAAAAAGGTTCTAAGCTACAGGGCTGGCAGTCCCAAAAAAACTTCTCTGCCCTCAAGCATCTTACAATCTCTCAGAGGGGAAAGGCTAAATTGACAACTAAAAATATGGCACATATGTGTTAGTGAGGATATTTATCCTCACTAAAGTCCAAGTCTAATTACTCAGCTTGACTTTAAAAAGTCCCTGCCTTCTCTGGAAGGGCTATGCTTAAAACTCTTGTCAGGTCCTACCAATACGGCAAAAGTGTTAGTGCCGGGTTATCATCCTAGAAAATCTGACTCAGCTATAAACTGGGAGCTGATCACAGGGTGATAAATGTTACAGTCACAGCAATTCTCAAAGTTCATCTAAAATGTAGTAGTGATTTGTGGTAGAGAGAATATTCACACCAATAAAATCAGGCATCTTTTAAGTTATTAAGTATACACATACGTACACTCGAAAAATTGGCTGGTGTGGTGGGAAAAAAAGCACTGGACTTGTCAAGATGATCTGATGTCCAAACCCACCGGACACCAGCTGAAGGCTGATGAGAAAGTCACTTAGCCTCCCTGAATATCAGTTACGTGTGAAAAGAGGATGATCACTGCATCTTACCTCACAGGGTTGCTAAGGGCTACATGAGATAATATGTAAGGTCTTCATAAATATTAGCTATTACTGCATATTTTCAGAAACATGTTATTACATTCAGAAATATCACATCAGTCCTAGTTCTTTTAATTCACTAAAATCATCCTTTTTAACCTTCTTTATCTTAAGAGAAGTAAAGAAATAAAGGCAGAAGACAGGTCTCGAAGCAGATAGAGAGCCTGGGGTAAAGACCTGAATCCAAGCCCGACCTGACACTAGCTGTGGGACCTTGGACAAGTCACTTAACCCTGTTTGCCTCAGTTTCCTCATCTGTAAAAAGAGCGGGAGAAGGAAATGGCAAATCACTCCAGTATCTTTTGCCAAGAAAACTCCAAATGGGGTCACGAAGAGTCAGACACGACTGAAACAGCAAAGGGGCAGGAGAGGTTAATATTAGGTAAGTGATGGGAAGCTCTTTCATTTCTTCACCTGAAGCCCAAGAAACAAAGCACTGGAACGAGGAAAACATACCACTTGGATCTTAGAGCCACTCTCCCGGCTTTGGATGGTTAGCGGTGCCACGGGCTGGGCAGAGGTGGAGGATGAGGAGGGAGAAGGAAGAAGCTGGTTGGTGACAGCCAGGACTTTATCCGCGCGGACACCGCCGGCCGAAGCCTGTCCGGAACAGCTACTGCCCTGTCCCTGCTCCACATAGTGGGAAAAGGAAAGAGGACAAATTTTCCCAAACAAAATCTACACGAGGTGGAAAGCCAAACCTAGGCGTCGGGAGAAGGGAAATAAGGAGAGAGAGGCTTTGCACACCCGCCGACCTCAGCGCCTCCAGCAGGCGACTGCTAAGCGCCCAGCAAGAAAGGTAAGCCCTTAGATGCATCGAAACTGATTGGTCGTCTCCACTCGAGGGCAGTCAGTCCCCTGCCCCGCTTCTTTTTCACGCCAGTTCCCCCTAGCGCTGGCTGCCAATTCTCTCCAAGTCCTTTTTCAATCTATTGCATCACCGCCCAAGAACACTCTCACTTCCTCACTCGCGCCGCACACGTTCAGCCGCACCCACCATCACCCCGCTCCTTCCGCCACAAGGGCCAACTAGCCCCTCAAAAGGCCCCTCCCCCAAGAGCCCACGTGATTCGGAGGCGCTGAGCTCCAACTAGATATTCCGTCTGTGGGTTGGGTTTCGACTGTAACGAGTCCTCAGATTGGTGAATAGAGACCTGGCACCAAAGAGAGCTTTCAGGCAGGAGACGAGCTCTCGGGAGGAGTAGAGAACAGTGGCCTAGACCGGCCGGAAATAGAGCCGTGGTTCTCTCTGGCATCGGCGGGCTCAGCTGCTGGATCCTTTTCTTTTCCTACTGAGCAATGAAATGGAAAGACTTGCAGAAGCTGGGGGGTGGGGACCGTAGCCTAGGGAACATCGATGCTGTTGGCGGTAATTACAAAAGACCTGAGTGAGTTTCAGGCCAACTCCTTCCAAACCAAGCTTCTTTCTTCCTCCTTTTTCACATTTCCCTTTTCCCTCCACCCCGTCCCTGCATTCCTCTCCTCTTTTGTTCACTTCTGCAAATAATAGTGCTTAGTATAAAGCTGTTTTTTAAAAATATCAAATGTCATAGGACTGATGTGAGAAAAGCGCTTTGTAAAGACTAAAACACTAGCAGTATGCTATTAATCTAATCCGATTTTAAAAATGAAAAAAACATATTCCATCAGGGTACTCAAAAGGTCCACTGCACCTGCACTGAAATCAAGAATTTATTAAGATCTTGCTTTTGCCAAACTCTGCAAAGGGTTGGGGACACAGGCGAAACGGTGCCTGCCTCTGTTCTCTTCCATGCTTTTAAAACATTACACGTTTCTTTTTGGGGGGACACTTGCTACCTCCCCACCTCATCAAAGAAAAAGAAAAAATATCACAGTCAAAGAAAATGTTTGGTAAAACATTTGGTAAAAATCCTGAGCCAGTCTCTAACCTGAGAATGCCCAGAGCCACACAAAGTAGGCCTAGAGACAGGAGTGCCAGTAATCAAGTAGTTTAATTAATCAGTTTTGGAGTGAGGAATGTTCTCTTAGCTGAAGTAAAAGCATATACTTAAATCACTAGTGGGAAAGAAGGGGTGGGGGGAGTGGATTATAAACAATTATTTAGTGATTTCCCTCCAGAAACCCACAAATCCTACAACAATTCTGGAGTCAAGTCTTTGGGAGTCGTGACCACCTTCCCTAGAGTACAGAACCAGAGTTCTGTGACAGGAATAGATTCTACAATCTTTGATTCCCTTCACTTAAGGTCCGGTGATTGAGTGTTGTAAGAGTTTTGATTAATCAGTTTAAGCTGCTTTGTGAGCTCTGACTTCCAAGCCAGAGATGCAGTTCTTGAGAAAATGAAATTATTTGTGTATTCATTACACATATCAATTATTATGAAAATTATAATTCTTTTCTCAAAAACAAATCTACACATTTGCCATATCCAAAATAATATATGTTCATTTCTATGAGGTTATTGTTCTCTAGAATAACCGTCAATTTTTTGTAAAACTGCCACACATGGTTAAATATATGTAGACCTTGCTTCTCCCCTTCAGTAATCTCCAGACATCTCATATATTTTTGGTTAGATTTGCATAGATCTGATGAGAGTTGAGATTTCCAACTATTGTAGTTTTACTATTTTCCTTCTACAAATCAATTAACTTCTTTTCATATTTAGGTGCCATAATATTCAGTACATATGTAAATATTAACTTATTGTCTGTGGTATCTTTGAACATAATATAATTCCCCTATTTATTTTAATCAAATCCTTTTTGCCTGAGGTTATAATTGTGTGTGGGATGCCACTCAAAGAACGCACAGAGGTATCCAAGGAGAAACAGAAAATTAATTTATTATATTATTATTTCAAATCTTGAGATTTGGGTGTCCCTCCACCAGGATGCTCTGATGAAATGAGACAGGCTACAGGAGCAAAAGACCTGATTAAATAACCCTAATGGGCAAATCCCCCTCCCACCATCTAGCCAATATTTGGCTCACATTCTCAATGTCCATAGAAACTGAAAACAAAACAATGAACACAATATACATATCTATATTTCTTAGTTTGCTGAAGTAATACCACAGAAGCAATTAAAGATGTGCAGTCAAGCTAGACACTGTACTGTACAGACCGACAACAGCAACAGGTGCACCAACAAAATACAGGGGGGGCTTCTTCAGGAGTTCCAGGCTTGGCAAACTTTAACTACTGAACAATGGCATGGGGGGGTACTTGGGGTTGAATTCCCTTAAATCAGGTGACTTCTAGTAAATCGAAACTTAGGCCTGTCGGGCTGCTATGCCTGCCTTGAGCCTAATACAATTTCTATTTATTCTTCTAAGACGTTTACACAGGACCCCTCATCCCACTCAGCCTTATCCCAAACCTTAATTACACTGAGGAGTCTTCACTGGGACAACCCATTCAATTGCTACCTGTTGTTTTTGTGGGTTTTTTTTTTAGTTCATCTGAAGCATATTTTACTCTTGCCTTTTATTTAACTCTATGTGAATATTTATGTTTCAAGTGTGTTTATTGTAGTCAACATATTGTTGAATTCTGCTTTCTAATTCATTCTGCTACCCACTTCTGTTTTATAAGTGAATTTATCTCATGTGTTCACAATTATGATTGTTAGTTGCATATTTTCCTCTGTCTGATCCTTTTGTCCTTTTCCTCTCTTTGGTCCCTGCCACCTTCTTTACAAAAAAGAGAGTGTTAAGAAAGGAAAGTAAACTAGTGATCTGTATTTGATTCAGTCTTCTTCCATTCTGCTGTTCCTCTTTTCTTCCTCTTACCCAGTCTCCAATCATATATTCTCAGTCTTTCTTTCCTTTAATCTCTCTTTCATGCTGTGCTCTCTGAAGACTGGGTTTGTTTTGCTTATGACTAATCTCTCTATAAATTTACCTTCTCTCTTAATTCCCCTCTCCCTGTCCTTGACTGAGCTCAATGTATTACATCAAATTCTTTCTGAGTAAGTCAAGTAATAAACATTTGTTAAGTACCTACTATGTGCCAGGCCCTGAGCTAAGTGCTGGGGGTACAAAGAAAGGCTAAAGACAGTCCCTACTTTCAAAGAGCTTAGTCTAATGGGGGAGACAACATGCAAACTGCTATGTACAATCCGTGTGTGTGTGTGTGTGTGTGTAAGCTTCTTATAGAAGGTGGGATTTTAGCTGGAACTTGAAGGAAGCCAGGGAAGTCAAGATGAGGAGATGAGCAGGGAGAACATTCCAGGCATGAATAGCCTGTGAGTATGCCTAGACTCAAAAGATGGAGTGTTTTGTCTAAGGAGCAGCAGAGTCCAGTGTCACTAGAGTAAATGTTGGGGTTTAGGGGGAGATTTATAAGAAGAATGGAAAGGTAGAGGGGGACAAGTTATGAAGGACTTTGAATATCAAACAAACGATTTTATATTTGATCCTAGAGGTGTTAGGGAACCACTGAAGTGTATTGATTAGGAGATAACATAATCAAACTTACATTTCAGCAATGTCAGGGGAGATATGCAAGAGATATTACAGAGATGAAGCTGACAAGCCTTTGCAATAGATTGGATATGGGTAATGAGAGACAATGAAGAATCAAGGATGATTGCTAGTTTGGCAGTCTGGGTGACTGGAACCATGGCCGCACTGTGCTCAAGAGGCAATTTTAGGAATAGTGTAAGATTTTTGGAGAAAAAGTAATGCATATAGCTCTGGACATGTTGAGTACAAGATATCTGTGTGTCATCCAGTTTGAGATGGCCAATAAGTAATTGGAGATTCAAGACTAGAGGTTGGCAGAGAGGTTGGGGCTAGGTTTGAGAACTGTCAGCATACAGGTCACAATTTAATCCATTGTAGGTGATGAGATTGATTACCAAGTAAAGTTGTATAGTGGGAGAAGAGAATAGGTCCCAGGACAGAACCCTGTGGGACTTCCACATTTAGCTGGTATGACCTGGATGAAGATCCAGCAAAGGAGACTAAGAAGGAGCAATCAGAGAGGTAGGAGGAGAACCAGGATAAAGTAGTATCCCCACAAAACTAAAGAAAATATCAAGGAAAATGATAGTTTCAAAGTCTGATGACAGTTCAAGAAGTTTGAGGACAAGGAAAAGGCCATTAGATTTGGCAATTCAGAGATCATTGGTAACTTTAGAGACAGCAGTTTTGTTTGAAAGATCAGGTCAGAAGCCAAACTGTAGAGAGTTAAGAAAATGAGAGGAAAGAAAGTAGACTTCTTCTTACTGCCTACAGGTTTCTCACTGTCACTTTTTGCAGATATGGGTTGGTAAAAAATGCATTTACTGCAGTTTCTTCTTGGATTTTTTGATCATTTCTAAATTTGGTGTTCAAATTTTATTTTAATCTTTAATGGAGTAATTGTGAGAAAACTATGATGTCCTGCTTCCACTTACTCCACCATCTTGAGACCTGGAATTTACATTTTCACTAAAAGTATACTGTACTTGCATAACAATACAGCACTGCTGTGACTTGACTCTATTTTAATAGGAAAATATTAGCCATTCTTAAAAAGCCCATTTTCCCCTTCATCTTCTGCTTCAAACACTGGTGAACACACAAGGGATAGTGCACACTATAATGCAGACAGGAAGATCTGGATTCAAATCCTACTTTTGACATTTACTAGCTGTATCATTATGGTCAAATCACTTAACACAAATCACAGCTGCAGTTGCCTCATTTGTAAAATGGAGATAAAACCTATAGAACTTATATCAAAAGGTTTTTGTGAGGCTTAAATAGGATATTATATGCAAAGTGTTATGTAAATCTCAGCTATTGTCATTAATTATGGTTCTAAAATATAGCAAAGATCTTTGCTTTATAGAGAACTAAGATTTCAAAGTAAACAATTCTAATTAGAAATATATTAATGTAAATTTAAATATTTAATATATATTTGTGGTTATATTCACATGTATATTTTATAGGTTGAATTTTGAATCTGAGTCTTCAAATTTAATCATTAAATTTTCATTCCATTTCATTACTTTGATTTCAGAATCTGTGGTAAATGTTAAAGCCCCAAGATTGTGAATAATTCTATTCTAATATTATTTACATTCTAAAACTATTATTCTGTATAATTTTGATTCAAAGACAGTTTCCAAAGGTTACTTATATGATAAGAATAGTTTCATTTTAAATGAGTCACCAAAATAAAAAGTGATATTATGCTGACTTGTAAAATCTTTGTGTTTGAGACCTAGTAGTTCAGAGTGCTGTGGGAGTAAAAGATAACTGTCACAAATTATCTTTATGAATGATACTTACAGATATTCAGTGACTTTTCAATTTGAACATAAATTGGATATCTAAAAATATTTGCTGCTTAACTCTTCTTTCCTCTCAGTGTTATGATTCCTGAAATATATATTTTCATGCAATGTCCTCACCAAAAGTTTTACTTACGAACTTCCGAGAGGCAAGGGGAGTGAGAGTTTCACAGCTGCAAAGCAGGATTACAACCATCATACATGCTTAATGTTTGTTGAATAAATATTTTATTTAAAATTTTATTTTATTTATTCAGAGTATTAGTTAAGTTTCCAATATCTTCAGTATGAGAAGCGGGGAGATATATAAAGCTGCACATCAAGGATTTGCCTGCCAAATTCCTGCCATCAAAGAATTTACGGTCTAGAGAATCATTCATTCAATGTACTTCAATTCAATAAACATCACACTTTGTACATTCCTAAAAAATATGCGTAGCATATACTGGTCTCACTCCCCCAACTACCAACTACAGGAATTTGCATTTATTGAAGGCTTAATTTTTCATCTAAAAAAATTTATTTGCTTAATGATGTGGAGGTAAGATTGGGAAGGACAGATTAATAAAATAAAAAGGATAAATGACTGGAAAAAAGATATGAGTAGCAGTATCATTAGACACACCTCATTTTGAGAAATTTTATATAAAAAATAAGGCCACTTGACATCACCAACATCAAGCTCACTTAATGTAGTAATTATTATAGTTACTTTATGTATGTAATAAATATCAATGTATATAATATTGTTTTTATTTTAGGTTTAAAATTGATTTGTTTATTAATAAAATTATAATAAATTTTAAAGAAAGATTTTTAATATTAAAAGAAAAAACTGTCTGATTCTGGGTTGTTGTTTTTTACATCAGTAAATTCTTCCTGCATCAGGATTATACAGATCACTTACTACAGGGTAAAGTGGCAGATGAACTCTCATTTTGCCTGGTTTTTACATGAATGGAACAGAGTAGATGCACATAAAAACCCTAGTAGTATAGTGTTTGATAAGCCCCCAATTTATTTGATAAAATTGCTTGAAAAATTGGAAATTCTAGAAAATGGAAATTAGGCCAGGAAGAATTATCTGATAAGAATGAACTATTTTTGGACACAGACCCTCTCTGGTCCTCCTCATTCCTTCCCCGATTCATTGTTCGTTCCTTCCCTAGTGTCCTCAATGAAGACATTTTCACTTTGCCTATGAGGAATTTGCTCCTTGATGGTTCAGTATGCTATTGCTGCTGAGGTCTCCCTCAATTGGCCTGAGGGGAATAAAGAAGATGTAGCCAATATTAGGAAAAGGTGGCCAGGGAGGCTGTGTCATTGGGGGTAGTAAAGTTCCAGCAATAGCTAATAGATAGGAGTGGGAAAGGAAAAGATTTAGGATAAAGAAAAGCTTGTTGCCTATGAAACAGGCATTCCAGAGCATACCATGGAAAGAGTGAGTGATGTTTGGCTGGAACTTTGGGGTGGGAAAGTTGAGGAAGATGGAAATAAGAAATTGAGTGGTAGAGGTGGGGAAAGGTATTTGGAATCTTTGGGATGTGTAGAGTATGATGAGGTGTCAGTATGTTGATCACTGAGTGAAGGGCAGCACTCTTCCCAAAGGAGGCTGGAAGTTGGGCTGGAGACAAGCAGAGAATGAGATGGAAGTTACATAGTCAGATGGTTAGATAGGACTTCACTATTTCTCTTCCCTCCAAAGGCTGGACATTATTCAGGAAAAGGTGCAGCAGGACATGGACATAAACCCTGCACAATAGGAGAAAGAAATTTCATTCCCCATCAACTTTCTCTCTTCTTCCCTCAAGGGATACATGCAACAGGACTTTGAAGGCTTGAAGTAAAAGAGAGGGTTGCTCCTCTTTCCACTGGAGGTTTTCTACTTCTCAGTTGGAAGATGGGGCCTGAAAGCAAAATGTGGAAGTTGCCTTGTGTTGGCACAGATGCAAATCATTGCTTTGGGGTCAATGGAAGATGACTGGCCCAGCTGCTTGCTACCTTCCCTCAGAGGACATGTTGCACAACAGGAGAAAGAAAGAACAAGGTTTCATGATGAGAGAACCTTCACACACGTGGTTGGCCTCCAGAAACTCTTATCATACTAACCACATTGGAAAAAGAAAGGCAAGAAAAATAAAAAGAGTGAAAAGCAATATGCTTCAATCTCCCCTCAGAGTTCATCAATTCTCTCTCTGTAGGTAGATAGCATTTGTCATCATGAATCCTTTGGAATTGTCATAAAACATTGTTTGATCAGAGCTGCTAAATCTTTCACAGTTGATTATTGTTACAATATTGTGTTATAGTATACAATGTTATCCTAGTTTTGCTCACTTCACTTTGTATCAATTCATATAAGTTTTCCCATGTTTTTCCTGAAACTATTCCCTTAATCAATTCTTACAGATCACAATCCATCACAATCATATACTACAGCTTGTTCAGCCATTCCCCAATTGATAAGTATTCCTTCAACTTCCAATTCTTTGACACCACAAAAAGGTCTTCTATAAATATTTTTGTACATATGGATCCTTTTACTTTGATCTCTTTGGAGTACAGGCCTAGTCATGATATTGCTGGGACAAAGGATAAACACAGTTTTATAGCCCTTTGGGCATAGTTCCAAATTACTCTCTAGGACCAGTTCACAGTTCAACCAACAGTGTATTAGTGTATCTATTTTCCACATCCCCTCCAGCATTTGTTGTTTTCCTTTTCTGTCATGGTAGCCAATCTTATAGGTGTGATGTTTAACAACCTCAGATTTTTTAAAAATTTGTATCTCTCTACTAGTGATTTAGAGCATTTTTTCATGTGACTATTGAGAGTCTTGATTTCTTCTCCTGAAAACTACCTGTTCATATGCTTTGGCCATTTATCAATTGGGAAACAGCTCTTATTTTTATAAATTTGGCCAAGCTAGAGTTTAATTCTGATTACTTTTTTGGGGGACAGGCCCCTAGTTCCAGGTTGTAGTTATAGGCTAGAGAGGAAATAGGGACTCCACCTGGATTCGGACCTGAATGCAGACTAGGAAAGCAGTGACCATACCTCTCCCCATATCACACCACCTTGAAAGCACCAAAAACTTACAAGTCTCCAGAACTAGCTATAAAAATAATAGCGTGAAAAAGCCTGGAGCTTGGGACAGTGATACACAACCCCAACCCATCCCCAAGAAATAAGCAGAACCCAACTCAAATATAAAGTCCAAATTCAAGAAATAGGAAAAAATGAACAAACAACAAAAAAGAATCTGGCCACAAAAATCATCTAAGGTGATAGGAAAGCTCAAGACATACACTCAGATGAAGACAATAATGTGAAAACATCTACAAGCAAAACCTTAAAGAAAAATCCAGATTGGACATAAGCTCAATAAGAATTTTTAGAAAAATCTAAAGAAAGAGCCAATTTTTAAAAAATCAAATAAGACTGGTAAAGAAAAAATTGGAAAAAGAAATGAGATTATTGTAAGACAATTATGAAAAGAAAATGAACAGGTTGGTAATAAAAAAAAAGGCACAAAAATACTAACGAAAACAATCCCTTAAAAAGCAGAATTAGCCAATTGGTATAGGAGATACAAAACCACACTGAAGAAAATAATTCCTTACAAATTAGAATTGATCGAGTGGAAGCTAATGACACCACAAGACTTTAAGAAACAATAAAACAAAGTGAACAGACTGAAAAGATAGAAAAAATGAAATATCTCATAGGAAAAACTGATCTAGAAAATAGATTGATAAGAGATAATTTAAGAATTATTCTACTACCCAAAAGCCATGACCAAAAACAGATTATACACCATCTTCAAGAAATTATAAAGAAAACTGCTCTGATATCTTAGAACCAGAGGGCAAAATAGAAAATGAAAGAAACCACTGATGACTTCCCAAAATGTAAACTTCCAGGAATATTATAATCAAATTCCAGAGCTCTCAGGTCAAGGAGAAAATATAGCAAACAGAAAAAACCATCCAAATGTCGTAGAGCCACAGTCAGGCTCACACAAGATGTAGCAACTACCACAATAAAGGAGTATAGGGTTTGGAATATGATATTCTGGAGGATAAAGGAGCTAGGATTACAACCAAGAATAACCTATTCAGTAAAGCAGAGTATAATCCTACAAGAGGAAAAATGAATATTTAAGAAATAGAAGACTTCCAATCATTCCTGATGAAAAGACCAGAGCTGAACAGAAAATTTGACATTCAAACTCAAGTCTCAAGAGGAACATAAAAAGGTAAACATGAGTGAGAAATCACGAAGAACTTAACAAATGGGAAGATGATATATGTAACCCCCAAGAACTTTATCATTATTATCAGTTGGCAGGAATCTGCTTAGACAGAGGGTCATCATGAATGTGTCTATTTTGTTAGGATGATCTCAATAGAAAAATGGAAGGCTGAGAAAGAGGAATATACTTGGAGAAGGAGGAACAGAGAGGAAGAATGGGGAAAACTATCTCACATAAAAGAAATTCAGAAGGAAGAGCTTTTACAATAGAGGAGAAATGAGGTAGGGAGCAGGCAATGCTTGAATGACACTCATCTGAACTGGTTCAAAGAGGAGGAATATATACACACACATATGTATATATAAATATACGTATATGTGTGTGTATATATATATATATATATATGTATGTATGTATGTATGTATGTATATGTGTATACACACAACTGAGATGGCTATAGAAATCCATCTTACTTAACAGAGAAGTAGGAAGGAAAGTGGCTAAGAGAAAGAGAAAATGGATAAGAGGAAGAACAATTTAATGGAGGCAGTGGTCAGAAGCAGCACAGACTTTTAAGGAGGGACAGGATAAAAAAAAAAGAAAACGATAAACAGAAGAAAATATGATGCAGGGAAATATACAATTAGCAATCATAGCTATGAATGTGAATGAGATAAACTCATCCATAAAATGGAAGTGGAAAGCAGAATGGATTAGAAACCAGAATTCAACAATATGTTGTTTACAAGAAACACACATGAAGCAGAAAACACAAAGTTAAAATAAGGGGTTGTAGCAGAATCTATTATACTTCAGCTGAAGTCAAAAAGGCAGGGGTAGCAATCATGACCTCAGATAAAGCAAAAGTAAAAACAGACTGAATGAAAAGAGAGAAGAACTACATTTTGCTAAAAGGTACCATAGAAAATGAAGTAATGATAATGATAAACATATATGTACAAATGACATAGCATCCAAATTCTTAGAGGAAAAAGTTAACTGACTTACAGGCAGAAGTGGACTAATGTAAGGGAACTCAATTTATCCTTCAGAACTAGATAAACCCTAGTATAAAATAAATAAGTTAAAGAGATGAGCAGAATTTTAGAAAAGTTAGATATGACAAACTTCTGTAGAAAATTGAAGGGGAATACAAAGGAGTATACCTTTTTCTCAGCTGTACATCGCACTTTCACAAAAACTGATCATGTGTTAGGGCACAAAAACCTCACAAACAAATGCAGAAAAGCAGAAATATTAACTGCACTCTTTTCAGACCATTGTGCGATAAAAATTATGTTTAGTGGAAGCGTAGATTAAAAATAAGTTGGAAACAAAATAATCTAATCCTGAAGAATGATTGGGTCAAAGGAAAAATCATAGAAACAATCCATAATTTCATTAAAGAGAATGACAGCAATGATACAACATATCAAAATTTGGGGGATATAGCAAAAGCAGTACTTAGGAGAAAATTTATGTCTCTAAACACATACATCAATAAAAGAGAGAAAGAGTATATCAATGAATTTGACATGCAACTAAAAAAAAACAAACTAGAAAAAGAACAAATTAAAGAGCCCTAATTAAGTGCCAAAATGGAAATCCAGAAAATTAAAGGAGAGATTAATAAAACTGAAAGTAAAAAAGACATTGAACTAATAAATAAAACTAGTAGGTTATTATATGAAAAAAATAAAATGTCATTGGTTAATTTGATTTAAAAAAGAAAACCAAATTACTAGTATCAAAAATGAAAAATATTAAATGTATCACCAATGAAAACTAGATTAAAGCAATTATCAGGAGTTATTTTGCCCAATCACAAGTCAATAAAACTGACAATCTAAGTGAAAGGGAGGGGTGGGAGGTGGGGGAGATTTTTATTGCAAGATTCTTTGATAAGGGTCTCAGTTCTCAAATATATAGAAAATGAGACAAACTTAACTTTCTTTTTATTTCTTTTTCTTTTCTTATTTACCACTGGCATAACAGCAGAAGTCTGAAAGCTACTAATATAACTATTACAGCTACCATGAGTCCTTTAAGTATATTCTTTTATCCAAAGAAAACATTTGAAAGCAAATCATAGTCTAGTTCTCAAGTGGAAGCAGTCTAATCTTGTTGCTTTTCCCAAATTGAAGTTTAATGGTTGTTCAGTCATTTTTCAGTTGTGTTCAACTCTTCCTGACCCCATTTGGGGTTTTCTTGACAAAGATAATGGAATAGTTTGCCATTTCCTTCTCCAGCTCATTTAACTGAAGAGGAAACTAAAGCAAACAGGGTTGTGACTTGCCCAGTGTCACACAGCTAATAAGTGTCTGAGTCTTCCTGACTCTAGGATTAGCATTCTATCCATTGTGCCACCCAGCTGTGCCAGGTGAAGTTCACTAATCCGTTAAAAATTAAAAACTTTATATCTTTATTACAGTTCCACCTTTAAGTGTATGCTATCCTTATATCATTCAGAAAAAATGTGATAAAATATGGACATAATCTTATACAAAAATACGTAACTATTAAAGTAATGGTAAGTCTAAGAACTGATTTTCCTTAGTCACTCAGATAAGAAAGTTGAGACAAGAAATGGTCACAATTCAGAACAGAAAAATCAAAGCAATGGAGGCCTTTATACTTGTATTCCATTAGAGTAGTTCAGACATGATTAATGATTTTAATAATAAGATCAGTTAATTTGATGCTCTTCCTACAGCTCTGATGTTTTTTAAGGTGAACTCCATAAGGTTTGACTGGCTTTCACCACATGAACTAATTACTGGAAAGCCAATATGTTTAAGTTTTGTCAGGCTCTACTAAATCATACTAAGTCTTATCAGTAACATGTGTAAGCAGCATTAAAATGGCGTGAAACCTGGAAAATGGATCTATCAGAAAAAACTCTTGCAAATCTGTCCTAGAAACAAGGCCCATTCCAGTTAACAACTGACATCTCAGTTAAAGACGCAGAGAGGTTGGTACAGGGATACATAATCTCTGAGTTTGGACAGTGACAGTTTGGACAGTTTGGACAGACCCTTTGACACAGAATTTCCAAAGGAAAATGTTTCCTAGAAGCAGACAGTTTTATGAAGTAGATGGCTAAAACAAAGTCAATGATTAGAAACCCATTGTTTAAATGAATATTAACTGAATGTTTCACATTTGTGTTTGCTCAAACCCTTAATAAATTAAATTCAGCACCTGAACTTCATTGAAGAGTTAAGGAAAGGTATATTTTTAAGGAGTATTCCCCAACAGCAAATATTGTTCTAAATTTTCTGTTTCCTTCTATTATAATAGTTTTCTTAGTTATAGTGCTGCTCTGGACGTGTTGCTCATACAAATGCCTAAGAACTGCAAAATTACAAGTCAACAGGGTTCTAGAGAAGATTTGCATTCCCTAAGTAGGTGATACTTTAAACAAAAGGTAAGGTGTTGAAAGGGTTAATACTATAAAGAAAGGGGTGGGGCTTGAAAGGGTTAAATATATGGTGCCCAATGACAGTTTCTTAACATTCCAAGGCCAGCAGCAAAGTCTGACACATGTAATTAAATTCAAGATAGAGCAAAATAGATTGTTTCATAGATTGCCCCACCAGAACTAATCATATGAACTTCCAAACAAAGCATTCTGTTATTAAGGAAACATCTGGGTGATTTTTCTGGGGATTGTTTGATGCTGATCTGTTGCCTGTATAAATGGAATACTAGTTGTAGTGGTCTTATGATGTCTTCCAGGCTACCTTTATGCATGTAATCTCGAAATCTATCTTCTTGTACAACAATAAATCTTGTTAAGTTACTTCAGGCTTGAGGGATTTGTTAAGCATCTTCCCTGTGGCTTTTGGAATTTGTTTTCCCTTAACATAATCAGATAGATAAGCAAGTTTCTTGCTTATTTGCTCGTGGGAAATAAGGAGAAAGGACAAAAAGTTTGCAAGAATCTTAGTCCTAGCCTGGGTATTCACTCAGAATAAACAGGGAAAAAGAGGCCCTCCTGTTAAGATCCTAGCCCTTGCTTTCAACTCCTGAATCACAGTACCATGCTTATCAGAAAATTGGGGCAACTGCCAGGTTGGTCACTCCAGAGTCTAGTGGTTTATGTCTAATAGGTTATTTCAGCATGAGACAGACAGACAATACAGACAAGTACACAGAATATTAACCTGTGTCAACGGTTTTCTAGATAGAAGAGTAACTTTAAGGGTCAGTTGATACCTTGCACATAAGGGAGGGTGTCTGGGTTAGAAAATTCAATCTTGATCCAATCTAGTCAATCCCATCTGGGCTTGCCAATAATTGTGACAAAAATTACCTAAATAATGGGTGGGGGGGACTAGGTAGCACAGTGAAAAGAGCTCTGGCCTTGGGGCAGGAGGGCCTGAGTTCAAATCTAGCCTCTGACACTTGACACTTAAGTAGCTTTGTGACCCTGGGCAAGTGACTTAACAACCCTTCCCCCCCAACTGCCTCACCAAAAAGCTAAAAAAACACAAAAATTGCCCAAAGAGCCATTGATTAAGTACTGTTGCCAACCATAGGCAACAATGCAGAGACGGGAAAACTGCATTTTATTTTAAATGGTTAGAGTGCAGGCATTGCTGAATAAAAAAATCAGTGAGTCCAGAGCATCAGTTTCAGGAATCTTATCTAAGTTTTAGTTACACAAGCATGAGTGGTACAGCTAGTAAGTGTCTAGGCAAACCACTCCATTATCTTTGCCAAGAAAGCCCCAAATGGGGTCACAAAGAGTTGGACACGACTGAAACAACTGAACAAAAAGTTCTTTAAACCTCACTTTTTCTATCTATAAAATTACTAGGCAGGTAGGTGAGATGTGGATAGATAAAGCATTGCCCTCATAGTCTGGAAGACCTGAGTTCAAATCCAGCCTCAGACACTTACTAGCTATGTGACCCTAGTCAAGTCACTTAACCTCTGTCTCCATTGTCTCATCTGCAAAATGAAGATAATAATAACACTTACCTCCCAGAGCCATTGTGAAGTTTAAAATAAAATAATATTTGTAAAGCATTTACCAACCTTAAAGCAGTATTAAATGCTAGCTGCTGTTGCTACTACTACTATAATAAAAATGAGAGGATTTGGACTAGATAATCTTTAAGGTCTCTTTTAACTCTGACATTCTGTGGTCCTGTCATTCAATTCAAAAATAATTTAATTAAATGTCTACCATGTGACTGGTACTGTGCCAGGTGCTAGTGATATAATGATGAAAATTGTAACAGATTCAGCCCTTTGGGAAATTACATCTTAATTCTATGAATAATGACTTAAAATCCCTGGGTTTTGTTCTTAAGATTTTTTATACTTAATCTTTAATTGGCATGGGATATAACCATTTTTTACCTCTTGATCCAGCTTGGGTCAACAACTACAATTAATTATGTCTGTCACTAGCCTGATCCCCAGCTGAAGAACTGAAAACACATCATTGAGTGTCCTTATAGAAGTTAACTTTCTGGTTGGTCCAGCAGCTCAGGTCTTACCACCATTCATTGTTACTGCTGATAATTTGTTTTGCTTTAAATGGACTCTATTAGTGCATTAGAGCTGCAAGGCCATCTCCATAGCTTAGCTCAGCGAAAAAAGCACGATATATCATTCTTAGTGAAACAAATCATTAGTTTACAGGTTCTTTGGGCATACGATGCCATGATGTATTCTCACAAAACATATGACTCATGAGATTAATTCCTTATTTTTGATGTTACGCAGAGAACACTCACAGCATGGTTCTTGCTGTTTTAACTTAGAAACTCACTCTGACTGTTTTGCTTGTCTTCATATTCACTCATTTCTCAGAGAATTTTGAGGCCTGTCTTGATTTCTAAAATGTAGTTCTGCTTTAAAAAAACCAAACAAACAAACCACCAATGTGGAAAATATTACTACAACTATAACACAGATAAACATATAAGGAAGAGATTGGTCAAGAAGGCCCAATCTTTAGAGAATATGTACACTATCCATGTGGAGGCTTGGTGAGATTATTTTCCAAAATGATAGAGACATTTCAGAGCATGTGCCAGTATCCTTTATTGTTTGCTGTTGGCTTACTACATAGTGATGAAAAGTCATTTAAGGCCATTTGCAAACCTTAGAGCAATCCAGATTCAGGCTGTATCTCTCCAAGTCATCCATGTCCTTGCCATGGCTGAGCTCAGGGACCCAAACTTCAAGAAGATAGTTCAGCGGCACCATGAGGAGCTCAACCTGCAGAGCCTTTAGGTAGACCATAGCCACTTCATCCACTTCAGCCTGAATCTCAACACCAAAAATGGACACATACTTGGAGAATATTCTGAGAACTTCATTATAGAAGATGTGAGGAAGATGCTTATTGAGCTGGCTAAGTCTTGAAGATTGGAAGATGCTTGGGAACAAATGTCCAAGGGAAAGAAGATCAGTGTCACAGAGAACCAAGCTGTGTTCCATGTGGCACTGTGGGAATTGCTCCAATACAATCATGCTACTGGTACCAGAGGTGAACAAATATAGGCATTCTGCCAGCAAATCTGTGGTGGAAAGTAGAAGGGCTACAACAGTAAGACAATTACAGATGTGATCAATATTGGCATTGGAGATTCTGACTTAGGTCCTCTGATGGTGACAAAAGCCCTGATGCCCCACTCCAAAGGAGATCCTTATATCTGGTTTGTCTCTAATATAGATGGCATCCATATTGCCAAGACCTTGATGAACTCAACCCAGAAACTTCCCTCTTCATCATTTAACTCAAAGACATTCACCACCCAGGAAACCATCACCAATGCAGAGACAGCCAAAGAGTGGTTTCTTCAGATAGCAAAAGATTCTTCAGCTGTGACAAAGCACTTTGTGGCCTTGTCTACCAAGAGTGTGGATGCTCAAAACATGTTCGAATTCTGGGAGTGGGTTGGTGGATGTTACTTATTGTGGTTAGCTATTGGCTTCTCCATCACCCTGCACGTTAGTTTGGATAACTTAGAGCAGCTGTTTCAGAGATTCACTGAAGAGACAATCATTTCTTCATTATCCCACTGGAGCAGAATGCTCTCATGAAGCCAGGCATCTGATACATTAGCTGAGTTTTTTTTTTAATGTAAACAGTTCAACTTTAATAAGTCCCTTATGATTTCTCTTTCCTGTTTACCTGTTCATGTTTCTCTCTCTCTCTCTCTCTCTCTCTCTCTCTCTCTCTCTCTCTCTCTCTCTCTCTCTCACTCTCTCTCTCTGTCTCTCTCTCTCTCTCTCTGTCTCTCTCTCACTCTCTCTCTCTCTCTCTCTCTCTCTCTCTCTGTCTCTCTCTCACTCTCTCTCTCTCTCTGTCTCTCTCTCACTCTCTCTCTCTCTGTCTCTCTCTCTCTCTCTCTCTCTCTCTCTCTCTCTCTCTCTCTTTCTCTCTCTCTTTTTTGCGAGGCAATGGGGTGAAGTGACTTGTCCTGGGACACACAGCTAGTAAGTGTCAAGTGTCTGAGGCCAGATTTGTACTCAAGTCTTCCTGAATCCAGGCTGGTGCTCTACCTACTGTGCCATCTAGCTGTCCCTTCATGCTTCTCTTGAGTCTTGTATTTGAAAGTCAATTTTTCTGTTCAGCTCTGGCTTTTCAAGAATGAATTAAATTCCTCTATGTCATTGAATGATAATTTTTTCCCCTCATTGGTTACACTCAGTTTTGCTGGGTAGGTAATTCTTGGTTTTAATCCTAGCTCCTTTGACCTCTGGAATATCATATTCCAAGCCCTCCAATCCATTAATGTAGAAATTGCTAAATCTTATATTATCCTGATAGTGTGGGAACTCTGGAATTTGACTATAATATTCCTGGGAGTTTTCCTTTCGGGATCTCTTTCACGAGGTGATCGGTGGATTCTTTCAATCTCTATTTTACCCTCTGGTTGTTTTATTTTTTGCTGATGTCTCATGGAGTTATTAGCTTCCACTTGACCAATTTTAATTTTTAAGGAGTTTTCTTCAGTATTTTTGCACTTCTTTTACCAAAGTGTTCATTCTCTTTTCATAATTTTCTTGCATAGTTCTCATTTCTTTTCCCATTTTTCCTCCAACCCAGATGGCTCCAGAGGAGAAAGTGAGAGGTCGCAGGCTTATCAGAGCCCAAGTCAGGCTCAGTTTTCTTAGCCAATTGCTTTCCCAGTTCTACTCCTCACTGATCATGACTGCTGACATCCTAGACAGCACCCATAGACCTCACTGTCTATCTTCCTATGCCGGCCTGGGATTGAAAAATGACTCACTGTGACTTTTCTTTGGTTTCTCACTCAGTTTTTTTTTGTGGTTATTGTAGAAGAACTTTTTAATAATTTGACAGCCCCATTCAAATCTCTTTCCTTTATCCAAGCAACTTCAAAGCCCCATATCCCCTTTAGCCTTATTTCAGCCTCCTGTACATTTCACCAATTTGCTCCATTTAGTAAATCACTCTATCAATTTGTTTAATACTTTGACTATTCCACTTAACATTTTCTTTCTTTACCTTGTCAACTACCTACTCTATTACTTCTTTATTTTCCTTAATCATTTTTTATCCATGTTTATATTTAACTGTCTTTGGTCTTGCTTTTCTTACAAACTAAATGTAGAATCTGGACTATTTTCTGGGCTTGGAGATTTTTTTGGGTGGATGTTTTGCATCCTGATCAGGATATCCAGATCTTCTAAGCTCACTCATGTTTCTGACAGCAGTTTTGATATAATTTTGTGCAGTGGGAATAAATGCTAATTTGGGATAATCAACAACATTTTGTTTTAAGCCTTCATTATTGTGACTGAATTAAATAAGTTGTTTCCCTTTATTAAGGACTTGAGTAGTATAGTTTGGTAATGATATGTGTTCTGTCCACCCTCCCCACCCCCACTCTCCCATTTTGGTAAACAACTACTGATGTATGTGTGTCCCTCAAACTTGGAAAATTGCTAATAATATGTGTTTGTTTCTTAAATCTGATAAACATTTGCTAATGATATTAGGAAACTAGAACTTTGATTGTTTCCTTTCATCATAAGACTAAATAATCAGTTACTAATCAGAACTTAGATGTAACTTGTCAATGCACTTAGCTAAGGGGAAGGGAATAAGCACTTATTTGGTGCCTACAATCTGCCAGGCACTTTTACAAATATTATCTCATTTGATCCTCAAAATAATCATTCAAGGTAGGTGCCACTATTATCCTAATTTTTCAATTGAGGAAACTGAGGCAAATAGAGGTTAAGTGACTTGCCCAGGGTCAAACAGCTAGTAAGTATCTGAAGCTGTATTTGAACTTAATGGATTTGAGCCTACTGCTCCATCTACTGCATCACCAAATACCTCTAGCCAAAGCCATACCAGAGGTACCTTTCATCAGTCTGTTCCTGGGTCATAAGTGTTCCCTACACTTGGAGAATTGAACATTTTATGTTCACTTGAGAGCAGTGCTAATTGATGGAAATTTGCCAGAACACTGTACTGTACATTAAACCTTGAAAGAAAAAATGAGTTTCATCAGTAAAAGTTACCTTTTTCTGACCAGTCTTTGTATGATCTTGTTGATAAATGTTTTTCCTTCCTCATACCAGGTTAGCAGCTGTCTTTTTACTTGTCTTCTCACTGTTTCCAACTTTAAGAAGCCTATGGCACTTTGTAGAGTTCATCAGTTCTTGTTACTGTTGTGTTTTGTTACACCTTAGTGCCTTGGTGTAAATGATTTTTCTTGGAGATGAATGATTCGTGAAGCATATCTAAGAGCTACTCAAGTGTCCTTTTTAAGATCTACAACTTTTGAAGTTTCCTTGGAGTAATATTCATTCTTATAAATGACAGAATTAAAAACACAACAAAAAAAATTCCAATGAAACACGTGTATGGTACAAAATCCAGCACACAACTGATAGAAAACTAAGGAAACCAGTTCAATCTTGGTTTTATTTGGTCAAGGTCAGATGTTCTAAGTCTGGTGCCAGTAGAAGCACACATACAACCACTATTGTCACCATATGGAGCTATATCAAAATTATTAAGTAATTAGCATGCCGCTGTACTGTGGAAGTCTTGTTTCTGGTTTGATAGGTAGTGGATGAAGTTATTCCTATCCTCTTTTATAGGCAATGAGTCTATGCAGCACACTAATTCTGAAAGCTTCCTGTTTATGTTCTAAATCAGTAACGTCAAACTTAAAATAGAAATGGGGGCCAAAAATGGATTCATAAGGATTCCTGCAGGCCACATATTGACTTAGTTTTATCTATGTTTTATTGTATTTTTATTTGGCTGTACTAGGGAGTGTTGTGGGCCACTTTTGCCTGGCAGGGCATCAAGTTTGACATCTCTGCTCTAAATTAAGCTTGTACTTTCTGTTGAAGAATAAATGTCATTTTAAGTGTGTGCTTTACTATGTTATTTTATTTCAGCCTGACAGCTCTGTGAGGTAGCTATTATGGGTTTTATTATCCTCATTTTACAGATGAGGAAGCTGAACTTGGAGCTGTTAACTGATTTGCTCATGGGTACATAGCCAATAAGTGGTACAGGTGGGATGTGATACCTTATCTTGCTGATACCTAATCTAGTACTGCATCTACTACATTACACTGCCTCTCTGCTGAACACACTAGACACAGGTTTCTTTCTTCATATGTCTATATCCATATTCATATATCCGTATCTCTATATATCGATAGATATATCTGTTGCATCCAGAGCCAGTTGTATCTGTTCTATATCAAAGCCAATCAATCAATATTTATAAGTACTTAACTATGTGTTTATACTCTGATGGGGAAGACAATATATACACAAACTAATGTATAGAAACTAAATACAGAGTAGATGGAAGGTAAATTTAGCAGGGAAAACTTTTTTTTTTCCTGGCCCAGATGACCAGAATCATAGTGGCATACTACCATAGTCAGGAAGGCTTTAGCCAAAACTGTTTTGTTTTACCCAACATAGAATTGGTTATACTACTATATGGTACTCTAAGGTAAAATTCTGACTTCTGTCACTCTCAAGGAAGTTAAGGCTTATTCCTAAGGAGTTACACCTATCTTTCTTGGTCAGTAGCACTGCTCCCAGAACCTCATTCTGCAACTGACCTTGCCCCCATTAGTTGATGGTTAATATGAGCAGAAAGAACTGGTTCAAAGCTACTACATTTACTTCTACTAATGGTGTATTCTCCAGAGGAAGTCCTAAACTCCTAGCTAAGCTTTTTGTTAGGAGCATTGCTCCTTCCATGTCACTATGGAAATCACCATGGTTTCAGACGCATGGAGCCTACTGGACAGGGTAGACGTCTGTATCCATCTCCATATTCATCCTTTGATTCTATAAATTTCCATTGTATCTTCTAGCAGTCTTTACTTCTCACTGAAGAATCCTTTTAAAAACACCAGTCCCAATTAGAAGTCAAATATTTAAACTGCAGTTCCCTAAATTTTCCCCAGAATTGCTCCTCTCTTGAGAGACATCATGATGCAATGGAAAGAGTGTGAGGTGCAACTCAGATTCATATTTCCCCTCTGACACTCAGTTGTGTGACCATGGACTTAAGGTGTGTGATCAAGTAATTTAACTTCAGTTTCCTCATCTGTGAAATAAGGAAGAGAGGCAGGCAGCAAGGAGTTTATCTGCAGGCAGCAGATAAAAGGTTTCCTTGGAGTCAGGAGGACCTGGGTTCAAGTTCTGACTCTGACATACTAGCTATAAGTATTTGAATTCTCAGCATTCCAAGCATTTCTCTGATTTTAAGTTACAAAAGAGGTCTGATCTTTATTTGTATAGGAGGAGAGGATTTTCACAAGGGGAGTTCTCTGCTCTTTAAATTCCTCCTCTCCCCAAAAAAATTTCAAGGGGAATAATAATACTTGAGCTACTTACTTCAAATGGTTTCTCTAAAAGAGCTTTGAAAATTTGTATATGTAAATATCAGCAATTATTGAATTCATAGCCATCATTGCCATTATAGGTATAGGGTATATTAGAAATCATCTAGTTCAACTTCTGTAAGAACAGAAGAAAATGAGAAAGCGAAATGTCTTGCTCAAGTTCATACAGATATTTAGTAGCAAAAACAGGATTTGAACCTTAGGTCTTCTTAATCTAAATCCAGAACTCTTTCCTCTTCCATAACTTCAGTCACATTGGTGGTCCAATTATCACGGCTTTCCAAAGAGTGCGCTAGCGAGATATCTATCTATCTATCTATCTATCTATCTATCTATCTATCTATCTATCTATCTATCTATCTATCTATCTATCTCTGAAGTGAGGTTTAAATGGAGAATTCCTGAAGTTTTCAGTGGAGAAGGATAGTGGAAAAGGGGTGGGGAACAGGAAGAAAGGGAAAAAATGGCATTCCGATAAATTCTACCTTCTGACACCAAGCAGAAGAGGGAAGTTAGTCACCAATCTTCCCTGCCACTTCAGGCTGCCGAGGTGAAGTGGCCACTAGATTTAGCTGTGTAGACTGCCTGAGGCCGGGGACTAAACTGGGCGAAATTCAGAGAGAGGTAGAGAGAAAAGGACGCGCAGGGGGTGGAGATCTCTCAGTGAGCCTCCGCCCCTCAGCAGCAGTGTGGCTTTACGACCTAAAAAAGTTCAGTGGAACTTTGCTGCTGGGAGACAGCGAAGCTCTTGGTTTGCAACCTGGATGGGAAGAAGATAGATCCGACTGGAGGAGGAGCCCTGCTGTTCCAAGTCTTGATCCAATCTTTCTGCCCCACGATGTAGGGACCCTTTCTGCCTTTCTGGACTCTAGTGGATTCTTCACTTATTTTCTCTTGCCAGACGCCGCAGCCTGTACTGACCTTGTCAGCCCCGGCTGTGCTGCCTGAATTGAGAATCATAGTCATTTTTAAAGGGGAGGTGGGCGGACTGGAGGAAAAGAGGGCGCAAGCCCCAGGCTGGGGGCTCGTAAGGCAGCTCCAGGCTCAGCTGTACCTGCAGCTGAGGGAGCATGGTGGGCGCAGTACTGGCGGTCCGAGGACCAGCAAGGCAACTGTGGCCTTCATCGCCGCTTCTGCTGCTCTTGCTGCTCTTGTTGCTGCTGCTGCTGCTGCTGGGCACAAGGGCCTCAGCGCAGTACTCCAGCAATATGTGCAACTGGAAAGGGAGGTAAGGAGCTAGCCCCCATGACGCTCTTAAATTCACCCTTTGCCGACTTCTTTGTCTTCTCACCCCCTTTCAGTGGGGACAGGAAAAAGGATTTACACTGCTCCCTTTCACTGCAGAGGGAGAAGGATGCTTTCTTCTTTCCTTTCCTGGAGGGAAAGGACGCTTAGTCAGCCGTGTTCTGGAGCTGCTCCCTCCCTGTATCCCCCTCTTCTTGCCTCTATTTGGTGAAGTCTAAGTGTGGAGTGGAATGAGTTGGTTTGGTTGGAATTTCGGTGGGACGGAGGTGGCAGGGACGCACACAATGAGTCAAATCAGCTGGTCCCTGCTCTCTTGGTGGGCGAATTCCTGGAGACCCTCAACCACCCCATTTTTAACTAGAACGAGAGAAGCCCTTCCGGGAATGGGGCTTCTTGGTTGTCTATTGGAGGGGAAAGGTAGCCCCTTCTGTGAATGTAATAATTATAAAGCTCTTAGCAGTGCCAGGTAAATAGTAAGTGCTATATAAATGTTAGCGATTACTATTATTATTTCTCATCATCATCATTATTATTACTGGGACTGCCTCTTGTTTTATTCAGTTGTGCTATCCCTCAGGGCTCGAGGCTGTGCTCAGTTCCTTAGCTTCCTGCTGCACCTAGTCCTGGCCTGCTTCCCCAGCCTCTGTTTATTGCAGTGCTTGGGACTCCTGGGAGAGGATAGGGCATAGGGGATAAAGGTATGCATTTCTGCGAAGAAATAGCGGCATTTATTGAGGTAATGTGAAGACTTTTTAAAAAGCTGAGTGGGGTGAGAAGGAAAAGTGACTTTTGTCAAACAAAAGTAAGGGCATTATACTGAGCGCAGCACCGTATCGGCAATGTAACCCCCAAAATAATTTGTTAGCTTGTGGAGAGTGACCTTTTAAACTCCAGGCACACACACCCACACACACACACACACACCACACCCACACCCACACCCCCCACACCACCCACACACACACACACACACACACACACACACACACACACACACACACACACACACACACACACGACTTTGCTAGGAGAGTGGGGAGGAAGGCTTGCTGATTACCATTTCAGAGCAGAGTTAAACGCGGCATTGCCCGGCCCGAACTCTGACCCTTCATTGGTGAGTTTCACACAAGAAACAAAACCTTTTTGTTCCCTCTGAAGAGCCAGCTTTTCCAGTCTTTAATAGCTTCGGCCCTTTAATTACACTGTCTGATGGGGTAAAGCGGTTTTTGGTCGTTGTTATAATCGGATTTAACTAGGATCCTGTAACCACTAGTTCAAGTATCATGTCTTTCCCTTTTGTCATCCCTCTGCCAGCAAAAATTTAGTAAGTGTGAAACCTGACTAATATGTTAGCAAGTTCCAAATGGGCTTGAGATTCAGTGAATGAGATGGGGGATGGGCTGGGTGAAATTTTCTTTGAAAGCTCCTTCACATTTCTTCTAATCTAAAAAAAAAGTTAATGAGGGAATGACTTTTTGGTATATGCATATATAATGATATATGCATATATAATATCTATGACTATGATAGTAGTTATGAGGAAAGTATTATTATACCACTATATTAACTATTATTTTTATTTGTTACCAGATTCATCAAAGCTGGGGCCCTAATATTTTAGATATATGGAAGGAACCTTAGATAAAGTGTTAGAATGCAATAAGCCCAGAACAACTATATTTCTTCCTGTCAACCTCTTCTTCTGATCAGATTTGTGAAAATATGTGTTGATCAATATATGTACATTTGTGTGTGTCTGTATATATATTTGTATATATGTGTCATATGACTGATTTTTGGTAAGTCTTAATATTTTTTTTAAGAAGCTCACAATGACCTTGAAGAAAATAACTTCCCAGTTCACCAGGATACCCTCTGGCTATTTCTGACAGTTGTAGAATTTTGAAAAATAAGCAATATTGCATTTTTCCTAATAAACTTACTATAACCCATAACAGTGTTACTTATATATTAAAATTTAAAGTGACTGAGTAGGGCTAAAATTAGGAATTAGCAGTAAATGTCCAAAATTAGTCTTTTTGTGGGGTGTGGGGTAGAGGAAAGGCAGATCCCATTTTGGGAAGGAAGAAAGGTACTCTACCCTTTCACAGTGGTTCAAGTTAGTACCTTTTCAGGTTCTTTTAATTTAATATTGTTGTTTCTTTTGGAAGGGAATAGAATGGCTTAGATTGTGCTACATGCCGCAAAATGAGAATTTTTCCAGACCAGCACCTTTTTGGTATATTGGAGTGCAGATGTAAAGCTGGTCTTAAGCCTGTCATGCTAATGCTATGTTCCTGGGATCACAGTGACTGGTGCCTTCAGATTCTTACCTGACCATTGATATTTTTAGGATTTTTTTTGTTCCAATTTTTTTAAACAAGAACCGATTTTACAGTTAGAGAAATTTAAAACCATTTTCATGTGCTCACACTGTAGTTTCAGTTTGTGTAGGAAAATTATTGCTCTTTTTAAAAAAACAAATCTTGGACAAATGTATAGAACAGAGTTTACATAGATATTTCCCCTACACCTTGAAATCTAGTTCTAGAGATCAGTAGTTGGCTGTAGTTGACTACTTTGAGAAGTTATTTAGAAGATCTTCCCCATTAGAAAGATTCAGGCTTTGCTAAAAATATTTAAAGAGTCAGTCACCAGCACCCTAGACATCCTTAGCAGAATTGTGAATGTGTGAGTTTTGCTGTTTTGAGTACAAAATGGATGGGAAGCAAAAAAAAAAGTATGCCTATGACTGCACAACAATAGGTCACAAGGGAGAGCAATTTTGTCCATATGAAAAGGGGCTTTAGAATCCTGTGGGAGTCAACAGGTTTCTCTCCCTCAAATTGAGATTAGAGGCCCTTGGATGTTTTTTCTTCCTTTTCATCACTAGAAGATCCATTTGGGTGGCTTGAAGGCTGCTGTGTCCTCTGCAGTTCTAGTGGCCTGAACCTAGATGAGCTTCATTGGTGATGACTTCTGAATACCAAAGTAGAACTGGACATTGAAACTGGAGACAGATTTCTAGAGGGTTCTTGCTCCAAAAAGGCTCCATTTTTCAGATGAGGTTTTGTCCCTGGCCCCACTTCCAGAATTGATGCTGCTTACATTTGGGCTAGGTAAAGTAGAAGATCCACGAGTAAACCAGTCTCTGGACTTTTGCATGGGAGAAGAATGGAGACTGCTACTTGAAGTAGATTGGGCTGAAGCAGTCAATCTTCTTTTGTCATCTCTCCATTTTTCAACTTTTAATTTATGGACTGCCTCTATCACTCTGTACTTAGTTTATGCTGCGACCTTTATAGGGAATGTATCCATTATATTTCAACCCTATTTGCTGCTCAAAACTATAGATGTTCTCTTGTTTCTATTGTGTTATTAGAGAATCAGGTTCAGGTATTTGTCTACAAATATCATCTCATTTGTTCCTTATAACAACTCTGTGAGGTTAGATTGCTATTATTATTCCCATTTTACAGTTGAAGAAACTGAGGCTAATAAAGGTTAAATGACTTGCCCAAAGTCACCCAGCTAGTAAATATCTGAGGCTGGATTTGAACTTAGGTCCAGGCCTTGAGCTCTTCTACCCACTACATTACCTAACTTCAAAAGCCCAGGATCCAACTTCTGCATCTGTCATTTACTACCTGTATGATCTTGGACAAAACACTCTGAGTCTGTTTTCTTTACCTGTAAAATGAGAACCTGGGCGGTACTAAATTATCCCTGAAGTCCCTTTCCAGCCCTAAAATCTTATGGCTACTGTGTCAGGATAGGTGTAGTGTGAGAAACGATGTCTGTCCTCTGAGTTCTAGCACACCCTTAAATGTATTCTGTTTCTGGGCTAGAACTGGGAGGACAGACATCGTTTCTCACACTATACCTGTCCTGACATAGTAGCTGTAGAATTTTAGGGCAGCTTATACCAGTCAATTGTTAAATTTTTAATGTGACCACATATACTGTGGAAATCAGCAAATACTACAAATCAAGACTTGATTTATTATTTTGTTGATTGTCTAGAACTCTAGACTTAAAGTGACAGAGAAAATGTTCATGCAGATTAAACTTAAAATGTTGAACGTAAAAATATTTTTTGGGGAGAGCTGATTGTTAAACATTTAGCAGCACACCCCTGAATACATTTCTACTCTTAACAAAGAAAATATAAAAGAAGTTTTTTTTAACTTCCAGTATGGATAATCCAGACTCATTGCAATTTTTATTACCCACTCATTTTAAATAGAAGGTTCTTTTGAAGCTTGCCAGTGTGTTGGCCACCTTCTTAAAATTTTCTGGAATAACTGGAGTTGACAATCAAACTGGAAGCCTGTCGTCAAGGCAACTTAGGGTAGTATAAATGAGAGAGCAAAAGGCTACTTACTACTTGGAGGCTATGTTATTTGTAGAGCAGCATATGATATCATTAAAAACTTTACCAAGACAAATGCCAGGAATGTATGGCTCATTTTGTGGTACATACTGCTCCATTTATCACTATGAGTATAAAACAGCTGACAGATACTGTTGAAACCTGTTAATTTGAAATTGTTTTTTAATTAACCTTAAATTTAATTTAATACACCTTTTATAACTTTCTATAAGTCACCCTAAGCAGCATATTAAAATCAAGAGAAGCAAGCATTGATGGACAGTGTTGATTTTTATTTGATGTGAAATATGAAAGTAGGTTACTCTTTATGATGTCTACTCATACTCGATTTTGATTGGTTAGAACATTTCTAAATGACAGCTAGGAGGTACAGTAGGTGGGCCTGAAGTCAGGAAGACTTGAGGTCAAATCTGGCCTCAAGGCACTTAATAGCTGTGGGACCCTAGGCATGTCACTTAACTGCTGTCTGCCTCAGTTTCCTCACTGTATAATGGGGATAATAATAGGGTGAAGATCACACGACATAATATTTGTAAAGCACCTGGCATATAGTACTTAATAAATAAAGAAAAAGGGAATAAGCATTCCCTTTTCTCTCCCCCTTCCCTTCCCAAGCAATTGAGGAAAAAGGTTTCAAAATCTCCTCAAATTTGTAATCTGTGTGACCAATAGCACCATTTTTGTTGTGTGCTAGCTGTAAAGACAGAAAAATGAACTTGTTCTCAGAGTGGACCTGAAAATATAAAAACTTCTTTTATCCACATGACTGGGGAATAAATAAACAAAAAGGGCCTTGAGGTCTTGACCCCAGAAAGAAAACTAGCCACCTCAAATTCAACATGTACAACACTGAGTTTATCACTGTCTATCTTTTCTACCCCTGTATCTCCACCAAACTTCCCTATTCCTGTCAAAGATATCATTCTTCTGTTATTGCCAAGACTTAAAAATAACACCATCTTCTGGACTTCTTAACCTGATCAATCACTATGTCTTAAATCATCTCTTTCCATCTTCATTCCCTCTAATGTCACCCAAGTCTGGGGCTTATTACCTTACCTCTAGCCTGGGGTATTACAAGTCTTTCTGGCTCTGATTGTCAGATGGGCTCTGTATGATGAAAGGGATCCATAGATTCTTTGCTGAGGATTTTGGTGTAGTGCTCTGCTACAATAATGATAACAAAAAGGCTGACAAAATTATAATCATTATCAAAACATTCTCCTACTCATATAAAGTTATGATATAGTGACTCTTAGAATATTACGTGTACTCTTGTTACCCCCTGAGAAAAAACCTAATAGAACTGGAGAATGGCAATTCAAATCACTGAAGAAATGAAAAGGATACTGCTATAGGAAGAGAAATTCAAAAGATGGGAGAGGACTTCAGTCTGGAAGGTTGAAGTCTAAGGGTGTGTTTGAAGGGGAACACAAATAATTTAAATTGGTAAAATCACAAAAAACCCAAGATGATATGAATACACATGTGTTCACCAAATCACCAAAAACTAGAGCATAGGAGTATTGCAACTTCAGCCAATTAAGATTAGTACAAATAAAAGAATATTATTATCAGTTATCAGTTAATCTTATGGAACTCATAAACCCAAGAAATGGCACAGGCAGAAAATATGAAGTATGACAGATAATGAATGATGAATAACTGCTAAGAGAAGTTGGAATATACCCAATCTTTAAATTGAGACCACCTTGACAAACAGCTATTGATTTGCATGAACAGTGTGTCTGATTCTATGTGACAATTCCAGTGACAACACTTCTTTTGTTTTCTTTAGTGGGTTGACTCATGAGGCACACAAGAAGGATGTTGAACAGGTTTACCTCCGATGTTCTGAAGGATCCTTTGAATGGATGTATCCTACTGGAGCACTAATAATTAATCTTCAGCCAAACATAGTATCATTGTCTAACAAACACTTAACAATTTGCATCAAACCATTCAAGGACTCTATGGGAGCAAATATTTATTTGGAAAAAAATGGAGAACTGAAGGTATTGGTTGGAGATGGAGAACATAGCCCCAGAAAGATCTATTGTTTCAGATTTGACCAAGGGGCTTTGTTTGTTGAAGCTACCCCTCAACAGGACATTAGCAGGAAGATTACAGGTTTTCAGTATGAACTGACAAACAAAAGGGAAGTCTCTGATTTGCACACAGTTTCTGGTGAGTAGTACATATTGAATGGTAACAAGGCCATGCAAACAACTAGCACTCTTCTTCATGGCATTACCATAATAAGCAATTTGAACACCATTATATACCAGAATTCATTATTGGATGGAATCTGGTACATCATAGTTCAAACAATCAGTGTTGTATGGGCTCAAGAGCTAAAACTTGCTTTTAATTTCTAGCTCTGACTCTGTGACTAGGAGCAAATAAGTCTCTCTGTACCTTGGTTTTATTACTTCTCAATAGGGCTAATAACAGATTATCTAACTTATAAACTATTATAAGGAAAGAGCTTTGTAAATCATAAAGCACTGTAGAAAGTGGGTTGATACCAATATTTTTAATATTAATATCATAGTACAGTGGAAAGAGCACTAACTTGATTTGGAGGAGTTGAATTTAGATCAGGACTAGCTGTGTTGACCCTGGGCAAGTCACTAAATCTCTCTAAGCCTGCGTAAAATGAGAGTTAGATTATGTGGCTCTAAATTTATGATCTTATGATCCTAACAAATGGTAACAATAATAAATCCTATCTCTCCCCCGCCTGCAAACATTTTAAAAGCTGTAAGAAGTAAAAAAGTAAAAGCTTTATTAGTGATTAATCTGTAAAGCAGGATCTAAATTGTTACCCCTCCCTCACATCATAAAAGAGTTCTAGTGTATTCAGAAGAAAAACTACATGGAAGCCCATATAAACTTGATAAATTTAAGTATTATATTCCAATTTAAAACTAGTTCCTGAAATATATTCATTTTAAAAATCAGACACAATTTTGAAAGCCAAAAAAGGGAAGCACTTCTCATGCTTTGAATTGTTGCCTTTAAAAAAAATTAGTACTACTTTGTTTAAAAATATATCTATTTCTTGTGTCATATGTCTATAGCTATATCTATCTTTAGAACAATGGACCTTGGGAATATATGTATATTACTAATATTTATTGCTGCATAGTGAGTGATGGACAGAGCTGAGAGAATCATACATAGTTAAGACCTAGGCTGACAGCTTATTTTAAAGTTTATATATAATCTTTTATTTTTTTTAATCTTAATATTCCTTTTTAGAAGATTCCTTTATAAAATCAGTTTAATTCAGTATTTGTTAAACATGTTAGTTTTCTTTTTCTGCCTGGTGTTTCTTCCTTCCCTCTATTTAAATGTCATGGTGCTCAGGTGTTAGCAATGCTGAAATTTTGCCACAGGTCAGGCACCTCTGCAGGGCTAAATGAAATGATGTTGATTGCTAGTTTTATGGCAAGTGATATTTAGGTGTTATAACCCATGTTAACTGATAGGTTTTTTTTGTTAATGAAAAAAATCAGGTAAAATAAGGTTGTTTCCCCACCCAGGCTTACTTATTTAATCTTGCTGCATCTAGCTCATTGAATCCTTTTGCTTTCAGATTATTTTTGGCATATCAAAAGAATTTTTTACATCTTTTTCTTTCTTTTTTTGATTAATTTATTTTTAGTTTTCAACAATCACTTCCATAAACTTTTGCATTCCCCCTTCCTCCCCAAGATGGTGTGCAGTCTGATATAGGCTCTATATATACATTCCTATTAAGCGTATTTTCACATTAGTCTTATTGTAAGGAAGAATTAGAACCAAAGGAGGAACTGTAAGAAAGAGGAAACAAAACAAAACAGAAGAAAAAAAAGAGCAAATAGTATGCTTTGATCTGCATTCAGACTCCATAGTTCTTTCTCTGGATATGGATAGCATTTTCCATCATGAGACTTTTAGAGATATCTTAGATACTTGCATTGCTGAGAAGGGTTAAGTCTATCAGAGTTAGTCATTGTCCAATGTGGCTGTTTCTGTGTACAACATTCTCCTGACTCTGCTCACTTCACTCAGCATCAGTCCATACAAGTCTTTCCAGGTTTTTCTGAAGTCTGCTTGCTCATCATTTTTTATGGAACAATAGTATTCCATTACCTTCATATATTACAACTTGTTCATCCATTTCCCCAATTGATGGGTATCCCTTCAATTTCCAATTCTTTGCCACCACAAAAAGAGATGCTATAAATATTCATGTATATGTGGGTCCTTTTCCCATTTTTATGATCTCTTTGGGATACAGCTCTAGAAGAGGTATTGCTGGGTCAAAGGGTATGCACATTTTTACAGGTCTTTGGGCATAGTTCCAAATTACTCTCCAAAATGGTTAGATCATTTTATAACTCCACCAACAATGCATTAGTATTCCAATTTTCCCACATCTCCTCCAGCATTTATCATTTTCCTGTTTTGTCATGTTGGCCAATCTGATAGGTGTGAGGTGGTACCTCAGAATTGTTTTGATTTGCATTTCTCTAATCAATAGTGATTTAGAGCATTTTTTCATATGACTGTAGATGGCTTTAATTTCTTCATCTGAAAACTGCCTGCTCATATCCTTTGACCATTTATCAACTGGGGGAATGACTTGTAGTCTTATAAATTTGACTTAGTTCTCTATATACTTTAGAAATGAGGCTCTTATCAGAGATACTAGTCGTAAAAATTCTTTCCCAATTTTCTGCTTCCTTCCTAATCTTGGTTGCATTGGTTTTGTTTGTGCAAACACTTTTCAATATAATGTAATCAAAATTATCCATTTTGCATTTTGTAATGTTCTCTATCTCCTGTTTGGTCATAAATTCTTCTGTTCTCCATAAATCTGACAGGTGAACTATTCCTTGCTCTCCCACTTTGCTTACAGTATCAGCTTTTATATCTAAATCATGAACCCATTTTGACTTTATTTTGGTATATGGTGTAACATTTTGATCTATGCCTAGTTTCTGCCATACCATCATACTATCATTCCAGTTTTCCCAGAAGTTTTTGTCAAATAGTGAGTTCTTATCCCAGAAGCTGGGGTCTTTGGGTTTATCAAATAGTAGATTACTAGAATCATTGACTACTGTGTCTTGCATACTTAACTTATTCCACTGATCCACCACTCTATATCTTAGCCAGTACCAAGTAGTTTTGATGATTGCTGCTTTATAAATCAACTTAAGATCTGAAACAGCTAGGCATTTCTTTTCATTAGTTCCCTGATATTCTGGACCTTTTATTATTCCAAATGAATCTTATTATTATTTTTTAACTCCTATAATAATTTGTTGGTAGTTTGATTGGTATGGCACTGAATAAGTAAATTAGCTTAGGTAGAATTGTCATTTTTATTATATTACCTTGGCCTACCCATAAGCAACTGATGTTTTTCCAATTATTTAGATGTGACTTTATTTGTGTGAAAAGTGTTTTGTAGTTGTGTTCATATAGTTCCTGGGTTTGTTTCAGTAGGTAGACTCCTAAATATTTTATAATGTCTCCAGTAACTTTAAATGGAATTTCTCTTTCTATCTCTTGCTGTTGGGCTTTGTTAGTAATATATAGAAATGCTAATGTTTTATGTGGGCTTATTTTATAGCCTGCAACTTTGCTAAAGTTGTTTATTATTTCAAGTAGTTTTTTCCTTGATTCTCTAGGATTCTCTAAGTATATCATTGTATCATCTGCAAAGAGTGATAGCTTTGTTCTTTGCCTATTCCTCTTTTTTTTTTTAAAGCATGTAACCTAATTAGGAATTGTCAGAATGCTATTTTACAAGTATCAAAGGTGCAAAGGTATATGCAGGTAAATATAAAGCAAGGTATATACAGGATAAAAAGAAAATAATTAACAGAGGGAAGGCACTAGAATTGAGAGAGGTTGGGAAAGGCTTCCCGTAAAAGTGAGGATTTCAGCTGGGATCTAAAGGAAGTCAGGGAAATTTGTAGATAGAGTTGAGGAAGGAGAGCATTCCAGGCATGAGAGACAACCAGAGAAAGTGCCCAGAACTGAAACATGAAGTGTCTTGTTCGTGGAATAGCCAGGAAGCCACTGACACTAGATCAAAGGGTATATGTTGGGGGAGTAAGTTATAAGAAGACTGGAAAGGTAGGCGGGAAGCTAGGTTATGAAGATTTTGAATGCCAAACAGAACATTTTTTATTTTATCCTGGAGGCAATAGGGAGCCACTGGAGTTTGTTGAGTAGATAGAGGAGGGCCATGATTGGACCTGTGCTTTAGGAAAATCATTTTGGTGGCTGAATGAAGCAGGGAGAGATTTGAGACAGGCAGAACCACTAGTAGGCTATTGCAATAGTCCAGATATGAAGTAATGAGAGCCTGCGTTAGAATGGTGGCAGTATCAAAAGAGAGAAGGGAGTGTATATGAGATATATTGAAGAGGTGAAATTGACAGGCCTTGGCAACAGCTTGGAAATGGAAGGTGAGAGACAGTGAGGCATCAAGGATAACTACTAGCTTGTAAGCCTGAGGGACTGGGAGGATGTTGTTACTCTCAGGGAGTATAGAAGTGGTAGGAGGATTTAGGGAGAAAGATAATGAGTTCTGTTTTAGATATGTTGAGTTTAAGATATCTACTGAACATCCAATCTGACATATCTGAAAGGAAGTTGGAGATGGGAGATTGAAGGTAAGCAGAGAAGCTGGGGCAAGATAAGTTGATTTGAGAATCATCAGCATTTGTTGTTGTTGAGGTGTTTCAATTGTGTCTAACTTTTAGTGACCCCATTTAATGCTTTCTTGGCAAAATGCTGGAGTAGTTTGCCATTTCCTTCTCCAGCTCATTTTATAGATGAAGAACTGAGGCAAACAGGGTTAAGTGACTTACCCAGGGTCACACAGCTAGTAAGTGTCTGAGGCTGGATTTGAACTTGAATCTTCCTGACTCCAGACTGAGTTCTCTATCCACTGCACTGCTTAGCTGTTCTGCAGCATAGAGGTGGTAATTAAATCCATGGGAACTCATGAGATCACCAAGTGAAGTAATATAGAGGAAGAAATGTTTGTCTTCCATCACTAATTTTGCCCTGGCATTTCTCATTCTCTATTGTAACCTTGCTGTTGAAAGCATAAAAATCAAGAGTCTTCTTGGAAGGCACCTTGTCGCTGTGCTTCTCACCTTCAGCTTTGTGTTTCTCAGCCTCCAGGACCATATGCTCAATGTCTTCTTTGCTCAGAGGACCTTTGTCTTGGTGGTGGTGATCTTATTCTCCTTGTCTGTGCTCTTTTCCACAGTAGAAACATTGAGGATACCATTTGTATTAATGTCAAATGTTACTTCAATCTGAGGAACATACCTGGGCACAGGGACAATTCCTATGAGTTCAAATTTGCCAAACAGGTTGTCCTTTTGTAATTGCTGTCTCTTTTTATAAACCTGAATCATCACACTAGGCTAGTTGTCTGAATTGTTGGTAAAGGTCTGGGTCTACTTGGTGGGTTTGGTGGTAATGTGTTTAATCAGAACTGTCATAACTTCACCAGCAGTTTCAATGCCATTTCAATGTAAAGAGGAGTGACATACAACAGCAGTAAGTCCTACATATTCTCAGATTTATTTCCAGACAAGATGGCAGCCTGGACAGCTACACTATAGGCATCAGCCTCATGAGGAACGATACTCTTGTTGAGCTCCTTGCCACTGAAGAAGCCCTGCAGGAATGTCTGGATTTGGGGGATCCTAGGGAAACCACCCATTAAAGTGATACCATGAATCTGTGCTTTATCTAGCTTAGCATCCCTTAGAACCTTTTCTATAGGGTCCAGTGTGCCATGGAAGAAATCGGCATTCAGCTTTTCAAAACAGGCAAAGGTAATAGAGGCATAGAAGTCATTACCTTCATAGAGGGAGACAATTTTAATACTGCCCTGGGTATTAGAAGAGAGGGTGCATTTTGCATGTCTACAAGTAGTGTATAGATGGCAGATGGCTCTTTTGTTCTCACTAATGCCTTTCTTGTGCTGCTGCTTGAACTCAGCAATGAAATGGTTGACAGTGTAGTAGTCAAAGTCCTCTCCACCCAAGTGGGTATCTCTAACTGTGAACTTGACTTCAAAAATGACATCTTCAATGGTATCAATTGAAAGATTCAATTCAGTTAAAAATTCAAAAAGAATGGAAACATCAAAAAGTGCCAAGTGAATGCAGTGTTTCTCTTGAGGGAAGGAAGCAAGGGGCTGGACTGGGTATCTTCTATCTGCCCCAAAGGACTTCTTCTTTTCCCAAAGCAACAACTTCTATCTATGCCATCACAAGGCAACTTCCACCTCCTGCTGCCAACCCAGTTACCTAACTGGTCTTTGGAGAACCTCTGGTAAAAGGAGAACTACCCTTTGACTTCAGGCATTTGTCCTTTGAGGAAAGCACTTGCAGCAACAACTTTTTTGTTCAAACCATAAGCAAAGTAGCAGCAGTTGGCTCATCAATGATTCAGAGCACATTGAGACCAGTGATGATTCTAGCATCTTTGGTGACCTGATGCTGACAGTCATTAAAGTAGGCTGATATTGTGGTGACAGCATTTGTGACAATCTTCCCAAGGTAAGCTTTGGCAACTTCTTTCATCTTTGTCAAGACTATAGAAGATACATTCTTCTGGATAGAAACTTTTGGTCTCCTCTTTGTATTCCACTTGGACCTTGGGCCTGCCTGAGTGAATGCACCATTGTGAAAGGCCAATGCTTCATGTCTGACTGTACAACTGTATCATCAGATTTGTGACTAAATATTTGACATCAAACACTGTGGTGGCATTCATTGCAACTTGGTTATTTGTAGCATCACCAATTGAACATTCTGTGTCAGTAAAGGTGACGTCGCTTGGGGTGGTCTTGTTTTTGTGGTCATTAGCAATGATCTCCACTTTCCCATGTTGGAAGATTTCCACATAGGAATAAGTGGTGCCAAGACTAATGCCAACTGCTGGTCCCTTCAACATAGTTGCTGAGGTGTCAGGTGTTATACATGACTAATGTAGAGTAAAAAGGGTCCTATTGCACTAATATCTGTGGAGGGAGAAAAGGCTCCAGGGCAGTACACTGAGGTACATCTGTGGTTAGAGGTCGTTATCTGGATAGGGATCCAACAAAGGAGACTGAGAAGGAGTGGTCAGATAGGCAGAATGAGAACCAGGAGAAAATCTTAAAAGCCTAGAGAGAAAAGAAGGTCAAGGAGGGGAAAGTGATCAATAGTGTCAAAGGCTGCAGAGAGGTCAAGGAGACTGAGGATTGAGAAAAACAACCATTGTATTTGACAACTAAGAGATTATTAGCAATTTTAGAAAGAGTAATTTGGTGAAATGATAAGATCAGATGAAAGGCCTTGTTTTACTATTCCTTTTCCCTCTTAAGTGTGGAGATTAGGCAAGAAAAGTGCACAGCAGGAGATGGAAGTCCCATTTTCCCACCAACTTTTCTCTTCTCTCAAAGAACAGGTTCCTGAAGTCAAAAGGTAGTTCCCTTTTGTACCAAAGGTTCTTCAACTCCCAGTTAGGTGCTTGGGATGGCAGTAGGAGGTGGAAGTTGCCTTATGTTGGCATAGATGGGAGTCGTTGTTTTGGGGAAAGGAGAAATCTTTTGGGGAGATAGAAAATACCCAGTCCAGCCCCTTGCTTTCTTCCCTCAGGAGAAACACTATGCTTAGCAAGAAATGGAAGGCACAAGGTGTAGCATCAGAGGAACTCTTGGCCCCTCTTCTCATCAACACAAAGTGACAGCTGAAGTCATGAGAATGATTGAAATCTCCAAGGAAAGACTAAATAAACATAAATAAAGCTAAGGACCAAACCTTGGGGAATAACCCCTATTGAGCCACAGGAGTCTGAAAAGGAAGCAGAAGAACCAGGATTAATGCATTGTCACAGAGGCCAAGTCTGGAAAGTATTTCAAGGAGAAGTGGTGGTCAATAACTTCAAATTCGAGGAGGTCAGTAATAGTAAGGACAGAAGAAAAGATTTGAATTCAGCACTTGGAAATCTGTAGTAATCTTATGAGGAAATAATCTTATAGTGGTAGGGACCCAAGGTAAACTGAAGGTCATTATAGGATCATGAATTTTGAGCTGGAAAGGACTTTAGAGGCAATAAAGTCCAATACCCTTATTTTGTAGCTGAGGAAACTTGTCCAGAGTCACATAGGCAGTAAGTGCCTGAGGTGATTTGAACTCTGGTCTTCCTGACTCTGTGCTTAGTTAACTCTATAAAGTAGTGTTGAGTAAAGATGATTAGAGGAAGTTGCAGTTATTGTTTTACAGTTAAAAGAACTAGAGATAGGACAGAAGCAGCAGAAAAAATGAAACTTCTTTTCACAATAGAGAAATCTTTGCTTCTTAGAATGCAAGAGGAGAGAGAGTGGTGTAAGAGAGATTCACAATGCTGGAGAAGAAGTAAAATGTAGGAAAGAAAGTGGTTAAATCACTTAGAAGGATTGAAATGAATACCTACTTTGAGTCTGACAGCAGTGACTAATGATTTTAGGTAGCAAATACCGATGGGATCCATAAACTTCAAATAAAGAGGAGTGGATTGAATTTATCAATTGAGTGACCTTGCATTGTGGATGTGTGTGGAAGAGGCCACTACATTTCTGTAAGTGGAAACATTCATGGAAGAAGCATAAAGGGCAATAGGGGATGTGGTAGTGTCAAATGGGAGCTAGGTTTCTGTTGAGGCCAAAAGGTAGGGAAAAAGATGAGAAATAGGTTTAGAATAAGGTGTGGTTGCCTAAAATGGATGTGGGTTCTGGGCACAGTAAAGAGTGGTAAGGATTGTGTGGAAGAGATGATTACCCTGATAGAAGAGCTTGGGTGGGATTAGCAAGTGTACTGAGAGTAGTGGTCTGGAGCACATTTATTTAGTGTGCTGAACTAGTGATTGTATGACCTTGTATAAAACTGCAAATCTCTTGCTATTAAAAGATCCTAAATTAGATCCTATATTGAAGTCCTCCAAGAGAGAAATTTCATTTAAATTAATCTTTTATAAGCCTGAAAAAATATGATGGGGTATGTATATCATTGATTAGGAAAAGCTGTTTGAAGATTTGAGGGCTGGTGATAATGGAGCAGCCATGAGAGGAGGCCTGAAGAAGATTGTGTACAGAGGGACAAGCATTTTTATCTCATTGCATTTGATTATATGATGTTTTCACTTTTCTAATTCAGATATTTTAAAATATGAGGAAAGAGTGATTTTCATGGAAGATTCCAACACAGGATTTGATGAAAACCAATAATTTCCTATCCATTCATTTATTTTATTCTCTAGAATATCCACATTCTTGAAATTCACTTCCTCTTTACCACAGAGTCCTTCACTTCCTTTAAGATACAATTCAAGCAATATTTTCTTCATGAGGCCTTTCCTCATCTTCTCAACAGTGTCTGTTCTGTGAAACTGCCTTGACACAAGTACCTTATATTTAATCTGCATATATTATATATGATATATGTTATCTCCCCAATAGAATGAAATCTTGAAAGCAGGGATCTTTTTTGTCTTTGTATCCCCAGTATCTAGTAATCCTACGGTGCCTTGCACAGAGTAGGTGCTTAATAAACATTTGCGAATTGGTTGACAATAGGTATTGCATTCTTGTTCTCAACTGCAGGAACAATCACAGGTAGGTTTCCCCTAACCTGTGTCTTTGTTTCCTGGCAATATTATTACTGTCTAATTTATTCTAATTTAATAATTAAACATTCCTACATTTATAAAGTCCCAACAAATTTGTTCAATGAGTTAATGATGCTCCATGATCCCAGAAGAGGAGGAAATTTTCACAGAAATAAGGGAAACAGAGCAGAATACATCAACAATCCATTCATACTAGCCAGAAACTTAATTTGAAAATTCATAATTTTATGAATTTTCAGTCATGTTTTTCCACTTATGTCTAGGTCTTGCCAATAATTCAATAAGCCAAGTGGGATTTGGGGCTTAATTCTGTTCAATGGTTTTTTTTGTAATTTAAAATTTATTTTTAACATTCATTTTTAAAAAAAATTTGAGTTCCCACTTCTCTCATCCTCCCATCTCTACTCCACCCATTGAGAAGGCAAACAATATGATATCAATTATACATGTGAAGTCATGCAAAATATATTTCCATGTTAGCTATGTTGTGGGGGAAAAAAGCAAGGAAAATAAAGAAAGTGAAAAAAATTATACTTCAATCAGTCCTCTCTCTAGAGGTGTATAGCATTTTTCATCATGAATCCTTTGGAATTTACTTGGTCATTTACTTCTGTGTATTGTGTACTTTGTCTGTTCCACTGATCCGCCATTCTATTTCTTAGTCAGTACCAGATTGTTTTGACAATTATTATAATTTTGTAGTATAATTAGAGATCTGGTAATTCTCAATCATCTTCCTTCACATTTTTTTCATTCATTACCTTGATATTCTTGACCTTTTGTTCTTCCAGGTAACTTTCATTGTCATTTTTTTCTAGCTCTGTAAAATAATTCTGTGGCAGTTTGATTTGTATAGCACTAAATAAGTAAATTAGCTTAGGTAGAATTTTCATTTTTATTTTATTGGCTCAAGCCTACTTGAGCAATTATTATTGCTCTACCTGTTTAGATCTGTCTTTATTTGTGTGAAAAATGTTTTGTAATTGTGTTCATATAGCTTGTCTTGGCAGACAGACTTCAAAGTATTTTATATTGTCTCCAGTTATTTTAAATAGAATTTCTCTTTGTAGCTCTTCTTCCTGGGTTTTGTTGGTAATATATAGAAATGCTGATGATTTATGTAGGTTTATTTTATATCCTGCCACTTTGCTAAAGTTAATTGTTTCAACTTGTTTTTTAGTTGATTCTCTAGGGTTCTTCAATTTCTTTTTCTTGTCTTATTGCTATAGCTAGCATTTCTAATACAACATCAAATAATAATGGTGATGATATGCATACTATTAGGAAGGTTTCTAGTTCATCCCCATTACCAATAATGCTTGCCCTTGGTTTTGGATAGATACTCCTTATCATTTTAAGAAAGTCTCCATTTGCTTTCCAGTGTTTTTAATATGAATGGGTATTGTATTTTGTCAAAAACTTTTGCTGCATCTGATGATATAATAATATCATTTTTGTTGTTGATATGGTCATTTGTGCTTATAGTTTTTCTAATATTGAACCAGCCCTACATTCCTGATACAAATCTCACCTGGTCATAGTGATATATTGCTGTCATCTCCTTGCAAGTATTTTATTTAAATTTTTTGTATCAGTATTCATTAGGGAAATTGCTTTTTTCTCTCTTTTTGCTCTTCCTGCTTTATGTATCGAAACCATATACTATCAATTTTAAAAAATGGTTTCTATAGTATTGGGACTAATTATTCCTTAAATTTTTGGTAGAATTTCCCTGTCAGTTGTTTTTCCAATGAGATATTTCACATTTTCTTCTATTTTTTTTCATTCTTTTGATTTTGTTTGATTCTTTTGCCTCTTTAGGTATTGATTCATTTTCATTTGTCTTGCAGTATTTATTCAAATACCTGAAGTGTTTTACCTAATCTGGAGGTCTTATTTCTCCTGCTTTTAATATGTTCAATGTTGGTTGCTCTGCATATGCTCAAGGTTAGATGAGTTTTCTTTCTGCTGAGATCTTTGCTAATTTCAGCTCCCCCCCCCCCACTTATGTTCCCCTCTCATTCACTTTCTGACTCCCTGCACTTTGATGACCATTTTCCTATGGGCTAGATTTCAAAGAATCTCAGCCTCTTCCTTTGCTGGACAATTCATGCTTCCCCATCCTTGATCTGAACGTCAGGTAACTTCTGGATGGACAGAACTTACCCTAGCTAGATGTTGGACAATTTTCCAAGGCTTAGTGGAGTGCCACATAGCCAGACACATGTAGCCTCTTCCAGTTCCTCCTGTTTCTGAATTCTCTGGCTGAATAGCACAGAGTGCTGCCGTGCTGCTATTACAGCTTCAGCAAATTTCTGCTATTTGCAGTTTGGATATTGGAGGCATTGTGGGAGGAGGGAAGAGGGTCAAGGTGTCAAGTTGAGTTCTGTTGCAGTTGTAGACATGAGTGCTACTCTTGTTCCCTCCATTATTCTCTTCTTCGCTGAGCTCTGTTGAAGCACAGTGTTACTAAACTCTCAGCTGCTGTTGTAATCCTTGCTGCGGTAGTAACTTGAGCAAATTTCTGCTATTTGGATCTCCAAAGCACTGGGTGAGTGGAGGTGAGGTTTGGCTCTGTCTCAAGCTTTTCAATCAGATTGTGGGATTGTTATTGTGGGTGCTGGGTGAAGGAGTCCTAAGCAAGCATTTTAGAGGTTAGGGATTAGCCTTCTTTGTTCTTAGTTCATTATTATTTTTTTTACTTTGTTTGGGTTCTTGATGGCCTTGGTCATGGAGAGAGCTGAAATTCCTTTGTCTCTGGTGCATAATTCCTATTTTGGAGAGGTCTGAGAGGTTTTGAAGATCAGAGAAAATGTCTAGCCTTCCATCTTGTTAGTAATGTGACCCAGAAGTCCAAAATAATATAGCATTTTCTTTAATTATGAATTTAAAAAAGCAAACTGGAGTGAGAGAGGAGATAGTGGAGGAAAATGTCTGAGTGGTGTGAAATGTAGAAGAAAGAAAAAAGAGATATCTCAGTGAATGGTTTCAATTTTTTTTTCAGTGAAATGTGAGGCAAAGTTTTCAGCCAAGAGAGTAAACCCAAGGGAATGCGATGGGAGGCTTGAGGAGAGATGAGAAGGTTTAGAATAGCTGCTTTGGAGAGTTGTGTAGCAAATCAGTTGGAGAATAGAATGTTTGCTTTACTGCAATGAGAACCCAGTTGAGATTAGATAATGTAAACTTGCAGTGAGCCCAGTCAGCATGTTTTTGTGATTTACAGGAGCTTCATTCAGCAGCATGTGAATGAGTACAAAGGAAGTGGATGGTGCCAGCAATCTAAGGTTAGGGCTTGGGAAAGTGTAATCTGTAATGGCACAAGAAATCAAGGGTAGAGATAGTGAAACAATTTGCCCAAGATTACCTAGCTATTTAGTGGCAGATATAAGATTAAAACTCAGCTTTTCTGGTATAGCATTCTTTCCATTATTCCATTGCTGTCTCCTTTTATCCTCATAATACCATTGCTAGTAACCTACTCTGTTCTTTTAGCCTCGGAATATTCTGATAACCTCCTTATTGGTTTCCCTGCTTCTGAACTCTTCCTCCAGTCCTGCAAATTGTAGCCAGATTCATCCCCCTAAAATGTCCTTTTCAACATGCTAAACCCCTGTTTAAGAGCTTTTACCCACTCTCATGTAAAGGAGGAAATGGAATTGATCTTATTCTCAAAGCCTGGAGTATTTAATAATCTTTATTTACTTATTTTTCATTATCTTAACAATTTTAAAATTATGTTTTATTTTCACATCTGTATTATTTTCTTCCTTCCCTCCTCCCTCACCAAACAGCTGATGAAGTACAAACAAACAAAAGCCCTGTTACAAATAAATTCCCCCAGTGGCCATGTCCAAAAAAAAAGTCTCAATACTGAGTCCATCACTTCTCTTTCAGGAGGCAGATAGCATGTTTCAGCTTGAGTCCTCTGGAATTGTGGTTGTTCTTTGTATTGAGCAGAGTTCCTAAGTCTTTCAAAGCTGTTTGTCATGACAGTATTGATGTAATTGTATAGATTGTATACACACACACACATGCACATACATATATACACACATATATACACATACATACATACATACATAGGGGTGTGTGTGTGTGTGTGTGTGTGTGTGTGTGTGTGTGTGTGTGTGTGTGTATCTGGGTAAAAAAATATACATGATTTATTAGCTTTGGAGGAAATAGTTCCAAATTCTTTTTCCAGAATAGTTGGACCATTTCATAACTCCACCAATAGTGTATAATATACTTGTTTTCCCACAATCTCTCCAGAATTTGTCATTTTCTTTTCTTTTGGACAGCTCTTTCAGTATGAGAAGCAGAAGGTAGAACCTCAATTATTTTTACTTGTGTTCTTCTATTTATTAGTGATTTCAAGCATTTTTTTCTATTTGGCTTAGGTGTTTTTTTATACAGCTTGGATTTTTTCCTCTAAAAATATTTATTCATATCTGTTACAGATGTGGCTTTAAAGCCACAGGTTTGTCCAGTTGTTTGTCTAATCTGCACCAAAGTTCAGGTTTGCTATTGAGATGAAAAGAAACACTGAACATTTAACAAAAGAGATATACTTGGCCCTGACGCACAGCAAAGACATGCAACAAAGACACACAAGAAGGATACAGTGGCACTTAGCTTCTCTGGATATCACCTCCCATCATCTCCATTTGGAAATGTCTGGCAGTTATTAGGATATAGTGACTCATGCAGTCTCTGGCACCTACCAAGTTCAGGAGGCCCTAAGCCTACCTGCCTTGGGCTTTTTATTGTTTTTAGGTGAGGAAGCTGCATCAGAGAAGTTGAGGCAAATCAGGTTTTGTGAGAGGAGGAAGCTTTACCAGGGAAACTGCTAGAGGAGCTGGAGCAGAAGGAAGTTGTTTGGGGAGAAAGCTGTGTCAGAGTAAGAAGAACTGAGTCAGGAAACTGCCCTCCTACCACAATGTCCTCTGACAACATTTGGGGATGGCTCATATTCTTATAAATTAGAATTAGTTCCTTATATCTTATCTTAGAAATTAGTTCTCTATACCTATATCTTAGAAATGAAATGTTTATCAGAGAAACTTATTGCAAATATTTCCCCCCAGGTGCTTGCTTCTCTTTTAATTTTATTGGTTTTGTTTGTACAAAAACTTTTTTTTTTGGTGAGGTGATCGGGTTAAGTGACTTGCCCAGAGTCACACAGCTAGTAAGTGTTAAGTGTCTGAGGCTGATTGAACTCAAGTCCTCCTGATTCCAAAGCCAGAGCTCTATTCACTGTGCCATCTAGCTGCCCTGTATAAAAACTTCTTAATTTTATTAGTAGTCAAAACTGTCCATTTTACTTTTTGTTTTTTCCCTTTCTCCTGTTTGGTCATGAACTCTTTCCCTGTCCATAGAGCTACCAGATAATTTCTTGCTCCTCTAAATTGTTTATGACATCACCTTTGATGGTTTGATGTTTTGTTGATTTGATATGCTTATTTGTTTCTATGTATTTTTTATCTAATCTATTCCACTCTGATCAGCTTCCCTATTTCTTAACCGATACCAAGTTGTTTTGATGATTATTACTTTGTAGAATAGTTTGAGAACATGTACTGCTAGGTCCCCTCACCCTCCACTTTTAAAAAATATGGAATGCTTCATCAGTTTTTGTGTCATCCTAGCACAAGAGTTTTGCTAATTGTTAAAATTTTTAGTACATATATTGCCAAAGCAAGGACTATTCTATTTACCTTTGTAAGCTTAGTTTTTGATAAGTAATTATTTCCTGAATGCTACCCGTATGAAATTCATTATGTGTATTTTGCTCCCAGTATCACCTTTGATCACTATGGTAGAAAGATTCTTTCTTTGACATTCACCTGATGGTTTCTAGACCAGAACAATGGGCAAAGTCAATAGCTATAGTAGGAGCAAATCAATACGCTTTTCATGTGGAACCTATAGAGAATCCTGGAGCACTGATTAAAGACATTCTGGAGAATTGGATGAAGGTTGGTCTTGCTGTCAAATCTAGCATTACAGTTGGCAGCATGGGACAATCAAATACATATGGGCTTAGTTATGAGTTTGGAAGGGAGAAGGTCATGGAAGACATGATGACAAAGTTTCATTGGTTGAGGACCAATTCCCTCACTAGCTATTGGGATGGATGATGTAATGGGTCCTGATATAATACATAAATGTGCTAATATGATTGTTCTGGTGATGTTATCATGAGGAGTAAATACCTCATAACTGTCATTAATTTCCTTAGAAATGGTTATTCAGAAGCTGCTCAGAAACTTTCTCTTAATAGGTGAGATTTCAAGGTGGCTTCATTCTTAGTGCCCAGTATACCTCTTCATAATACCAACTTATTTTGCCTCTTTTTCACCTATTGCTCAATAATCATGCTGTTGATGTTGAGGCAATGTCTGTCTGTCTGTCCTGAGCAACTATTTTTCATTTCCTTGCTTCAGTAGATGTGCAGATATTCTGAGAATAGAAATAGGAGCATAAATAGCAACTACTAGGCTTTTAAGAGTTGGGAATTGCACTTTTATGTGGCAAGAAATTTAAAAATAAGGAATATAGTAGTAAACTACAGTATTAATTTGAATATAGGGCACCTTCCTAAAATGAGATCTTTTTGAAAAGAAAAATATATGTAGGTAAGCACTTTAAAAACCCACAGTTGGGTTTTGTGCAAGTTTTATTGTGTAGGGAGAGAAGAGGAACAGAATACGGTCTGAAACTGTGATTTTATTGATATGAGGAACTCCCATATGTACTCCCTCTACCAATAAAGGTCACACCATCTCTGGAAGTTGTAGTCTTAGAAAAGCACTAAAGCACTGAAAAATTGTGTGGCTTGCCTAGCCACTATGATTGCCAGTATGTATGGGAGGTTGAACCTTGAATCCTGGACTCTATTCATTTTGGCTGCTTCATTTGGGAAGAAAATGTAACTTATACCCAGATGAGTATGCTATATGTAAGGCTAAAGATTTTTCATTTATTAAATCTCAATTTTAAAATATTAACTCCATGGTTAGGGAAAGATCTTATTTGGTAGACTCTTGGAAGGAATGACCTCCTGGCTAACAACTATTTTCTATGTATGACTCTATCACTAGTGTGTTGCATTTTTATCCCCTCCTTTATATAACCAGACTAGTTTTGAGCCTATGAAAAATTGAATATTGCAGGGCAGAGTAAATGACTGTAAACCATTTCTTCTATGACTTTTCGAGTTTCTCCACTCAAAAAGCTGAGATGATTCTCAAAATGGCTAGTTGACATTGTATACTAATAGCCAGTAGAACAAAGTTCTGGGGAATGCTGGGAAAAGGAAACAATGGAAATCTTAATCTTGGGCAGCTTCTTGTCTGTGTCTGCTTAGTTCGACAGTCAGCCACACCCTTATGAAACCTTTTTCTCCACCTGTTTAGATCTTCAATCATCATTTTATGGGGCAGATAACTTTCCTCCTCTTGCCTTCATTTGCCATTATAGAATACTGAAATCTGTTTGAAGGTTATGCAACCTTTCATTAGATTCAGTGAATTATTAAAGATAATTTTAAAAAGACAGTATTTATTTTGTGAGTCAACCCAGGTTGTGTTGGCGGCTTCAGCGCTATTTTTTGGAATATGTTTGTTGAATGGTCTATAATGATTCCTGGGTAAATTGAGATTATATTTCATTTTTTGATTGAGGGAGGGAAGGAAGAATTATACTAATGATTAAAGTTTTTTCATTTTACCAATGGACAAACCAATACTGCAGTGGAATGGACATCAAGCTCCCCACAGAAGAAATACTCAGTATCTTGGAGGAGATTGGACTAGTGGCCCTAACTTTCATCATCTTTAGGGCAATAGACAGAGTATTTTATGAAACCTCATATACTTATTAGTTCAATGCAGAGTTGAATATCTAGCTCAGAGGAATACTAGATGAAAATACTAGGCTAGTTAAAGATTTTTGAGCTTTGGAGTAATCCAGTAAAATGTTGCTTGTTGAAGTTGAAAGCAATCAAATAAGTTACTCACATTTTGTGTTTTTCCTTTTCCTACTAACTTAATAGAAGTCAATGAGTAAGCAAAACTAACTAGTGAGTCATGGCAAACTTGCTGATGTTCCACCCAGTAAGTCTGACTGTTAGGCAATATACTTGTTGTACTAAGGCCACATCCCTAACAGGAAATTCAGGTTGCATCATGTTAGATCATTGCTTTCCATCAGATCTTTGTTCTCCTACATTAAGAAAGCACTTTAAAAAACCCACACATACACAAAGCAAAACATAAACTTCCTTCTTTTCTTCTCCCCTCCTATCCCTATAGCCCCAAATTAAGAAAAGAAGTTGGAAATTTTTTGATTTGTCAGGCCTGCAAGGATGGACTTGGTAAGATAGATAATGAAATGCCTACTATTTACAAAAATGTAAGTTGGGTTTGTGGTAGGCATTTTAAATGAAACATGACAAAACTACCCATGTGTTCATTATTCTGTAATCACTTGGAAGTACCGGATTTGGGAATATAGGATACCCTTAAATAAGATCTGTTTGAGGGGAGAACAGGTGATCAGGAAAAAAAAAGCCTTGAAAAGAAAATTGAACTATCCCAGATATTAAAGAGAAAACCAAGAAATATATGTAGATTAAGTACCTCTCATTCATATTTGTCTCCACAGATTGATCTGGGATTTACCTATCAGGGATAGGTCTCTATTTGCCAAAGAACATTCCTAGTCTTACTTTTAGTCCTGGAAGCACTTTACTCCGTGCATCTGTTGTCACAAAGATATATATGTATATATATGTGTGTGTGTGTGTGTGTGTGTGTGTATGTATATATGTATATATGTATATGTATATGTGTGTGTGTGTATATATATACATTATATATATATGTGTGTGTGTGTGTGTGTATGTATATATGTATATATGTATATGTATATGTGTGTGTGTGTGTATATATATACATATATATATATATGTATAAAATTTATTAAGTGCTTTCTATGTGCAAGATATCATGCTAAGCACTGGTGATACAAATGCAAGCTAACAAGACAGTCCCTACCCTTAAGGAACTTACTTTCTAATGGGGAAAAACAACACATATTGAAGCCAGAAATGAGTGGGGTGGGTGGCAGGTAAAGAGAAGTAATGAAACTGAGATTATGACAATGCTATAGACCAGAGGTGTCAAATACATAGCCCACAATACTCTCAAATTTTGCCTGAACCAGATTAAAATGTAATTGAGAAATATTTAACAAAATCAATAAAAATAGATAATACTACATTTTAAAACAAAGTCAATATGCAGCCCACAGGGATCCTTATGTATGGAATAATGGCTCTGTGAAAATTAATATTGATTTTATATTTGTTTTTATTTTGTAAGTGATTGTATTCTGTAACCATATTTTGTATTTTATGTAATAGACCTAGAGCCTCTTCTCTGTCTTTGAGTGAAGAAGCTCATGTATGCAAAAGTTCAGAATCCCTCTTTCTGAAATTAGACACCAAAGGCTTAAACTTTCCCACATTGACTGTTGGTTAAAGAAAAACTCTGTTCTCAATACTCTCACAAAACATTACCTCAGCATAGGTTTGTGTGTTATCCTTGAGAAGCTGGACACTTTCCCATCTTTAGCAATTAAAAGGAAGTCTTACCCTCTAGTTGCCAATGAGTCTACATACCTGCATACATATATGGCTGGGACTCAAAATTTACAAAAGATAGAGAGAGGTGGTCTTCATGCCATGTGGGGATATGTCTACTTTCTTTAATGTAACCAATCATGATCCCTCACCTCTTTGATGCTGGCTGTTCTTTGTTCTATGCTTATAAAGATGAGATGTTTCAATTCTGGGTCTTTGGCATAAAAGGAGGCAAGCCTTTATTAATAGGTTTTGTGCCATTTTAATAAGCTGTTATCTTGCTTGGAGAATTGCCTCAGTTTACCTTTTTTGTTAAATTTCACATGTGACAGCTTCCCCCATTTTTATTTGAGTTTGACACCACTGCAGCAGTCAGTAGCATATGTAGATTTCAGTAAGCATTTAATAAAGATCTTATATTTTAGACAAGATATGATGTGTGCTCTGGATAATAATATAGTTTGAAGGTCTCAGAACTTGTTCAATGATTAGATCATAAGAGTAGTCCCTGAGTTGATGTCAACTTGGATAAGGGTGTATAGTGAAGTATCCCAGGCATCTACACCTGTGCTGCTTGGCCTTGTGATATTTAATCATTTTTATTAGCAATTTGGATGAAGTCATAGAAATGCTTATCAGTTTCAGATGACAGGAAGTTGGGAAGGATATCTAAGATGTTAAATGACAGGATTCAGATCTAAAAAGACCTTGACAGGCTAAAATATTGGGCCTAGCTTAAATCACAGTTAAAACTTAATAGGGGTAAATATAAAGTCTTACACTTGGGTTCAAAAAGTTTAGCTTGGGAAGGCATGTTTAGACAATAGCTCTAGATCTGGGGATTAAATGTATTGCTTGATATGAAATAACAGTGCAACACTGCATCCAAAAAAAGCTAAAATTACCTTAGACCATATTAAGAGAAGTAGTGTTCATAAAGACCATACGTGATCTTTATAAAGTTCTTAAATTATACTACTCTGCCCAAATCAGAATACACTTGAGATGCCATGTTTTTAGAAGGACATTGACAGCCTATAGTATTTGTTTCACTTCCATATTTGGACTCTATTCTGGATGATTGAAGTTGCCAAAAGTTGTACCTTTGGTTAAATGAGATTCTTGTACTTGTCATGGCTGTTGTAGGCTTCCCACTGGGCCTTGACATCCTTTTTTTCCCCCACATTTTTTTTTTTTTGGTGAGGCAATTGGGGTTAAGTGACTTGCCCAGAGTCATACAGCAAGTAAGTGTTTATGTGTCTGAGGCCAGATTTGAACTCAGGTCCTCCTGACTCCAGTACCTATGCTCTATCCACTGCGGCACCTAGCTGCCCCTTGACGTCCTTTAGAATATATCCCTTTGAACTATCTTTGATATTTTGTTAGAGATACAGGGCCAGAAAAACTGTTAGTTTTTCTGCAACTTTGTTGACTGCTCCTTATCTTCAAAATATTCACTTGGATTTAATTTCTGCAATCTGTTCAGCTATGAATATTAACATAAAAACATTGAAGGGAGTTAGCAGTATGTTGCTGGTTGTTCTAAAGGTAATTGGGAGAAAACCAAGAAGGATTTGTATACTATGTTGTCCTTAAGACTCTTCTTTCCCTTTCTAATCTCTTGATGCAGAAAATACCTTTAGATAACTTAAAATTGCTTTATTTGGGTTTACTTAATTTATTTTCTTTTACAGTTCCGTGTCGCCCTTGCAGTGACACAGAAGTCCTCTTAGCTGTCTGCACTAGTGACTTTGGTAAGTAAACACTGACTTTGCTAGTGTTTATGAAATATTAGCATTGCTCCTACCTCTTCAGGGCACTTACTTACTTACTTATCCAGATAACCCAGGTGCTTATAATACCATATAACAGAACTAGGATTGAAATTTTGAGGCTTCAAGGGCACAGAGAGACAGCATAATGTGGTGCTTAGAGGGCTGGTCTTAGGGGCAGGATGACCTGGGTTTATCTCTGATAAATACTAAGTGACCCTCAAAAAATTTAACCTCTTACTGCTCCCATGCAACTATCTAAGACTTACAATTACAGAACAGTTGATCACCTGCATTGATGGAGTTTTCTCACTATGGATTCCGTGTTTAAATGAAATCACAGGTCTGGATAAAAAAAAAAACTAGAGAGACATCAAATGTAGCTGTGGCCTCACTGTATTCAGGATGGTCTTATACAGTTAAAGTTCAAGATTAGAATAAACTAGACAGGCCTTCTGAGCAACAAGATGGTGGACTAGACATTTTCTCCAATCCTGACAACTTCTCAAACCTCTTCAAAACAGAAATTATGTGCCAAATATAAAACAACTTCAGCTGTCTTCATGGTCTAGGACACCCAGAATCCAAAAGAAGGTAAAGAACTGCCCTCTGCCCTCACCAGAAAAGAATCAAGAATGAGGCTCACTTACCCTGGGCTCACTCAGCACTTCTCTCCTACCCTCCCACAGTATTTGGTATGGAGTACGTGGAAAACCTGGCTCCAGGCTGTGGAAGTTTACCTATGCCTTCACAGACAGCTTGGCCACAACCCTTCAGGAGCAAAATCCTGCCAGGGGGTGCAACCTGGAAGCACCAGTGCTTCAAAATTCTGAATTACCAGTATCAGAGTGAATAAATAGTCTCAGTACTGCCTGTGCTGGGCCAGAGAACTGAGGAACAGAGGGAGTAAGTCAGATCACCAAAACAGGACACTGTGTGTGAGTGGGGTGGGGAAAGAGTACAGCATTCAACTGGGCTCCATTTTGGCCACCCAAAAGTAATTTGGGGCAGAGACCTAGGCTAGTGAACTATGAAAGGTCCATTGTTGGAGGAGACTGAGATGAATTGAGATCTATGCCCCAAGGAAAAGGAGGGAAGGGAGGCAGAAAGTGGGTGTAGGAAAAACAAGGGGGGAAAATAAATACAAAATATTTCAGGAAGAAGAATATACACAGCCCTTGAAGATAAAGACAAACCTACAAGAAAACAGTAACAACAGAAAGAAATGTAGTCAGTAAAGGAGACCAGGCATCTGTGAATAAATACTATGCAATAACGCAAAATGATCCAGCACTTGATGAGACAGAGGACTCAGTAGAATCTGAGAACAACGTGGAACTACAACACACTATTCCTGAGTGGTTTAAAAGAGAGATAAGGATTATGAGTGCAGAATTTATGTCCTGCAGAGCAAAAATAATGAATAGAATAGAAAAACTGGAATCTGTAATGGTGAATCTTACCAAAGAGACAAGAGGGTACAATGGATTGGGAATGTAAATACAGAGGAATGAAAAGACAACCTAGAAGAGTAGAAGAACAGTATAACATTAAATGAAAATATGTTCATTATACACGCAAAACATGCTCATCTGAAAGATAGGATATGCAGAGACAACCTAAGTATCATAAGTCTCCCAGAACAATATGATAGGACAAAAATCCTTAACAACATGATGAAGGAAACAACAGAAGAGAACTTCCCAGAATCTTCTAAACGTAGAAAATGAAATTCCAATTAAAGGAATTCACAGATAACCTCCAGAAGAAAACAAACAAAAACAACCAAAATCAAAAACTAAAAGTGCAAACTCCAAGACATGTAATGGTTGATTGAACAATTCAATTCAGGAACAAGTTCTACAAGCCATCAGGGAAAACAACTTCAAATACAAAAGAAAGGACATTTGAACAACACAAGACTGTTCTACATCCACTAGAAAACATAATACGGAATGGAATAATGTGTTCTGAAGAGCAGTGAAGCTCAGGATGTAGCCCAGAGTGACCTATCCTGCAAATCTGAGCTTAATCATACAGGAAAAAGATGGACATTCAACAATAGAGAAGAGTTTAAAACATTTTTAGAAACAACATCAGAAGTGGATGTTATTTATTTCTCAAACACCCCAAGCAATAAAAATATAGGAGGAATGGATAAATGCAGCAGCAAAACCAGTAACAGTAACAGAGTAACAACAGGGAAACCAATAAGAAACTTCTTCCTAAATGTATGCAGGATGATGGGGTGAAGAAGGAAGTCTGGTAGAGGTAACTGTGGAGAGGCAGGCTATGTTATGGATAGAAATTGGTGACACCCTGCCTATAGGGGAATACTGCTTTTTTCAGGACAGCATTACATGGGAAAGTACAGAAAAGGGAAGAGAGAGAACAAGGTGATAGAGATAAATGAGTGATGCATCAGGGTCAAATTAAGGGCTAGCAATGAGAGGAAGATGACTTCTGTGGTCTCAGAAAGAGACTTCCGGGGAGTGGGTAATGAGGAGGAAGGAAAGACTGCAAAGGGAGGGGAAAGGAAGGAGGCATTACTTTGAAGGTAGGACATGATTCCACTCACAAATGCTCCTAAGAGTGAAGAGACATGGTTGGTAAACGGACATGAAGACCTGCACTGGCTGAAGCATGGGGGATTTAGTGCTTGAAAAGTCTACTTGTATTGGGCAGGGGGGAGTTGGAACCTGTGGGGGCATTTGGCACCTGGAGGACTGGGAGGGCATAGACACAGGGAGATTTCCAGGCAAATGTAGAGAAAAAATCAACAAGAAAGGCTATAGATCAGTGGCATAATCAGGGGTTTGGTGGGAGAGGAGCCCTACAGTGGAGCAGTGCCTTCTGTAACAACTGTAATAATTAATATTGTTCTGGAAAGGAGGCACAGTGGAAAAGGGGAATCCATAGAGCAAGCCCTACCAGTCAGTGGCAGGAAGAGCCTAGAATGGATACCTTGGAAGCTTTGATTAAGTGAATACAGAGAAAAGAGGGATCATGAATCAGAAAATTAGGTTCTAGAGTAAACAGAAAGAGAAAATGGATAATGAAGAGGGTGAAAGAAATCCTTATTGGAAAGGGGCACAAAAAATGAACTTTAAAAACTAAGGAACAGGACTATCTGAAGGGTAGCAGAGGAAGAGCGAATATCAAACGAGAAGAGGGACCAGGAGTGTGGGGAGAAGAGCCAGGTGGAATAGGAATAATCTTTAAAAAAATTCAAGTAACTAAAGGAACATAACACTGTGTTTTCAACAGAAAAGTTTATAGCAGAAATACATCTAGGATAATGAGTAAAGTGGTTGAATGTGGAAAAAAATTTGTATCAAATTTGCCTGATAAGAGTTTTATATCTGATATGTATGTATGTGTATACACACATATGACTAATAGCCATGCCCCAATAGATAAATAGTCTAAGAATGCAAACAATTCTCAAAAGAACTTCAAAGTACTCACAACCACATGAAAAAAAATGCTCTAAATTGCCAATAGTAAAGATAAGTGCAAATCAAAACAATCCTGAGGTTTCAGCTCACAGCCTGCAAATTGACAAAAATGACCCCCCCAAAAATGGCAACAGTCAATGTTAGAGAGGTTGTAGAAAGAGAAGCACACCAATACATTGTTGGTGGAACTGTGAAATAGTACAACCATTTTCGAAAGCAATTGAGAATTGCACATAAAGTGACTAAACTGTCCATACCTTTTGAACTAGAGATTCCATTACTGAGTTTATCCCTCAAGGAAGCCCTTGATAAGAAAAAAGTCCCCATATACTAAAGTCTATTTATAGCAGCATTTTTTGTGATAGCTGAAAACTGGAAATAAAGTAGACCTCTATCAATTGAGGAATGGCTAAATAAATTGTAGTATATGAACATAATGGAATATCAAGAAATGATGTGTGATGAATACAAAGAAGCATGGAAAGTTCTGTGTGAACTATGCAAAGTGAAGTAAGCCGAGTCAAGACAAGGTTATACACAGTAGTTACAACAATGTCATGAAAAGAGCTACACACCAAAAAAAAAAAAATCAAAAGTAAATGTAACAAAATTATAAAGATCAATCAGGACTCAAATGAAGAGAAATGAGAAGACATACCCAACCCTACCCCTTCTTGGAGGTGGGAGGTCCACAGGTGTTAAACATTGCACATGTATCAGTCAGTTGTGGTGACATTTTTTTTCTTTTTCTTATCTAAAAAATAGTAATTGTCATATGGGATGCCTCTCTGGGAGGGAGAGGGATATATGAGACACCATGGTGATATAAGAAAGAGAAGATTTGTTTTTAATTTTAAACAATAAGACTTATTTAAAAAAAACAAAATGAGAGTTGTCCATTTTGTTAACATTTTGTCCAGTTTTGTTAACAATTTTACCAGGTTTTTAAAAAAAGTATGTTTATTTAGAGTGGCTAGTAAGTGTTTAATCAATGCTGTTGACTGATTGACTATCAGCAAAGAAAGGATATTCAGTAAGGATATAGCATTGAAGCTTTCCTGCTATTGTCCAAGTCCATGCTGACCTGCAGATTAAAATCTTGAGGGTGGAGCAGTTTTCTTTGGCTCCCTAGTCACCAGGGAAGTACTTCATTGGTCCAAGCCTTAATTGCCTGAGCCAATCAATTAAGTCTTGGGGGCAGTTTCAGTAACTTTTAAAAAATTTATTTTTTAAATTAATTTATTTTTGGTTTTCAACATTCAATTCCATAAGCTTTTGAATTTTAAATTTTCTCCCCCTCCCTCCCCAAAATGGCATGCAATCTGATATAGGCTTTACATATACATTCCTATTAAACATAGTTTCACATCAGTCATGTTGTAAAGAAGAATTAGAACAAATAGGAGGAACCACAAGAAAGAAGAAACAAAAGAGAAGAAAAAAAAGAGCAAATAGTATACTTTGATCTGCATTCAGACTCCATAATTCTTTTTCTGGATGTGGATAACATTTTCCATCATGAGACTTTTGGAGATATCTTAGATACTTGCATTGCTGAGAAGAGCTAAGTCTATCAAAGTTAGTCATTGTCCAATGTGGCTGTTTCTGTATACAACATTCTCCTGGTTCTGCTCACTTCACTCAGCATCAGTCCATGCAAGTCTCTCCAGGTTTTTCTGAAGTCAACCTGTTCATCATTTCTTAAATAGCATGATAGTATTCCATTACATTCATACACCACAACTTGTTTAGCCTTTTCCCAATTGATGGGCATCCCCTCAATTTTCAATTCTTTGCCACCACAGAAAGAGCTGCTATAAATTATTTTGGACATGTGGGTCCTTTTCCTGTTTTTGTGATCTCTTTGGGGTACAGCCCTAGAAGAAGTATTGCTGGGTCAAAGAGTATGCACATTTTTATAGCCCTTTGGGCATAGTTCCAAATTGCTCTCCAGAATGGTTGGATCAGTTCACAACTTCACCAACAATGCATTAGTATTTCAATTTCCTCACATCTTTTCCAACATTTATCATTTTCCTGTTTCATCATGTTAGCCAATCTAATAGTTTCAACAGCTTTTAAGGAAAAAGCTAGCCTTTCCTGTGTCAGGTAGGGTGTTAGGAAAAAACTAGATCACTCTACATGGCAAGGCTCTAGGAAATATTGTTCCTAGCATACTCTCTTACCATACTTTTGTGACATTTGTATGAATGTTCTTAAGAAAAGATTTTGTATCTTAGTCATCCCATGGTGCATAGAATGGATGTCACTTCTTTGTATCAAAGTTATTTATACAGAATTCAAAAGCATTATTTGACCCAGTGTTGAATTGTGGCATCCATTGATAATATATCTAGCTCTAGTTGTCAAGGAACTAACTTACACTTTAAGAAATAAGACTGGTTTATTCTTATATCTCTGAAATGAAGAGAGGGAAGTGCATTTTCTCAGTCCTTTTCTGGGGATGTTTGGTTAATATTTAGTTTATACAGTGTTTAGTGGTTTTTTTTAAGTTTTAAGGTTTTTTTCTGTTTACATCTTTGTATTTATAATCGATATTGTTTTCCTGGTTATGCTTACTTTTCTCTGCATCAGTTCATATATCTTCCCATGCTTCTCTGAAGCAATAGTATTTTTGAGTGTGAGATTTTTTTTCCTGTTTCTGTTATTTCTTGGTCAAGGTATTTCACTCTGGTTTTACTTCTTCCTTAACTGGTCATATTTCTCTCTCTCTCTATGTGTGTGTATGTATGTATGTGTGTATGTATAGTATTTGTTCTAATTAGTACTCTACTGAGGTCTTAACTCTTTGTTATGGCTTGGAGGTGGCCTAGAGTTCTTGAAAATGATGCTAGTAGAGCACAAGCTCTGGTAAATCCTAGCAAGCTGGAAAAAAATCTGAGTATAGATTCAGTAATATACTGTATCTGTCTATCCAAGCACATGATCTGTTGTCTAAGAATCAGGCTAGCTAAATTGGAGAAGCTTATCACAAGGTTGGTGGCAGGATGATTGATAGTTTGAGTCATAGCAACTTTGGAAAATCATTTACTAAGTCATAGGGAAGTGATCCTATCATACAATTCTATGATCCTGTGATCTGCATCATTGGAGGTGAGAATCCACAACAATAAAATAATAGGTATTTCAAATGTTGAAGTTATAGGATTGTAGATTTAGTGCTACTTAATTGATTTTTCATTTCACTTCCCACAGAAGCTATTCTAGGCTAAGTAGCTAGATAGTACTGTGGATAGAACACTGGGCCTGGAGTTAAGAAGTCTTGAATTCAAATCCAAACTCAGACACTGTATGATCCTGGTGAGTCACAAGTGGCTATCTGACTCAGTTACTTCAACTGTAAAATGGAGATACTAATAGCACTTATCTCCCAGGGTTTTTGTGAACACCAAATGAGGCTTAGCACAGTGCCTGGCATATTAGTAAGTACTCAATAAATGTTTGTTTTCTGGTTTCCTTCCTTCCTATTCTAAACCTTCTTTTTCCTCTTTAAGCCTCCCAGACCTGTCCCTTCTCCTTCTTTTTCAGCTGTGGACCTTACCATTGACTTTACTGAGAAAATTTAGGGCATTTGATGTGAGATTGGTTTTCTCCCTTTCTCTTCATCTCAGAACCCCTGGACATTATCCCTGATCCACTTCTCCTTTCTCGGAGTCTCTGGCCATAAAATGGTCCTTCTTGCCAAGGACAATCCTGCCACATGTACACTTGATTCCATTTACTGGCTTATCCAGTAGATTGTAATCTCAATCATGCCCTCTGTCTGTAGAATTTTCAACCTTTCTCTGTCTACTTGTTTCTCTTTGAAGGCAGTAGCCTTCAAACATTTCCAAGTTGCTGCTATCCTTAAAAAATTTTCCTTTGGCCCTATAATCCCCTAAAATTATCATCCTACGTATCTTCTCCCATTCTCAGCCAAATTCCATGAAAATGTTGTCTCCTACGTGGCAGACTAGTAGCAACCCAGCTGAACTCTCTCAATATTCCCCTCCAAATGACTTAAATTAATACTTCAATTCAAATTTTGGAGCAGAGGTCTTGAAAAATGCTAACTAAGCTTATTATAAAAATAAGAGCTATTCCCCAATTGATAAATGGTCAAAGGATATTAACAGGAAGTTTTCAGATGGAGAAATTAAAGCTATCTATAGTCATATGAAAAAGGATCTAAATCACTCTTGATTAGAGAAATGCAAATTAAAATGTGGTACCTAAGATACCACATCATAACTATCAGATTGGCTAACATGGTGAAACTGGAAAATGATAAATGCTAGAGAAGATGAGGGAAAAATGGAACACTGATACATTGTTGTGGAGTTGTGAACTGATCCAACCATTCTGGAGAGCAATTTGGAACTATGCCCAAAGGGCCGTAAAATTGTGCATACTTTTTGATCTAGCAATACCACTACTAGGTCTATATCCCAAAGAAATCATAAAAAAGGAAAAGGACCCACATGTACAAAAATATTTATAGCAGCTGTTTTTGTGGTGACAAGGAATTGGAAATTGAAGGGATACCCATCAATTGGTGAATGGCTGAACAAGTTGTGGTATATGAATGTAATGGAATACTATTGTTACATTAAGAAATGATGAGGGGGCAGCTAGGTGGTGCAGTGGGTGGAGCTCTGGCCTTGAAGTCAGGAGGACGTGAGTTCAAATCTGGTCTCAGACACACAACACACAACATGTACTAGCTATGTGACCCTGGGCAAGTCACTTAACCCCAGTTGCCTAGCAAAAAGAAAAAAAAAAGAAATGATGGGCAGTCAGATTTCAGAAAAACCTGGAAAGACTTATATGAACTGGTGCTGAGTGAAATGAACAGAATCAGGAGAACATTGTACACAGTAACAGCAACATTGTGCAATGACCAACTTTGATAGACTTAGCTCTTCTCAATGATACAGTGATCTAAGCAATTCCAAAAGACTTATGATGGAAAATGCTATCCACATCCAGAGAAGGAACTATAGAGTCTGAGTGCAGATAGAAGCATACTATTCTCTCTCTCTCTCTTTCTCTCTTTTTTCTTCTGGTTTTTCCCATTTGTTCTGAGTCTTCTTTCACAATATTAATAATGTGGGAATATGTTTAATACGATTGTACATGTAATATCACATTGCATGCCATCTTGGGGAGGAGGATGGGGAGGAAGGATGAAAATTTAGAACTCAAAATCTTATAAAAGTTAATGTTGAAAAAAATGAAATTTATCAAAAGTGAATGTTGAAAACTAAAAATAAATAAAAAAAGAAACACTAAAAAAGTTGTGACATACGATTGTGATGGAATCGTGCTATTGGAAATGATGAGGAAGGAGGTTCAGAAAAACATAGAAAGACCTATATGAACTGATGCAAAGTAAAGTGAGAAGAACTGGGAGATCATTGTGCAGTGTTGTAACAGTAATGTAATGATGTTCAACTATGAAAAACTTGGCTATTCTGATTAATACAATGATCCAAGACAATTCCAGAGGACTCATGATGAATAAATGCTTTCCATCTCAGAAGAACTAATGACCTCTGTGTGCAAATTGAAGTATAATTTTCTGATTTTATTTTTCTTGCTTTTAAAAAAAATTGGCTAGTGTAGAAATATGTTTTGCATGATTTCACATGAATAATTGATATAATATTGCTTGCCTTCTCAGTGGGAAGAGAAGGGTGTGGGAGGGATATAGAATTTGGAACTCAAAATTTAAAAAGAAAAGAATGTTAAATAATCAATGAAAAATATATTTTTAAAAAATGTTATCTCCTCTCTTCTCACTCAACCCTTTAAAAACTATCTTCTCATATTATGAGTCAACTGAAACTGTTCTCTCCAAAATTATCAATGATCTCTCAATTGCCTAGTCTTATAGTGTTTTCTCGGTCCCCAAAGACCTATCTGCCACATTTGACACTGTTGGTTATACTACCCTCCTGCATAATCTTTCCTCTGTTTTTTTTGACACTGTCTTTCTCTTCATTTCTCTCTTACACACTGTTTAACTTCTTCTCCATCTCCTTTACTGTTTCATTATAAATGTCACATATACCCTAACTGTGGTTCCCTAAGCTTCTATCCCAGACCATCTTCTCTTCTCTTTTTATACTTTCTTGATAACCTCATCAGCTCTTATAGGTTTAATTATCATTTCTGTGTAGATGACTTACAGATCTATATAACCAGCTCCAGTCTCTTCCCTAAATTTCATTCCTGCATCTGATTATTAGATAGTTTGAACTGGATACCCTGGAGACATCTCAAACTCAAAATGTCCAAAATCAAATTTATTATCCCTCCCCCTTTGCTATTCCCAAATTTCCTATTTCTGTTGAACCATTTTTCCAGGCTTCCAGGTCTGTAACTTTTTCATTACCTATGACTTCTCCTCTCCTTCACCTCACATATCCAGTCAGTTGCTAAGTCTTGTTTCTGCCTTCATAACAGTGCATGCATCTAACCGCTTCTCTGCACTCACAAAGCTATGACATTAGTTCAAGCTCATCATCTCTTACATAGATTATTGCACTAGCCTTCTAACTTTGTCACCTTACCCAAAGTCTTTCCAAACACTAGTACCTCCTATACACTGTTGCCAAAGTAATTTTCTTTAAATGCAGGTCTTATCATGTTACTCTATTACTCAATCAACTCCATTGCCTCCAGGATCAGACATAAATTTCTCTGTTTAGCTCTTAAATATTTCAAAATATTGCTTCAACCTACTTTGCCAGCCACATTAAACATTAACTTTATCTCCCACTACCCTCTCTCCACTTTAAAGTATAGCCAAACTAGCCTTCTTTCTATTCCATGCATATTGTCATCCATTTCTTGTGTCTTTGCATTGACCATCCTCCATAATTGGAATGCACTTCCTCTTCACCTCTGCCTCATGTAAAGATGCAGCTTAAGCTGCACTACCTTCTACATGAAGCTTTTCCTGATCTGCCTAAACTACTAGCATGTTCTCTCCCAATTAACAATGTTGTATTTATTGCTTTATATTTATTCTGCAAATACTTTTATATATATTTGTTTACTCCCCCATTATAATGTAAGCTTCTTGTGAGTAGGAATCCTTCCTTCCTTCCTTCCTTCCTTCCTTCCTTCCTTCCTTCCTTCCTTCCTTCCTTCCTTCCTTCCTTCCTTTCTTCCTTCCTTCTTACCTCCCTTCCTCCCTCCCTCCATGGAAGCTGAGATGAGGACTTTTCTAGCATACATTCTACTTATAGATGGGAACTTAATGGGACCTGTGCTATGTAGAAATGAGCTAAGTTGAGCTTGTTTGCCTGCAGAGACTAATGTGATTTAGGAGAAAATATACCTTGGAGCACCTAGGTGGTGCAGTAAATAGAGCAGGGCCTGGAGTCAGGAAGATCCGAGTTAAAAATCTGTTTCAGACACTTACTAGCAATGTGACCCTGGGCAAGTCACTTAACCTCTCTTTGCCTCAGTTACTCATCTGTAAAATGGGGACACACTGGAGAGGGAAATGGCAAACTACTCCGGTATCTTTGTCAAGAAAGCCTTATGGACAAAAATCATAGGGTCACATAGAGTCAGTCATACATGAATGAATGAGTGAACAACAAAAACAAATACCCTGGAAGTATTGGGACAAATGTTTGTATCAGTGGTGGGCAACATGTGGCCTTGAGGCTGCAAGTTCCCTATCCCTAGACTTTGTATATTTGTTCTGACTATACCTTTAAAGTAAATATTCTTTTGTAAACGCTAATCAACGTTGAGTGGTTAAATGGAACTGAGTCATTGGCCTTCTGACTATGGAGGGGACCCAACCAGTGGGAGCTCAAGCCAGTGGCAGTAGAGAAAATTATGGGTCAAGCCTCTTAAGGTACTCTAGAACCATGAAAAAAATATGTCCCACCTGAGCTTGAGAGAGAGGACCAACGTATACTCACTACATGTGAGGGCTTATCCAAGATAAAATTGGGCCATTTGCCTTTACAAAAGAGAGACACTCAATCTGGAACTTTCAGTTTGTGTTACCCTAATTTTGGAGATCATTGAGAAATACCAAAAAAAAATGGGGGTGGGGACTTAGGCTATAATAGTCCAGTCATTTTTTCTGGTGTGTATTCCCTAACACGTCAATTCTACTGAGGTGATTTTGCAGAATGTTGCATTTGTTGTTTTATAAAATGTTTAATACCCTGGGCTCAGATTCCCAGATTCATGCAGTTTTCCTGACCTTCCAAAACTCCTAAACAGTTTAAAGTTATAAAATGTCTAGATATGCTGTTCAGTTGGTCTCTTCAAGGTACATTATTTTCCTGAAAGCAATTCCCTAGCATTCTTCATCTGAAGAGGCACCATGTTCTCCCTTGCATTCTGCAGGTGAAGACAATATCTGAGGCAATCTTCACATGTTCCAGACCCCTTTTACATGAAAATTTCTGGAATGAGACAAAGTTAATGGTGGACAGGATACTGGACTTGGAATCAGGCAGGCCTAGATTCAAATCCCACCTCAAACACTTAATAATATCATTCTAGACAAATCATTTAACCACTCTACACCTTAGTTTCTTTATCTGTAAAATGCTGGCTGGACTTAATAGCCTTTTATCTAAGATCTCTTCCAGTTCTAAATGAGTGATTTTATCAATGCAAGTTTCCAGGTCTTACTTACTTTTGATTTGTCTTCAAACAGGTATAAAGTCATTGTTCCTACTTATAGGAGTTTCTAATGTTTTTGACTCCTTTCTCCCTTTTCTCTTCTAGTGGTAAGGGGATCCATCCGGAATGTAACAAATGAGCCAGAACAACAAGAGTCTATCATTGATATCCATGTCAGCAAACTGTACAGGCAGAAGAATAAAGTCTTTCAGCTTATGGAAAGCAGTGAGAGCTGGCAAGGACAGATCAAGACACTATTAGAATGTGGAGTGAAACCAGGAAATGGGGATTTCCTCTTCACAGGCCGAATGTACTTTGGGGAGGCCAGATTAAGCTGTGCTCCTCGTTTCAAAGATTTCCTAAGGATGTATAAAGATGCTGAGAACAGGGGCCTGAATCCATGTGAAATAGGCACAGCCTGAAGATGAACGGTTAGATTAGAAATCCTCCTTTGCCTCCCAAGAAAACCTCATTCCACCTGCACTTATGCCTGACAAATTGACTGTCATAGTGAATACTATTAATTTATTGGAAAGCAGCTTCCAGAAGAACTAACAATTGGAAGGCAGGTCCCATGGGATTTCTTTATAATACCAGGAGCTGTTATACTAATAAAGGTACGAGCCAAATTGGATGCTATGTACCCCAAATGTTTTGCTTAACCAATTGGAAGTCTTGAAAAATGCAAACTAAGTTATTATATTTTAAAGCATTTTTAATTAGAAACAGACTCGAATATTTTAGATAAACTACTTTTGTATCTTTTAATACCATTAAAAAAACATAAGATGTAGTATTTGGTCTGATATAAAACTTTAACAACGATGCTTTGTAAAAAGCTTAGTGTATATTTTGAAGTAATTTCTTATGAGAGAAGTTTATGGAGTCAAACATTTTGATTTATTTTTTTCATGTTTCCTTTTTTTAATTTTAATTTTTTAACTATGATTGACAGTCACCATCATCTTTAGGCTGGTAAATTATTTCCATTTCAGAGAAATAAAGCTCCCTGGATTTGTGAGAGTTGTTTAAGATTTCTTTCCTCCTTTTCCCCAGTCCCAGTGAGGTATTATTTACTACTTATTCCCCACTAATGACCAGTTAGAGTGGTGGCTATGCATTTCAAGGATCCATTCACTAGAAGGCCTACTTTGAGATGACTCAGATGGAGTGGGAGCCTGTGGACACACCCACTTTAATCTACCCAAATTATTTTGTACGCTCTGCCACATTAATCTCCTAAAAATAATTCCAGGAAAATTTTCAAGTAGGTTTACTCATCTCTTGGGCCTAGATTTGAGTAGTTAGATGTTGAAAGCTCCCTACCAACCATACTTCACTGTGACATCTTACCCATGCCTTCCACTCCTGAAAATATCCCTTGTCCATATTTATATTTAAATTTTTTCCATCCTCTTCTTCATGCCACTAACATTTATTGAGCACTTGCTTGGTAGGATAGAAATAAAGTTTCAACCAGACACCACCTAGTCCTTCCTCTGCACCATGTGGAATGACATAGGCAACAAACTTCCCTTCATCCTAAATCTTTTACTCTCCTTTCTTGAATTAGCTATTACTGAAACATGGCTGCTTTAGATGACACAACCTCCTTGGATGCCTTTCTAATACTGACTATACTTATACCTTCACTAACTCTCCTTGGCTCACTGGTTGAGATGGCAGAGTTGAAATACTACTTGCTCCCTATTGCCACTTCTAGATTCTTCCCCTACCTCTATCACTCAGTAACTTCTCCTTTGGGATTCATGTTATTCATATTTATGGTCCAATCAAAATCTTGGTAGCTATACTCTACCCCCCAGTCACTCCTCTTTCTTCCTCAATGGGTTTGGTATTTGGTACATGGCATTTTTCCTTCATCCTCACCTGCCCTCCTACTAGGACATCATATATATATATATATATATATACATATATATATATATATATATATAAAAATACGTATATATATACGTATATATATGTATATACGTATATATATGTATATATACGTATATATATATGTATATACATATATATGTATATACATATATATATGTATATATATACGTGTATATATATGTATATACATATATATATACGTGTATATATACATACGTATATATATACACATATATATATGTATATACATATATATGTATATACATATATATATGTATATACATATATATATGTATATATATACGTATGTATATATACACGTATATATATATGTATATACATATATATACACGTATATATATATACATATATATGTATATATACATATATATGTATATATATATATATGTATTCTTGAACATGGAAATGTTGTGTATATATAGCACTTCCATGTTCAAGAATTCTGAAATCACCTCATCCAACCATAATGAATTGGCTTTTCACCTGTCCCTCTGCTTTCGCTTGCAAAAACCTATTTTTCATCTTCACTGTAACCTCCAGTCCCTTGATCCCTCAATTCTCTCTCAGGCTATCTCCCCTGAACTAGCCACTCTCCCCACATCTTGACCCCTTGGTGAACCAATTCAACTCTATACTGTCTTCTTCTCTTGAATACCTAGCTTGCTTATTTTGCCAACTAAACCCTGCCAAATTCTCAGTTTTTCCCACCATTCATCACCTGCAATGCTACACATGTACTGCTGAACAAAGATGTAGAAAATCACATAACCATTCTGACTGGGCACACTACCAATTTATGTTAAATAACCTCAACAGGGTCTTCGCTGTTGCTAGACAATCCTTCTTTGCCTGCCTTATCAACTCACTATCCCACTCTCCACAGTAGCTCTTCCAAATCTTTTTATTCCTCCTCAAGCCTCCTATGGTTCTCCCTTCTCCCATCCTCTCAACCAAGAACCTTGCTTCATATTTTACAGAAAAAGTTGAGGCCCTTTGCTGTGAGCTCCCTCTTCTCCCTTCTTCTTCCTATCACTCAGTGATCTGTCAGTCAAATGCCTTCTGCCATTATCTCCTCCTTCACCCCAGTGTTACGTGATGTTACTCAGTTGTATCCAACTCTTTGTGACTCTATTTGAGATTTTCTTGGCAAAGATCCTGGAGTGGTTTGCCATTCCTCCATTTCATTTTACAGATGAGAAACTGATGCAAAAAGGGTTAAGTGACTTGCACAGGGTCACACAGCTAGTTAATAGTCTTAAGCCAGATTTGAATTCAGGAAGATGAATTTTCCTGACTCCATGCCTGACACTGTATCCACTGTGTCACCTACCTGTCCCTCTACATTATGGGGTAGCCTTACTCTTAACCCCTCTATTTGCTCAAGTGATCCCATTCCATCCTATCTCCTCCCCCTCTGTCATCCCACTTTTTAACTTATTTTCAATCTTTCTTTTGGCTCATTTCCCATTGCCTACAAACATGCCCATGTTTTTTTTCCCCCAAAATCCTCGCCTGACCCTTCTATCCCTACTATCATCCTATATCTCCTCTGCCATTTGTAGCTAAACTTCTTAAAAAGGCTGTCTACAATAGATGCCTCTACTCTACTCTCTCTCCTCTTACTCTCTTCTTAATGACTTATTATCTGGCTTCCAACCTTATCACTTCACCAAAACTGTTCTTTCCAAAGTTACTAATGATCTCTTTGGTACCAAATCCGATGGCTTTTTCTCAGTCCTCATTCTCCTCCTTGATACTCTCTTATCTCTAGGTTTTCAGGATGTCACTCTCTTCTGCTTCTTCTCTTACCTGACAACTCCTCTGTCTCCTTTGCAGGATCCTCTTCCACATCATGTCCTCTAACTGTAGATGTTCCTCAGGGTTCTGTCCTGAACTCTCTTCTTCTATACAACTTCTCTTGGTTATCTCATAAAATCCAATGGATTTAATTCCAATCTCTATGCTGATGATTTTCAGTTCTACTTCTTCTGCCCAAACTCTCTGCTGACTTCCAATCTTGTATCTACAACTTCCTTTCAGACATCTCAAACTGAATGTCTAGTAGACATCTTAAATTCAACATGTCCAAACTAGAACTCATTATCTTTCCCCCTAAATCCTACTACCTTCTCTATTACTTTAGAGGGCCACATCATCCTCCCAATCCCTCAGACTCACAACCTGAATGTCATTCTTGACTCCTTACAATCTCTTACCCTCCAGGTACAATCTGTTGCCAAGGTCTGTAGATTTAACCTTTGCAGCATTTTTTGAATATGGCCCCTTCTCTTCTCCGAGACTGCCACCTAGTGTAGGCTCTTACTACCTCATAACTTGACTGCTGCAATATCCTGTTAGTGGGTTGGCATGCCTCAAGTCTCTCCCTACTCCAATTCATTCTCCATTCAGCCACTAATATGATTTTCCTAAAGTATTAGTCTGACCATATCATTCCCTACTCAACAAACTTCAATGATAAGGAGGCCCCATCACCTCCAGGATCAAATACAAAATTCCCTGTATTATTTAGCTTCCTCCTACCTTTTCAGTCTTCTTATATCTTACTCCCCACCACATACTCTTCGATTCCAGTGTCACTGGCCTTGTGACTGTTCCATGAACAAGACACTCCATCTCTCAGCTCCAGGCATTTTCTCTGGTTCTCCCCTATGTCTGGAAGGCTCTCCCTTCTCAACTCTGCTTCCTGACTTCCCTGGCTTCCTTTAAGTTCCAGCTAAAATTTCATCTGCTACCACAAACTTTTTCCTAGCTCTCTTAATTCTAATGTCTTCTCTCTTACTTATTTTTCCCCCCTATTTTTCCTGTATATACCTTATTTATATATGTTTGCTTTAATGTTGTCTCCCCCATTAGATTATGAGCTCTTTGAAGGTAGGGACTATGTTTCAACTCTTTTTGTATCCACAGTGCTTAGCACAATGCTTGGCACATAATAGATACTTAATAAATATTTATTGATTGAAGTACAGGATTCAGGTCTCTGTCTATGAAAGTATTAGCTTTAATCAGGATATCTCCACTAATTCACATGAAGGGGTGACAAATAACTGGCGTATCAACCAGCCCTTTTGTGGCTAAACTCTTTGAAAAATCCATCTGGGTAAATGCCTCTATTTTCTCTCCTCTTACTCACTTCTTAACCCTTTGCATTCTGGCTTTAGACCTCATCATTACACCAAAACTGCTCTCTCCCCAGTTACTAGTGATCTCTTAATTGTCATATCCAATGGCCTTTTCTCAGTCCTCATTTTCCTTGTCCTCTGCAGCCTTTGACATTCTTGAACACCCTCTTCTCCTTGGTATTCTCTTCTCTCTAGGTTTTGAGAATATCACTCTCTCTTGGTTCTCTTCCAATATATCTGACTACTCCTTCACTGTCCCTTTGCTGGATTGCCCTCCAGATATACCCTCCAGTCACAGGTCCTGGACCCTTTTCTCATCTTTCTACTATGTTGCCTGGTGATCTCATAAGCTCCCATGTATTTAATTACATTTATTTTAATTATTCTAAGCTGATGATTTCCAAATCTACCTATCTTGCCCTAACCTCATTTCTGACCTCCAATCTTCTATCTCTGACTGCCTTTCAGACATCTTAAACTGGGCATCTAGTAGACATTTTAAATTAAGGGTGTCCAAAACATTGTCTTTCCACCTAAATTCTCCCCCACCTCCTAACTTTCCTATTGCTGTAGAGGACCAAACTACCCTCCTACTTTAGGCTTGCAACTTAGGTGTCTTTCTGGACTCCTCACTATTTCTCACCCTCCAGATCCAATCAGTTGCCAAGGACTGTCAATTTCACCTTTGCAACATCTCTTGAATGTTCCCCCTTCTCTACTCTGATACTGCCACTACTTTGATGCAAGCCATCTTCACCTCACACCTGAACTATTGCATTATTCTTTTGGTGGGTTGGCCTGCCTTAAATCTCTCCCCACTCTAATCCATTCTCCATTCAGCCACTAAAGTGATTTTCCTAAAGGTCAGATCCAACCATGTCCCCCTCTCCCTCCACTTAATGAACTCTAGTGACTCTCTGTCACCTCCAGGATCAAATATAAAATATACTGTTTGGTGTTCATAGTCTTTCATAACCTACCACTCCTCTCCCCTTTTCCAATCTTCTTATACCCTATAGTCCACCGTGTACTTTCTATTGCAATGATACTGGCCTACTGGCTGTTTCATGAACAAGTTCCATGTCTCAGCTCTGGGCATTTTCTCTAACTATCCTCCATGCCTGCAATTTTCTCCATCTCTGCCTCATCTCTGCCTCCTGAATTCCCTGGCTTCCTTGAAGTGCCGATTAAAATCTTACCTTCTTATCTTATCTTTCCCAATCTCTCCTAATTCTAATGTATTCCCTTATAATTATTTCCTGTTTTTCCTGTATTTAGCTTGTTTGTACAAAAGCGTTTATTGTTTCCTCCTTAGATTGGTCCTTAAAGGCAGGGGCTGTCTTTGCCTCTTTTTGTATCCCCAGCACTTAGCACAGTAACTGTGTATTGATGGAATGGCTTTTTTCTTCATATTTATTGCCATCATTCTATCTTCTCCTACCACATTCACCTCTTTTTCTTTCTCCCCTTGCTTCTCTGTTTCTCTAAAATGAGGACATTGAACTATGATCTCTAGATCACTTCCAACACTCTTACTTCACTTTGACTAATCAATCATAAGTGCAAACACAGGACATACTGCCACCAGTAGATTAAAACCTGAAAAGATTGAAAGGATCAGTTCTAGGAAGCTGCTTGAGGCACACACTGGTTAAGTGACTTGCCCAGGTTCACATAGCTAAATGCCAGACAAGATTTCATTCCAAGCCTTGAACTTAAACTACTACAGGACAATGCTAATTTTTGATTAATCAATCAACAAATCACTGATGATTATCTGAAGGTTAGTGTTGGGTAAACCCAATCAAACTATGACTAATATGTAAATATTTTACATGACTGCACATATATAGCCTATATCAAATTGGTTACCATTTTAGGAAGAGGGAGGGGAGGGAGAGAAGAAGAAAAATTTAGAACCAAAAATTTTATAAAAATGAATGTTAAAAATTGTCTTCTTATATAATTGGAAGAAAAAACCCAGTACACTAAAAAAACAAAATACCTGAGAGCTTTACTAAGGAAAAATCAGCTCTTTTTCATGGATTTGTAGACTATTAGAATGAGAAGGGACCATAAGGATCATCTAGTCTAACTCTCCATTTTATAGGTGAGGTCCAGATAAATGAAGTGATGTTCTCAAGGTCAAAGATCAAGTTAGTGATAGGATTTGGAGTATCACAGGATCCCTGAGTAGGGCAGGACCTAAGGCTCTCTAAGCTAACCTTTACCTGAGAAAAAATCCTCTGCAATAGCCCTGACAAGTAACTTCTTGGATCAAAGATTCCCTGCCTCTCTGCTATCCTACTTTTGTTTCCTGTACCTAGCAGTACTAGGAAAAAGAAAGGAGATGTCTGTTATCCTGCCTTTCCTTGAAAGGAGGATTTTATCCAACTTCTAGCTTTTCTCTAACTCTAATAGGTCAACCTCTTTGACCATAATGCAATCTGATTTGCAGTTTAATCCTGACTAGTTCACCACCTTCTCCCATTCCATCTACCAATGAGCTAATAACAGATAAGACCTAAAGTGCCCACTCAGCTCCTCTTCCCCATATGTATACTGCACTCTCACAGTAAGGCTGTACAAGTCAATTCTTGGATACCCAACAGGTTTCCACTCTATACATTTGCCACCCCTTGCCTACCCCCAGGACCATGAAAAACCAAAGGTCTGAAGAATTCACAGGCTTCAATGGCATGGCAGCAACAACAGAGCTAAGCCAAAGAATTGAGGAATAGAAGGAACTGTGGAGCAGAAGATACAGCAATGGAGTCTGGAATCAAATCGAGCCTCAGACACAAGCTGTGTGATCCTGGGCAAATCACAACTTCTATTTGCCTTTTGTCCCTCATCTGATAAGTGAGGATAATAATAGCACTTATTTCCCAGGGTTGCTGTGAGAATCAAATGAGATAATTAATAACTGTAAAGCATAGAGCCTGGTGCATAGTAAGCTCTATACAACTATTACAATTATAATTATTATTGTTAACTGGGACGTGATACATATATGACTGTGTAGCACTACAATAAGCCTGTGGGAAAGAGGCTGAGATGACTTTCAGGTTCAGCATCCAGAAAAACCACATTCAAATGGAATGAATCAGAAGGTGAACAATAAGGGGGAAAAGACTGTAATTACCGAAAGGAGGAAGAAAAATCAATTAAAGACTTTGAGTGTGTGCAGATAAGCCAGCATATTAAAACTAGAAGGGAGTAAGGCTTCCAGATCAGGTAAAAGTCCAGTTATCTATGACTGAATATTACAAGACAAAGGAAAATGAATCAATACCTACTGAGGCAGAACACCTGTGGATTCCCAAGAGAGCATAGAACCACAGAAGTATATTCCTGAATGGTTTACAACAGAAGTAAGAATTGTGAGTGCAGAATGTATGGCCTATATAATTGCCAGAGTAGGAAAATTTGAAACCATGGTGGCAAGTCTCACCAAAGAAACAAAAGAGAGAATAACTTAATGGGAATGCAAATAGATGGAAGGGGACAATCTGGAAGAAGAAAAACAAAGAGCTCCTCTTCATTAAAAGAAAAATTAAATAAAATTAATTAAAAGAAAATATGGTCTCCATACAGGTAAAACATATTGATTTTGAAGACAGGATGAGTACAGACAACTTAATGATCATATGTCTTCCAGAAGAAAACAAAAGGTTTTAAAAAATTTGAACACTATAATGCAAGAAATAATACAAGAAAACTGCACAAAACTTTTGAACAAAGAAAACAAAGTGCTAGTAGATAAAAATCCGTAGGTTTTTCAGAGAAAAAAAAAGAAACATAGAACTCTCTGTTGCAAAAATCAATATACAAGATGGTTAAATTTGAGAATTCAGTTGATAAATACCAGATCTGCCAAGCAAGTAGGAGTCAAATATAAAGAAATGGAAAATTTAATATCATGCGTGTATTCTTCACCTACCATGGAGAGCAGGAAGGAATGGAATAATGTATTTTGAAGAGCAAAGGTGCTCAATATGCAACCCAAGGTGACCTACCTTGAAAATTTGAGCCTAATTCTTAATTTAAAAAAAGATAGAGTTCAACAAAAAAGCATTCAAAACACTCCTAGGAAGCAAACTATATTTGAAAAAATTATTTGTTTTTTAAATACCTCAGACAAGATAATACAATGTAATAAGAGAATTTTAATAAAGCTGCTATTTTGCCTGAGACAGCAGGTCATATATTTAGCTGAAGCTTTTTGGACCTTCAGAAGCTTAACTCAGGTGATTAACAAGTTAAGGATAAAAGAATTTCTGGCTCAGCTTTATTAACTTTATTCATGATGAGCATTTTCTGGCTAGTTGTATATTCCAGAACAGATCCCTCTGTCTTTATGATCAATTTACAAATTGACCTGATGTAAATTTTCCCTTCCTGCTATCCTTGATACTAGGTTTACTTTGAAACCCCTTTCCTCTCTACTTTGCCTGCTGTAAAATTTACAAGTTTATCTTTGAAATAAAAATTTTACCTTTTTTCAGGCCACTGTAAAATGCCACCATATCTTTCTTGCTGATGTAGCTAAAGGCTGTATAAGAATTCTAAAAAAATCTATTTGTTATTCACTGGTTATTTAGATACCCTAACTCTATTCTTCAAGCATATAATAAATTTGTTATTGAAATGTCTCTGCATGTTGAGAAATATGATTGCCAGTAGTACCTATGAATGAATCCTTAGGTCTTTCCATATCAAATTGCTGAGCCACAAAGGTCACCAATATGTCAGAAGGATTGAGTTTATCAATCTAGAAGTCCTCCAGGGCACATCAGGTAAAATTTACCTAAGGAAGTTTCTGAGCAGGAAAACACGACTAACTGGTAAAGTTACTGTTTCTTCTAGAAAATTGCAGAGACTGGTTAGAGAATTGTGTACTTCTCTGTATTGTCTCTTGCACTTGAATAATTAATTATTTATAAACTATTGAATTTGAGAGTGCTCAGACTGACAGCCACATCAATCTCTGATGAGTATGGCATTGCAAGAGCACTGTTAGCGGAAAGCGAGCTTTGAGCTAAGAAACTCTGGGATCTTAACAGGTGAGACTGGGTATTTTCCAAACCCTGTGCCCTTTCACCCCATTTTCTGACAGGCAAATAAGCAAGAGACTGGTTTACCTGTCATTTATCAGTACTGTACTGTCTTGGCTACTTATAGGTCTGTTGTTTAAAGATAAAGTCTGATATAAAACTCTGATTCAAGTGGTCAGTGATCAATTTTAAGATCCCTTTACAATCTAATCTGGTCTGGTAACAATAGTACAAATCTGACATAAGCCTCAATTTTATTGGGTGTGAGACATAATTTGGGGGGAATCTCTCAGATCTGATTGTCAATTTATTTGTTGCTGTGACCATACATTTTTTTTTCTGGTCTACTTTGGGACTGATAAGAAAATTTGTAGTCAACAATAATTTTTTGAGGGATTTCTCAGGCAATTTGAGTAATTCTGGTCTGGTAATTTGGTCCAAAAATAATTTTTGAATCCTTCGCCTTCTGTTCTGATTATTCCTGATTAAATTAACTCCCAGTAAGGGACCTGGTCAGTCTCTGTCTTCCAAAGAAACTCCTTTGGGTTGTTTCATAATTCTGGTTTGTGGCAATCATCTGCAGATTTGGAAGTTAAAATTGTTCCCGGTTTAATTTACTCCTGATACTCAAGCTCCAGCTTGCTTAATTCTGAGAAAAAGAAAAAAAATGTACTATGAAACAGCTTGCCCCCTCCCCATACCAGCTTGAGCCCTCCTAACCTGAGAAAGGCCTAAAACCTGCATTGGCCAGGAGAAAGACATTTTTGGCCCACTCTGAGCTTAACCTACCATAATGCTTTGCATCCTCTAGCATAACAGACATGCTTTTCTTTGTTCTCTGAGTGAACCCAAAATGCCTCTTGTGTCGATAGCTATAAGGCCAGATGAAGCTGACCAGGAGCATTCTTCTGTTTATGACTGACAAGGAATAGGCACCTTGAACCACACACTGTCTTGAATAATGGGACTTTTCTTATCTTGGTATTTTATGGACACTTATGGTTTTTTTTTTTAAAAGCAATTGGGGTTAAGTGACTTGCCCAGAGTCACACAGCTAGTAAGTGTCTGAGGCCACATTTGAATTCAGATCCTCCTGACTCCAGGGCTGGTGCTCTATCCACTGTACCACCTAGCTGTCCCAGGACACTGTTATGTTATATGCTGTTATGACATCCATGTTTTACGAATCTATCATATTAAGAAATTCCTTTGTCATATTATGATTAACACATATGAAGACTATATTTTTGGCTGACAGGCATCCTGAGTCAGAATTGCTCTGAAGATATAAGGTCCTCTTCAATTGTCTTTCCTTGAATACGTTTCAAATGACTCCCATGTATGGATGCAGACGTATCACCTGCTTTGAGAGAAATAACCATATACATGCAACCTAATTCTGTTTGTTCTTTGCTCAAGGCTCTGGTTAAGAGTGAACCCCATTCTGTTTGTTCTTTTTGAACAAGCCTCTGGTGTCAGTTGCCAGTTGCCAGTACAAACTGTAGAAATAGCCAAAATACAACATCCTTGGCCCTGTGAAGATCTTTTGAAATTGAAATCTTGCATAAACTTAATTGCTGAAGCTTCATATCCAAATTAGCAGGAATTGTCTGTGATTATTGCAAATCTAATGCTGACCTCACTTTTCTGCAAAACAGGGACTTCCACTGTTCCCTTGGTTAAACTTTTTAGTAGGAGATATAGTTTGAGAACTGGCAGGAAAGACTGGGACTCTTCTCATCCTTGTGGCTGATTCTGGAGTTCAAGGAGTGGTGTAAGGGGTGAGGATGAGAAAAAAGGAAGATTTACTCTTTGTAGAAATTAACTAAAAAGAATTGGTCTCTCATGCATTAATTACTCCTGAAAACTTGGTTTGAAAACTCTGACATATCCTGATGGGATTTTGGGGGCAAGGGGATCTTTTGTTATACAAAATACCCCTCTTTTGACACTTCTCATTCTCCAGAGATATTCTTTTCTAGAAAACTCTCCAGAGAAAAGAAAAAAAAATTCTTATCTGGTGTATACAAAATTTAATTCTAGAGGAAAACTTTCACTTTTCTGTTGTAAATAATTAAACACTGTCTAGGTAAATTACAAATAAAAATAGATTGGAATGGATTTTGCTTCTGTGAGGAAAAATTCTGAGAAGTTATGGAGGTCTGGCACCTGAGGCAGGAGGGTAGGACAGGAAATCTCTTAAAATAATAGGGATTTCCTTCAAGATAGGAATAAAGAATAATTTGTAAACTGAAAACAGTCTCTATTTGCCCAACCTTATACTGCTCCTTTGATCTCTAAGGAACTTCAGTTTTATTCTGTAATAAGTGTTGACAGTATATCCCTCTGGATCAATTTTTGATACATCCGATACCTAGGGCCATCTGGTCCAGTAGCTGTGTTATTGCAATGCCTCAGGTGAGCTTATACTTCAGTAGGAGTAAATGGATCCTGGAATGAACTTCTTACATCAGCTGGAGTATCATACCATGGTACTACTTCATATAAAATTATGGGGAAAGTGGCACTGATGAGGTTTGGGGTTGTTGGGAACCCCAAAATGTCAAGGTACAGGGCAGCATCTGTCTGGAATGAATTCATGCACTCAAACCTTCTTCCAGTCACATGACAAGGTTTATAAAAGTGGGAAGTGTTCCTGGTGAACCTGCAACTTAATGGGAGTGAGACTGATGCTTGTATACAAAAAGGACCTTGAAAGGATCTGGATGAAATTAAGGAGTGGTAAATACATGCAAATAGTTTGAAGTGGATCTAGAGCACAGTGAAAGGAATGTCAAGTAAACTAATTTGGTGATCTAGGTGGGCTTGGGTGCGTCAGTTGCCTTGGGTGGAGGCACCATTGATTTGGGCTGCTGAAATGTATGGGAAAATTCAGAGACTAGTTGCTCTCAAAGACATGGTCTTTTCCTTTTAGGGGTCTAGGTTCCATCACCCCATCATTACTGAATCCAAATACTTCTTCAAAATTTTCATGTAAAATTTTTGTTGTGATCTGATATGCTCATGACACCTCATGAGTTGTTTTTTTGTAAGTACAAAGTCTTAATCTCTGTAATTAGGTGCTTCTTCCATATACTTTAATGTTTTAGCCTGAAATTTTATCTGAGAATTATTGCATTTAAAGTCACCCTGCACTTTTTGAGAAAACTGACAGATTCTTTTGAAAGTTTGGTCTGTTTTTATAATTCCTAAAATTTTCAATCCATTTTCTTTGAAAATCAGATGGCTGTGGATTGAAAGAATTGTTTGGTGGTGCTCAAGTTTATTTAAAATATTATTATCAATTTCTCTTTTTGATTTTTCTACTACCTTTGTTAAAAATATCTAAGGGGCATCCAAATACTGGTTTTGTAACTAATTTCATTATGTCTTATTTCCTGAAGGACTTGTCCTATGTCAGCTTCCTTTCTGTTCTCATTTTCAGTTCTCTGTTCAGATTCTTATTCAAATTACTATCTATGTCTTCAGTGGGCAGTACAAAATCAATGACTTCTGAATGCTGACCCTCAGTGGCTATCTGGAAATCTTCCAAAATAAGCATGGAAGAAGACAGAGAATTCCCTTTTGATATGATGAGTGGTATACAAAACCTCTTCACAGGACAAAGTACCTCAAGAGGTGCCATATTTGTTGGGATTATTGACTCAATTAATGACTATAAATTGGAGCACAGTACAATAACCTTGTTGGTTCTTCTTGCACTTGTTAAGAGTGTAGACTTTTACCTGGCATCCAATATATCTGAAAGTGAGCTTCTGACCATGATAATTTTCTCACACATAAGAAATTAAAATATATGTATTTTAAAATAAAAAACTAAAACAAAATATGTATAAAAACATAAAGATATAAAGATTTCTATTTGCTGATGACATGATGGTTTACTTAGAAATGCTAAGGAATCAGCAAAGGTACTGATTGATACAATTAATAGTTTTAGCAAAGTTGCAGTCTACAAAATAAACTTTCAAAACATCAGTTGCATTTCTAAAAAAACCCAAAAAACAAAACCAAGGAAGTAATAATAGAGAAGTTTGATTCCAAATAATTATAAAATTCACAAAGTGTGTGGGGATCATTCTACCAAAGCACACAAAATATTTGTATAAATTCAATTATAAGCTGCTCTTTAAAGAAATAAGATCATTTTAAATAGCTAGAGGAATATTCAGTGCTAGACAATGCCAATACAAGAATAATGAAAATGAAAACAAAATTAATTTATTATTTTAATTCTATAGCAATCATCAAAGAGATGCTTTACAAAACTTGGTAAAATAATAATAGAATTCATTTGGAAAAATGAAAGGTCTAAAGTATCAATGTATTGCAAGTGAAATTAATTTAGACTGAAGCACAATGCTCTGAGCATAATCAATTTATTGGTAAGGCTAGCAATTAGCAATAAAAAGGGTCTCTCAGGTCCTCAGCAAGCCAAAAGATCCTAAAGAGGGCTGACAGATTATTTTTATGGACAAAAGGAGGAGTATACCAAAACTAGAAGGCAGTATCATAACTGGAGAAAACAACAAATTGGTTACAAAATCTGCCACATCTTATGTGGGGAAATCAATGATTGGTTACAAAGTCTGAAGCATCACAAACATGGAGGACCATATGATTGGCTGGAAATTGAGAATGTGGACTAGTAACAATCCCTCCTTCTGTCTAGCAAATTTTGATTGATTTAGTTCACCTACAAGAATAACTAGTGGCATATAGATAACAGATTTCTTATTATACAAGGACAGCTATTGGTATAGAAATAACAGGTTTTCTTTTAATTAAAGTGATTTATAGGGAAACTGAACTTTTAAACTTAATTCAGATAGAAAAACTGAGCTTCTGAACTCATGAACTTCTGAACTTAAGTCACTGACAAAGAAAACTTGGCAGGCGGCTACATAAAATGTTGGCAATTGTACAGGATAGAATCAATTACAAAATATATTCAATTTTATTTTCTCAAATGGAAATGATGAAAAGAGATAGGAATAAAATGGGAAAAGCCTTTCCAGACCTCAGTGATCATTGAAACTATCTGATATTGGTTAAAAAATAGAAAGACAGATCAATGGAATAGACTGGACAAGAGAGAATCAGGAACAATAGAATTCAATAAACCAGTGTTCAGTAAACTGAAAAACAAATTACTTAGGAAAGAACTCCTTATTTGATTTAAAGAAAAATGAAGTGGAAAACTGGAAACCAGTCTGGGAGAATTAAGGTTTAGACCAGAGGTTCCCAAACTTATTTGGCCTACCACTCCTTTTTTAAAAAAAAAATTTCTTAGTGCCCTCCCCCCACCATCCTGGAAATCTACTTTAACCCTTTAACTTTTAAAAAAAAATTTGGGTCATTTCAAAAAAATATAAAATATTTTTTAAAATGATGCATCTTAAATTTAATAATTTATTGTGAATTTGTGGGTTTTTTCCTGCATTGAAATTTCAATGATGCAATATTGTGTCATGTAACTATTTAGCATTGTATTGTAAACAAGTCATTACATGCACATATTCCTGCCAATGCATGCTGGACTTCCTGACAATGTACAACACATTTGCCTGCTGACACTTGCTTGTTAAGATCTGTCAGCGGACTTGGCCACTAATTGTATATAACTTGCATTTTGTGTGTTTATTTGGAAAATAATGTAATCACCAAGACCCTGTTACACACAGATAAAACATGTGTGAATGGTTTTTCAAAATTTTCTCTTCTTTCTCTATCTTCTCTTCTTTCCTTATGCTTCCACCACCCCCTTATTTATATTCAGTGCCCTCCCTATTTCACTTGAGGTTACTACCGCCCCCCCTGGATTATTCCAGCACTTTCCAGGGGGTGATATTCCTGACTTTGAAAACCTCTGAGTCTTTAGACCAAAACCTTACACCATAGTCCACAATACATTCCTAATGAATATGTGACCTTAATGTTAAAGATCATACTATTAAAAAAATCCAAAGAAAAGCACATCATATATCTTTCACACTTATGGGTAGGAGATGTATTCTTATCCGGATAAGAAATAGAGGCATTTACAAAAAATAAAATAGATAACTGATTGCATGAAAATGAAAACCTCCCTTGTAGACAAAATTAATCCACCTAGGATAGGAAGACAAGCAAATGAGAAAAAACATCTTTGTATCAAATTTCTCTGATAAGGGTTTGGTATCCAAGATACATAAACAATTAATAATATATAGCTCACATATATATGTATGCATGTATATGTATGTAGATGCATATGTATATACATAATACATACATTAAATTGTCATATACATATACACATAAAACACATATTATATACATAGAACCATAAAAATACATATAAAACCAAGTCATTTCCCAATAGATAAGATAAATGATAAAAAGATATAAACAAATAGTTCTCAAAAGACCTGTTACAAACTATTGACAAATATATGAAAAAATGCTCTAGATCACTAATAATATGAGAAGTGCGTGTTAAAACAACCTTAAGGTTTCACTTCATGCCCTGCAAATTGCTAAGATGACAACAAATGGTAATAGTTAACATTGGATGTATTGTGGGAAGACAGGAGCACTAGTGCTTTGTAGAAGGATCTATGAATCAGAACAACCATTTTGAAATTAATTTGAAATTGTGCAAATAAAATGACTAAAACATCCATACTGTTTGACACAGAGATTCTATTACTAGTACCCCAAGAAGATCATTGATAAGGAGAAAGTCCCCATATATATGCGAAAATATACTAGCACTTTTGTGATAGCAAAGAATTAGAAACAAAACAGAAGTTCATGGATTGGAGAATGGGTAAACAAAATTTGGTCCATGAATGTTATGGAATATGACCATGCTGTGAGAAGCGAAAAATGTATACAGAAAAGCGTGCAAATATCTACATGAACCAATGCAAAGTGAAATAAACAGAGCTAGAAAAATATACACAATGCCTACAACAATGTAAATAACAACCATGAAAAAATCAAAACTGAATCTTGCAAAACTGTAAAGAACAGCCATGGCCCAAAAGAAGAGATATGAAAAGACACCCCTACTCACCCTACATCTTTACAGGGGTGGGAGGTCCATAAGTATTGTGCATTGCACACATTTTCAAGGATTTTTTTTAGGTATTTATGAATCTTCTTGATTTTCCTTTTGTAACTGTTTTTTAATCTTTCAAAATGCTGTTTGTTATATGAAATGACTCTCTGGGAAGGGAAGAAGGTTAGATGTTGTGGGAAAATACAGTGATGTAAAAATAATAAAATTCATTAATAAAAACATCTTAAAAATCAACTGCAAAATAATAAGTGGAGTGTTTAGAAAATAGTTTGAAAAGATCTAATGGTTTAAATGGATTTCAAACAGTTTGATTCAATGTGTGAAATAGAAAATAAAAACTAATGTGTACACAGGTTCTATTAAAAGAAGCACAGTGTCTAGCATAAGGGATTTAATAGTTCCAGTTATATTTGCCTTGATTGTGGTATCGTTTTTGGTTGTGGAGTATTTTGTTCAGTTTGAGTGCTACTCTTTAGAAAAGTTATTGACAAGCTGGAGTATATGAAGAGAAGGGCAATTAGGGTAGTGAGGGGTCTAGAAAACTTGCCATGTTGAGGTAAGTTTAAGGAATTGAGGATGTTTACCTCAAAGAAGAAAAAACTTATGGTTGTAATAAAAGATCTTTTTACAGAGGGATTACTTCAAAAGGTATAAGCAATAAGAACGTACAAACTGATTCTCCCCCTATGCATAGGAGGTATAATCTTGTCAATCTCCCCCAGCTCAGTCTCTGAGGAGGGGAAGAGGATTAGGTTCATGATTTAGCAAAGCAGAGTTCCAAGTCCAAGTCCAAGTACAAAAATCCCACATTGGATTTGAGTCCTAGGCACTCTGATTTCTCAGGGCTTCCATGCCAGCATATTTGGCTATACTACCCTACCTGCAATCTTGGCTCCAAGGTCAAACTCCTTGGCTCAAACTTTCAGTCCATGAGATTCATCTTGGGCACCTGAGTACAAACAACACAGGAGAGAAACAACCCTTTCCTCCATTCCCAGCCCTGTTTCTTAGAGCTGGGGTAAAAGAGAGGTAAGCAGGGAAGGCAAAACCCTTCTCTCCTACTGGTTCAGTTCATGGTATACGTGCTGTGTACCCCAGATAGTCACTGGAAAGAGTGCAGCTGAAAGATGGTAAAAGAAGAAAGAGCAAAATATCTAAGTCTCACCAATTTTAAAGATGTAGGAAGCCAATCAAAGGAGGCTACCTGAACCCACATGGTAGGGAACATAAGATCTATACTAAGGCAAAATGGGTATGCCTAGACCAGCCTTGAGATTACAAAAAGACAGATGTTTTTAAGAACTAAGGCATCTAGGTGGTGCAGCAAATAGAGCAAATAAGGCAAATACAGAATTGGACCTGGAGTCAGGGAGACTTGAGTTAAAATCCAGCCTCAGATACCTCTTAGCTATGTGACCATGGGCAAGTCACTTAACCTCTATTTGCCTCAGTTTCCTGAACTGTAAAACACTTTCTTGTAGGATTGTTATGAGGATCAAATGAGATAATATTTGTACAGCACTTAGCACAGGGCCTGACACACAATAGGCACTATATAAATGCTTATTTCCTTCCCTTTGCCTTGAAAAATTGTGAGATGAAAGAGGAATTAAGCTAGTTTTTCTTGGTTTCAGATAGAAGTATTAGGAACAGTGGGTGGAAGTTGGCAGAAAGGCATATTTTGATTCTAAATGTACCCCCAGGCCCAAAGCCCATTGCCAGGGGACTCTCTTCTTATTGGTGGAGATCAATGGCCCTTGTCTGTGTGAGGGTTGGGGAGAGCATCTAAGGGGTGGGGGTAGCCTCTATTTTCTCTTAGTGAGAGGGAGAGAGATAAGAGTTCTTCAGTTTTCTTCAGACCCTTCTCAAGCTCAAGCATCTCTTTGTGTTTTGGGTGCTTTAAGAGGGAAGATGGATGATGCCAATTCCACTTCAGGTTGTTGAAGGGAAAATAAGACTATGGCAAGAAGCCAATACGAAAGGAGCTGGCAGTTTCTATCATGTTCCTATCCACAGATTGCTACCCTAGGGATTTTGGGGAAATTCTTCTTGGGTGAGATCTGGGACTCCCTCTCTTTTGATTGAGTTGAGTTACCTTGCTCCTAATGGAAGAACTCTTTCACTCTGTATTGTCTGGTGTACATACACACACACACACACACACACACACACACACACACACGTGCGCACACACACAAACACACACATATATAATATACATACATATATATATATACATATACATATATATGTATATACTTTCTTTGAATTCTATTTTGCTATAGATTTGGATAAATGGGTTTCTTGGCTAAGTGTTGTGTGTTCATTACAGAATTGTTATTTGGTGGGAAAGGGATCAAGCCTTAAACCTAATGCTTGAGGTCCTGCTTCCTTCATTAATGAAATAGCATTCAGAGGTTAAAATGAATCTGAAAAAAACATCTCCTAAACTAATAATATTTAAGGGACCACATAAATAAAATTCTAGCCTGGTACACCCTCTCTCTGAGGAGGTCAGAGTGGCCAAATATCTTGCCCCAACCTTTTGCTTCCCAGTCTGGCAGGAATTAAAGACCCCCTTGAAGAAGGAAACTTATTCCCTAAGGAAAGGTGACCAAGGACTAGTCTGGGCCTTCCATCTGCCCCAAATAATTTCTCCTTGTTCATAAAGTCTACTACTTCCTGATGCCCCCTCATAATCCCTTTAGCTGAAAACAACAAACCCTAGTGTCTCATACCTTCTATTTCCTGGTGGACTCAGTAAGTCCCCAGAAGAAAGGTTGCTAGGGTCAGATTGGGCATCTTCAATTTGGCCCAAAGCAGCCACTTCCTTCTATGCCAGCATAAAGCAACTTCCACTTCTTGCTGCCAGCCCAATTGCCCAACTGGGATGTGGAGAACCTCTGGTGCAAAGAAGAGCAACCCTCTCTTTGGCTTCAGGCCTTGCATCTCTGTCCTTTAAGGGTAGAAGGATTGTGCTTTTCACCCAATGATAAACTTTCTCACCTTGTCATACCCTTCACATCACAGTGACTCTGAACTCCTTGACAGTTTAATTCCCTATTTCTATTCCCTTCATTCCTATTCCCTAACCCTCCCATCTCTAAATTTTGTCCTAACTCTACCTAGCCCTTACACTGTGGCCTCTGGAATGCCTGTTCCATAGGCAACAAACTTCCCTTCATTTTAAATCTTTTCCTCTCCTACTCCTTCCATCTACCAGCACTTACTGAAACCTAACTCCTCCCAAATAACACAGTTTTCCCATCTAACCTTTCCAGTACTTGCTGCAACTTCACTCATTCTCCTCAGCTCACTGGTTAAGGCAGGGGAATTGGAAGATTTCTTGCTCCTCATTGCCATTTCCAGGTTTCTACCCTTCCTCCATCAGTAACCCTTCTTCCTTTGAGGTTCTTGCTATTCATGTTTACCACCAATAAAAATCCTTGTAGTTGTTATTTATAGACCTCCAGATCGATTCTCTTCCCTCCTCAATGAGTTTGATACTCCTTCCCAACTGATGCCCTCATAATGGGAGACTTGAATATAAATATTGATTCTCCCTCAAATACTTAGTTCCTCAATCTACTCATTCTCAATCTCCTTATTTGACCATGATCTATTGACTTTTCACTTCTCTCCCTGGTTTCCCTTAAAAACAATCCTACTCTTCATCCATACTATGACCTTTAATCCCTGAATCCCTCCATTCTCCTTCAGGCCATCCACCCTGCACTAGCCATTCTCTGCTCTTCTCCTCATCTTGATTACTTGGTGACCCAATTCAACTCTACACCATCCTCCTCTTTTGAATGTCTAGTCCTCTTATCATATCATCAATTGCACCCAACCCAGCTTCGGTCCTGAATCACTCCCACCATTTGTTGCCTTTGCACTTATACCTGTGCTACTGCATGAAGTTGGTAAAAATCACACAACCATTCTGACTGGGTTCACTACAAATTTGTATTATACAAGCTCAGTTACGATCTTATTACTTCTATGTAAATATTCCTATCTGCCTTATCAACTTACTATACCACTCTCTAAAGTGGCTCTTCCAAACATTTTCCTCCTCAAATCTCCCATGGTGCTTCTTGTCCCTACCCTCTCAACTTGCCTCATATTTTACATATTTTACAAATATTTGAGGCCATTGATCATGAACTCCCTCTTCCTCTTCTCCTGTCACTCAGGTTCCTTCATCTACTTTTTCCTCCCTCACCTCTCTTTCACGTGATGAAGTAAACCTTTCTCTTTACTAAAACTAATGTGTCTTGTTCAAGTGATTCTATTCCATCCCATGCTCTCCAATGAGACTGCCACCTCTGTTATCCACACTTTTTCATTTATTTTCAATCTTTCCCTATCTACTAGCTCATTCTCTACTGCCCATGCCCGTCTCCCATCCTGAAAAAAACAAAACCAAAACCTCACCTGATCCTTCTATCTCCATTAACTATCATCTTGTACCTCTTTTGCCCTTTGTAGCTAAACTCTTCTAAAAGGTCATTTAAAGGTAGTGCTTCCACTTTCTCTCCTCTCACTCTCTTCTTAAACCCTTCAAATCTAGCTTCCAACCTTAATCATTCTACTAAAACTCTAAAGTTACTGATGACTTCTTAGTTGCCAAATCCAATGGCCTTTTCACAATCCTCATTCTCCTCCTTGAGACTGTCTTAGTTCTAGATTTTCAAGACACTACTCTCTCCTTGTTTTCCTCCTACCTACCTAACCTCTCCTCCTCTGTCTTCTTTGCTGGATCCTCTAACTGTAGGTGCCTCTTAGGGTTCTGTCCTGGGCCATCTTCTTTTCTCCCTCTCTACTACTTCACTTGGTGATCTCACCAGCTCCATGAATTTAATTACCATCTCTATGCTGATGATTCTTAAACCTATTTGTACTGCTCCAAACTCTCTGCTGACTTCTAGTCTTATATCTACAATTTTTTTCAGACATCTTAAACTGGATGACCAGTAGACACATTCAACTCAATATCTCCAAAACTCAGCTTATTTTCTTTCCTCTTAACCCCTCCACCACCTCATACCTTCCTTACTGTTGTAAAGGGCAATGCTATTTTCCCAGGCTCTTAGGTTCACAAGTGAGGAGTTATTCAGCCTTCCTCACTATTGTTTACTCTCCCCACCCCCAATTTCCAAGCTGTTGCCAAGATCTGTCAATTTTACCTTTACAATATCTCTCAAATACATCCCCTTCTCTCCTCTGACACTGCCACCAGTCTAGTGCAGGCCCTCATCACTTTATATCTGGATTATGGAAATAGCCTGTTAGTGGGTCTGCTTGCCTGAAATCTTTCCCTATTCCAATTCATTCTCCATTTATTCATTAAAGTGATTTTCCTAAAGCACAGCTTCAACCATATCAATCCCCCCCCCCACTCAATAAATTCAATTGGCTCCCTATTGATTGCAGGATAAAATACAAAATGTTGTGTTTGGAATTCAAAACACTTCATAAACTAGACTCCTTCTATGTTTCCAATCTTCTTATACTCTCATACTCTTTGATCCAGTGACACTGGCCACCTGGTTGTTCCATGAACGAGGCAACTCCATGTTTCAACTCTGGACATTTTCTTTAGCTATCCTCTGTGTCTGGAACACTCTACCTCCTCTACTCTTACTACTGACGTCCCTGGATTTCTTTAAGTCCCAACTAAGATCCTATCTTATATAGGAAGCTTTCTTCAATTCCTCTTAATTTCAGTACCTTCCCTCAGTTAATTATTTCCTATTTATCGTATGTATAGCTTGCATTGTATATACATATTTGCTTACATATATATATATATATGTATATATACATGTATATATATATATATATATGTATATATATATATATATATATATATATATATATATATATATATATATATATATATATATATATATATATATATGTTTTCTCCCCCCTTGTAAGCTCCTTGAGGGCAGGGATAGTCTTTTGCCTCTTTTATATATCCAGTGGCACACAGTAGGCACTTAATTCATTGACTGATTGTTTTATTAAAGAAAGGTATGGGGAGAAGAGACCAGAAATGTCTATTCTGCTTCCTTTTCAGTCAAGTATCTACACGCAAACAATTAGACCTATCCAAAAGTGGAATTGCTTCAGAGTTTGTTTGTTTGTCTTTAATCTCAGAAGTCTTCAGAGTTGAAACAATCATTTGTCAAATAGTTGTCAGAGTTCAAATATGGTTTAGATTTAAATGAACTCTGAGATTTTATATGTATATATATATATACATATACATACATACATATATATACATATACATATATATATATATATATATTTTTTTTGGTTTGATTTTTAAGTGAGGCAATTGGGGTTAAGTGACTTGCCCAGAGTCACACAGCTAGGATGTATTATGTGTCTGACACCGGATTTGAACTCAGGTCCTCCTGATTTGAGGGCTGGTGCTCTATCCACTGTGCCACCTAGCTGCCCTTGAGATTCAATATTTTAAAGCAACATTAACAGTCAGAAAGTATTAGAGTTGGACAGGGACCTAGAAGTAATCTATTTAACCCTTTATCTTATATTTTAAAAGATAATTGTTTTATCTTTTAAATTTTTATTGATTCTTTTAGTAGGGGACTTAATAGAGCTCTCCCTTGGCTAGGAGTAAGAGCAAGGGATGACTCAACTATGAACTCAGATTTAGCCCATCACAGCTGGAAGGGCTACTTATGGTGAGGAAACTGAAGCCTAGAAAGTGGAAGTGACTTACTCAAGTTCCCACAAGGAGGTAGTGGGGGGAGGGGAGAAGGAAGTACTCTAGTCATGGGAAGGGAGGGAGGGAGGATCGGCTACAGGGGCGTGCACAGCATCCATATCTGAGAGATAGTTTGGAAACATCTGATCCAGCATTCTCATTTTGTATGTTATGAAATTGAGAGCCAGCAAGGGGAAGTAGTTTTCCTGAGGTTACTAAGTTGGAACTCGTGTCTTGTTTTTAAGTGTAGAGCTCATTCCATGATATCACATAACCCAAAATAACTTGCCTTTACTATCACTAGGTTAAACTACAACCCAAAAAAGCCTGTTTAATAGAGAAGTGTGCTGAATTCTATGACTGTTTTTTTGGAAACTAATTTGGAGGAGATTTTCAGTATAAATATGGAGAGTAGCTTAATAATAGCCACATTTGTATTACACATTGTTTTAAGGCTTTTAAAACTATTTTAAAAATTTATTGTTTATTTAAAGAGATTAACATTTTTTTCCAATTACATGTAAAATTTTTAACATTCATTTAAAAAAATTTTGAGTTCAAATTCTTTCCCTCTCTCTTTTGATTCCCTTCTCATTGAGAAGGCAAGCAATTTGATATGTTATACAAAACACATTTCTATGTTAGTCGTGTTGTGACAGAAAACACACAAATTTTTAAAAAGAATGCTTTGATCTGCATTCAGACTCATCAGTTCTTTCTCTGGAGGTAGATAGCAGTTTCTGACACAAGTCCTTCAGAATTGTCTTGAGTCATTGTATTGCTGAAAATAGCTAAGTTATTCACAATTAATCATCACACAATATTGCTGTTATTCTGAACACTGTCTTTCTGGGTCTGCTCACTTCAGTTGGCATCAGTTCATGTAAGTCTTTCCAGGTTTTTTTGGAAAGCATTATACTCATCATTTCTTATAGCACAATAGTATTCCATCACAATCATATATCTCAACTTGTTCCGGTATTCCCCAATTGATGGGCATCCCTTCAATTTCCAATTTTCTGCCACCACAAAAAGAGCTGCTATAAATATTTTTGTACATATAGATCCTGTCTTCTCTCCCCCCTCCCTGCCCTTTTTGTCCTTTTCAGATACAGACCTAATAGTGGTATTGCTGAGTCAAATTTTATAGCCCTTTGGGCATAGTTCTAACTTGCTCTCCAAAATGGTTGGATCAGTTCACAACTCCACTAACAGTGCATTAGTGTCCCAATTTTCCCACATCCTTTCCAACATTTGTTCTTTGCCTTTTCTGTACCTTAGAGTTGTTTTAATTTGCATTTCTCTAATCAACAATGATTTAAGGATTTTTTTCATATGATGAGATACTTTTTCTTTCTTTGTTTGAAAAATTCTGGTTTATATCCTTTGGCCATTTATTGATAGGGAATAATTTTCACTCTTACAAATTTGACTCAGTTCTCTGTATAATTGGTAAATGAAGCCTTTATCAGAGAAACTTGCTATAAAATCTTTTTCATGGTTATGATTACTGTGTATTTTCCTCTGTCCTATTTTCTCTATTTATCCTTCTCTCTCTCTCTCTCTCTCTCTCTCTCTCTCTCTCTCTCTCTCTCTCTCTCTCTGTCTCCTTTCACCCTGCCTCTCCTCAAAAGTGTTTTGCATCTGACTACCACCACCCTCAATTTATCCTCCCTTCTATCAATCTCATTTTCTTTTTCTTATCCCCATACCTTCCTACTTCCCTGTAGGGCAAGATGGATTTAGATACCCAACTAAGTGTGTATGTTATTCCAATGAGAGTAAGGTTTAAGGGTTGTCTGTCACCCTCCCCCTCCCCCATACTCACCCTGTTGTCCTCTCCACTACAAAAAGCTGTTTTGTGCCTTTTTATGTGAGATAATTTACCCCCATTTCAACTCTCCTCTCCATATTCTCTCAGTGCATTCCTCTTTCTTACCACTTAGTTTAATTTTTTGGTTATCATTTTATTAGATGCTCTGTCTCTATGTATACACCTTTTAACTGCCCTAATAATGAGAAAGGTCTTAGGAGTTACATGTATCATCTTACCATTGTAAGAATATAAATAGTTTAACATTATTGAATCCCATATGATTTCTCTTTCCTGTTTACCTTTTTATGCTTCTTTTGAATCTTATATTTGAAAGTCAAATTTTCTATTCAGCTCTAGTCCTTTCATCAGGAGCTTGAAAGTCCTCTATTTCATTAAATATCCATTTCCCCCCACCCCCACAAGGATTATACTCAGTTTTGCTGGATAGGTCATTCTTGGTTGTCATCCTAGCTACTTTGTCCTTGGAATACCATATCCCTCTGATCCTTTAATGTAGAAGCTGCTAAATCTTGTGTTATACTGACTGTGGCTCTATGATATTTGAATTGTTCAACTTTGCCTGCTTGCAATATTTTCTTCTTGACTTGGGAGCTCTGGAATGGCTATAATATTCTCTTCTTTGACTTTCAGGGTTTCTATTCTGGGAATTAGGTTTATTAAACTTACTTTTTCCTAGTTTTTTTTTTTAACTTGCACACTCAATATTTTAATCTGCTCTTCCTCCCTTTTGATGTGGTTTAGGGATGCAGGGACCTCAAAACACTTAGATTCAGGGCAGAGTTGTCTGGGAAGAATTCTCAGACTCAAGCAGTCTTTCAGTCAAGTGGCAAAAAGTTTATTGTAATGCTAATATGGTAGGCATTTTTTTTCCCATTCAGGATTGTGCTTAGCTTTTCTGGGTATGAGATTTTTGACCAGAGTCCCAGTTTTTTGCTCTTCAATATGTAGTGTTCGAAGACCTGTTTTCCTTTAGTGTCACCACTGCTAGGTCTTGTGTGACTCTAATTGTGGCACTGCCATATATATGTTATTTTTTTCTTGCTGGTTGTAATATTTTAGCCTTGAGCTGGGGGTTTTGGAATTTGATTATAATATTCCTGTAGGTTTTCCTCATAGAATCTCTTTCAGATGATGATTGGTGGATTTTTTTTAATTTCTACTTTCCCCTCTTGTTCTAACAATTTTCTTTAATTATTTCTTGTATTATTGTATCAAGATTCATTTTTTGATTTATAGCTTTCAGGTTGTCCAGTTACTCTTATATTTTCTCTTCTTGATCTGCTCTCCAGATCAGCTGTTTTTCTTATGAGATGTTTCATATTCTCTTCTAATTTTTCATTCTTTATGTTTTGTTTTATTATTTCTTGGAATCTTATGACTTCAGTGGTTTCCTCTTGCCCAGTTCTGATTTTCAGGAGTCATTTTCTTCCTTAAGATCTCCTTTTCTAATTGATCGACTCTCTTTTCATAATCTTGTTTTTCTTGAATTATTCTTATTCCTTTTTGTTTTTCCTCAATCTGTTTCATTTGATTTTTAACAGCTTTTTTAAAAGTTCATCTATGAATTCTTTTTGGGCTGGTGAGCATTTGAGATTATTCTTTGGGGTAGAAGAGGGTTTCTTTGCCTCACTATCCTCTTCTGAAGATGAACCTGGTCTTCTCTATTCCCATAGTAACTCGTTATGGTTGGATTCTTTCTCCTTTGCCTGTGCATTTTTTTTTGCAATAGTTTAATTCTTTGTAATGACCTCTAGTCCTAGGGTATGGAGAGGGTGCCTCTGGGCTCAGATCCTCTTTCAGTTCTCCCCTCTAACCTTGAATGCAAACCAAGACCACCAGCCTCCTGTAAGTGGCCATAGCCAGTGGTGTCCCTGCTCCACTGCTTCTGTACTCACTTGTAGAGGGCTGATCTTAGGAGTCTGACATGGGTTTAAGATCCAGGACAGAGTTTGACCTTTGCCCAGGCTCTTACCCAGACGGCTCAATAATTAAGCACTGCTCTCCAATCTCTCGCTGTTAGGAGGTTCCTGAGACATTCCTTCTCACTCTTTGAACCTTAGATTTACATATTCACTCCTCTATACAGGCAGGAAAAAGCCTTGGAATTTACAACTCTATCTAGGAACTCTGATAAGGAGGAAATGTATGTTATCACATCCTTAGCATATGTTTCGGGAGTGTCTCACAGGGGAGGACTCTTTGAAGTTAGGATGGATTTTCTCTATATATCCTGTACCCTCAGAAAAATAAACTGAGTCAGTTTTTCTGCTCTGCCTGGCCTGCTTCTTCATGTCTTATTTCACGCCTTTCCTATAGGCGTACTATCTGGTTGCGGGCAACACTCACCCAGTGTGTGCTGGTTCCTTCTTGCCTGGCCAGTACAGCTGTGTCCTGGCATTCCTTGCTAGCAGAGGTTCCCTCAATTTTCCTCTACTCCCCTCATTGTCTAGGAATAAAAATTCCTGTGGCTGGGGCTGAGGCAGCCTCTCAACTCGGCTAACCCCGGGGCTTGTGGCTTCTTGTTTAAGGAGTTACTAGCCTGGAGGTGTTTACTCTGCAGGGAGACCTAATCTTGGCCACGAATTTTTCTTCAGATCTTCTCAGATTGTCTCAGGAGGACCACTGTTCTTCCCCTTCTCTTATTTATTTTTACTTCTCTGTGTTTGTCCTAAGGAGATGTTTTATCTCTTTTGTAGAGGAAAATCTTGAGAGCTTGGAATTTTCTGCCCTACTCTGCCATCTTCCCATAATCCTCTGTCAGCATTGTGCTCTTTAAAAGAAGTTGTTAACACTTCTGCTTTTCTGAATTTATTTGTGATGTTTTCATGTTCTAAGAGACCTGGTCATTTACATAAATTTTTGTAATGTGTCATGTGCATCTATGCTCTTGTCTATTCCCATTAACTAATGTCCAAAGACCAATCATAGTTAACTTTTCTAAAATTTTATTCAGGCCCTTAACTGTTTCTTGTTTACCTTTTGGTTAGATTTATCAAGGCCCAAAGGGTTAAATTAAAATCTCTCACTATTATAGTGTTACTTTCTATTTCTCTCTGTAACTATTTTAAGTTTTCCTTTCAGTATTTATATACTATGCCGTTTGTTTCATATTATTTCGTATACTCTGAGTACGGTACCTTTCAGTAAAATATAGTCTCCTTGTTTTTATCTCTTTTAATTAAATATATTTTTGCTATTGCCTTGTCAAAGATTATGATTGCTACCCATGCCTTTTTTACTTAGGCAGAAGCAAAATTATTTTTTTCCAGTCCCTCATTTTAACTCTTGGGTACGTATTTATATTTCAATATATATATCTTCTCTTTCCCCCACATCTCCTTTCTCCCTCTTTCCTCCTGTCTCCCTGTTGAGTGATATTCATTTCTGTACCCAACTTTGTGTATGTTTGCTTCCCTCTTGTACTATTTCAGATATGTATGAAGTTCAAACATTGCCTGTTTCCCCACCCCTTCTTCCTTGTTTATATAGTTTTCTACTTGCTTTTCCCCACTCTGTATCCTTTTCCCCACCTAGTATATTCCTTTTCCCTTTCTATTCTTTTTAAGATCATCAAAACATAACAAAATTGCTTCCAAATTTCCTATCTTATTAGACTCCTTCTTTATCCCCTAGTGATTATAGAGTTCAGAGAAGAAACATATGTCATCTCCCTCTATTAGGATATAAACAGTATATCATTTTTTATTCTCTTATGGTGCTCTCTCATGTTTCTCTTGAGTTCTGTGTATGTATTGAAAAGTTTCTATGTTGCTCTTATATTTTCATCAGGAACAAATTGGAAATTGATTAAAGGTCTATTTTTTTTTCTGCTGTAAGATTATACTTAGTTTTGATGGGTAGGTTATTCTTGGTTATAAGCCTTTTGCCCTCTGAAATATCATATTTCAAGTTCTCCACGCCTTTAAAATGGTGGCTGCTAAATATTGTGATCCTGACTGTGGCTCCTTGGTATAGAATTCTTTCTCTCTGCTTTCACTATTTTTTTCTTTGACCTGGAAGCTCTGGATTTTGGCTATAATATACCTATGAAATGAATGGAAAACCTGAGAGACAGAGTTTTGAGGTAATTAATAATCAATTAATTAATTAGGCTAGCTGGTAATCAATAAATTGTCTTGGTAACCAAAGACAAGGGAGGCCCTGAGATGCCTTAACTACCTTAAATGCCAGGTAACTCCCCGTGACAAGTGAAAATCAATTTTGATTGGTGAACATTTAGTGAGGAGGAAAGTTAGAAGTCTTCATCTTCTCCTGCTGAGAATGTGGCTTGATCATGAGACTCAGCAGCCTCCAGCAATCTGGGCAGGGGGAAATGTCTCCATCTGGCCTTCTCTGGTTAGTTTTCTCCTTCATGAGCTGGGTTACCCTAAACTTTAATGGAGGGGACCAAGAACAGGCGTTCCTTCCCTCAAGGTAAGGGCTTGCCCAGATTGGATTTGTTTATACTCAGGTCTCACCCAAGATTGACTAGCATGTTTCTTGAGGGCTAGGAGTAATCTCATCAACCAGTCATGCCTGTCATAGACAAGAGCTAGAACTTTAAATGGAAAAATTGAAGGAGAAAATCTTGGATCATGAATTAATAATTAGTTATTAATATAATAGTATAATAATAATTTCTCTCACCCAGAATTTTTTATTTCTGTTTTTTTTTTCCTTCAAGAGGAGACCATTGGATTTTTTCTCTTTCTACTTTCCCCTCTGATACTAAGGGATCTGGGCATTTTCTTTCTTTTATAATTACTTGAAATGTAGTTTCTAGGCTCTTTGTTTGGTCATTCATTTCAAGTTGTTCAGTGATTCTTAAATTATCTCTCCTCAATGTTTTCCAAATCAGTTTTTCATTTTTTCCATGATAGTTTGAATGTTATTCTATCTTTTTAGTTTCTTATCTTCAATATTTCTTCTTATATCATATAGTCATTAACTTCTATTTGTTGTTGTTGTTGTTGTTGTTGTTTAGTTGTTTCAGTTGTGTCTGACTCTTTGTGACCCCATTAGGGGTTTTCTTAGCAAAGATATTGAAGTGATTTGACATTTTCTTGTTCAGCACATTTTACAGATGAGGAAACTGAGATTAATGTTATTAAGTGACTTGCTCAGGGTCTCATAGCTAGTAAGTGTCTGAGGCTGGCTTTGAACTCAGGGAGATGTGTCTTCTTGACTTCAGGCCCAGGACTCAACCCACTGTGCCACCCAGCTGCTTCTAACTTTTATTTAACCCATTTAATTTTCCAGGTATTTGTTGTTTACATAAGATTCTGTACCTTTTGTGCAAAGCTGTTAATTCTCTTTCCAATTATTCTTCCATAGCTCTCATTTATTTTCCAATGTTTCCCTCTTGTACCCTCATCTGCTTTTTAAAATAATTTTAACTCTTAAACAAGCAAGCCAACCTCTTGCTTCATCTTTTGTAAGAATTGTTGAACTTGTTCCTAAGCTGTGTTTTGCTCTGAGGTCAGCTTGTATATAATTTGGAGTTATTTTCTTCTGGTTTTGTATTTTGAGCTTTTCTTTCATCATAATAACTTTTTATAGTGAGGTTTTTGTTTGTTTATTTGTTTGTTTAGTCTTAAATTTTACTTCCTACCTACCGACTTTCATTAAGGCTGGGCTCTGCACAATTCTAGAAGGAATGTCTGGACTAAGTTTGTGTCTTTTTGGGTCTTGCTGTTTCTTTCTTGGGAGTATTGTGTTGTGTTTTTCATTCAGGCTGCAGACCTACAAGTTTTTAGTGCTCCCAAATTGATCTGATTCAGGGCAAAGTCTGATCACTGCCCTCCTGGTCTAGGTTCTGCAGGTTCTTAAGTTGGGTTTGGGTTAACATGCCTGTGGGGTTGACCCTGGTTGGAGTTCCTATAGTTGAATTGGGCCCAGTCACCATCAGCCATCTGGAAAGTCCTGAAGATTAACAGTGACAGAACTGCAGGCTCCCATTTTGTCTGGACTGCCTTCCATGGTTATTTTGCTGCAGGACTGAGCTAAAAGCTGTAACTGAGAGCCTGTTCAGTTCCTGTGGTTAGAATTATGTATCTTGCTTTTGAGCTTGCACCTTGCTCAATATGTAGCCTGGTACCCATGACAACTCTGCATGCTGAACCACTACTCCTAGGTCCAGCTTCCCTCCTCAGTACCACACTGTTTGTGACCTGGAATGAGTAGTTCCAGTTGGCAACTGCTCCTGCTGCCTGAACAAGGTTGAACCTCTCTTTGTGTGTCTAGGATCTCATCTTTCCCTGTTGCACAGGCTATACACTATTTCAGTCGTTGCTGAATGTTTTGTGTGGTTGTCGGTTTGCTCCATTTGCTCTTTTCAGCTACTATCACCCAATTGGGAAGCTCTACAGGTTCAGATGGACAGAGCTCAGCTCCTGGGATCAGAAGCAAACAGCTGTCATTTACTTCTGAACTTGTTCCTCAGTCAGTACACAGCCCATGACTATTCCTTAGCTTAGAATACCACTTGTCGGCATGAATCTCCTCCTCTATTCTGAAACAGGATTCTACCAGGAAAAAAAAGTAAGTTATACCTATGGAAAAAAGATTTTGAGTGAGAATTAATAGCTTTGAACAAGAGGTACATAACCTTACTCAAGACAAGAACAAAACAAAACAAAACAAACAACTGCCTGAAAATTATAGCTAATGACTCCACGAGACAAGAAGAAATATTAAAACAAAGTCATAAGACTGAAAAAAAAACCAGAAGAAAATGTAAATCTCAGAGCAAAAATAACTACTCTGGAAAACAAATCAAGAATAGGTAGTTTAAGGGGCAGTTAGGTGGTGTGGTGGATAGAGCATTGGCCCTGGAGTCAGGAGGACCTGAGTTTAAATCTGACCTCATTAACACTCACTAGCTGTGTGACTCTTGGCAAGTCACTTAACCCCAAATGAGTTACCAAAAAAAAAAAAAGAATAGGTAGTTTAAAAATCGTTGGACTACCTGTAAGTCATGACTAAAATGAAAAAGAAAAAAGCCAAGATATGATGTTTTAAGAAATGAAAAAAAAATCCATAAGGAGAATAGTGTATACAATAGCAAAAATACTGCAAAAAGGAGAAGTAGTTTAAAATTTTCCCTGGAAGGAAAAGAAAGAAAACTAGCTTTCTGGCCATAGCTTCTGCCTGTCCCCCCCCCCCCCAAATACTATAAAATCAATCTGCTTAGATTCTATTTTTTTTCTTAAAGTTTTTATTTATTCCTTCAAAAAAAAACCCCACAGACATTTCCTGGCATCTTCCCCTCACTCTATGGAAACCTCTCATGTCACAAAGAAAAGTTGTTAATCAAAACCAACAGACAAAGAATTACTTTTGACATTATGCATGCAATATTTGACACCCATATCTTCCCTGTCCACCAAAAAACAGGAAGGTCTGTTGCATCATGTGTACTCTGGAGTCAATATTTTTCAGATCTTGTATTTTCAGCATGAAGAATACTAAATCCTTTTGATATCCTATATACAAAATAATTTGTTGATAGGTTATAGACTTTTTTTGGGGGGGTCAGGCTCTAGTTTGCATTATTGGTGCAAGAAAATTGCCATTTGACACATAAGAAGTCAAGGAGTGTGAGGAACTTTTAGCCTTGATACTGGATTTATTATTCCAGTCATCCTCCTGAATCTACTCACTGGGAGATTGTTCCATTTCATGCAGCACTGCTTTGTGGGAAAATATTTATGAAACCTCATTTAAGAAGGCTGTCTATATAGCAGTAAGACATTCTAGGGAGGTGGATGTTGGATTTGCAGAAGTATTTCACTTTGATTATTTTTTTCTTAACTATGAATTGAATTAGGAAAGGAGACGGCAAAATGTCAGAGAGTTATCACTGTGTCTTTGTGCAAGCACATGTATATGGGGTTTGGGAGGGGGTAGAGAGGTGGGATGAAAATAAAATGTGGCTTTTGTGCTGGGTTACCAGCTTGTTAAACAAAACTTTATTATTAAAGAATTCTTTCCCAAGAAGCATGTGTGGATATGGGTGTGTTTTCCAGAGTGGATGGCTTTCCAAGCATAAAGCCAAATCTCCCCAGCAAAGGAGATGGAAAAGGAGAGGCCATGCAAGTTGGAGGAGAACAATGAGAGTGTAGTGTCACAAAAACCTAGAGAGAAGAGAATATCAAGAAGAAAAGAGTGATTAACAATGCTGACATTTTAGAGAGAGGTCAAGAAGGATGAGGAGAAAGAAAAGGTAATTAGATTTGGCAATCAAGAGATCATTGATAACTTTAGAGAGAGCACTTTTAGTTGAATGATAAGATTGAAAGCCAGATTGTAGAGTGTTAAGAGTGGGGTAAGAATAAAGAAAGTAGAGGCACTGATTGTAGTTAGCCTTCTTAAAGAGTTTAATCACAAAAGGGAGGGGAGATATTAGATGATAGCTATTTGGGATGGATGGATGAAGTTAGTTTTTTTTTTAACCATGACAGGAGAATTTTTGTGTAGGTAGTAGTTAAGATTCCAGTAGACAAGGAGAAATTGAAGAAAGTGAAATACTGGGGATAATAAAAGAGCATAATATACTAGGAAAGATGGGATGGTTTGATGTTACATGTGCATGTGAAGGGGTTTTTCTTGGCAAAGCCAAAAGACCTTTTCATGTGAGTCAGAGGTGAAGGCAGAGATAGTGGCAAAAGGCATTTGGGAGATGTGAGATAATGAAGGAAAAAGATGAATCTGTTGAGGCAGTGAGGATTCAAATTTGATTATTTAACATAAATTTGTAGTGGATCCAGTCAGCATGATTTCATGATTTCATGATTTTGTTTTGGAGAATTCTTTCAGCAACAGTTGAAGAACAAAGAGTAAGGCTTGGCAAGTCATGATCAACAACAGGATAAGGTAGTAAAGTAATCAAGAGAAGAAGACAGTATAGAGTGGAATTGCTTCATTGAGTGATTATGATATGGAAGAGAGTAGAGTGTAGCCAGTGCAGGAATGATGGCTTGGGAAAAAACAAACAACTAAGGGCTTGAGGTATTGGAAGTCACAGTGAGGACAAAGAACAGGGTTTGGAGTTGCAAGGCAAAGAGAGAGGTCAAATAACAACAGCTTATGATCAGATACTGGAATTTCAGAGTTCATGAACATGGAAGTGGTAATTTGTGGGTGATGGAATGATCAAGGGTATGACCATCTCTATGTGTAGCTGAGGGGGATTGGAGGAGTCATAAGGAATGAATAACTTGAGGAATTGTGAGGTTAGAGTGTTTGAGGTAGTTTAAAGCTTCCTAGTTGGTTGGTTGTTGGCTTTCATGCTTGAAGAGGACCAAAATGACATCACTATGTTGGAGTCAAGTTACCAAGTGTCCTACTCTTGCTGTCAGAAGTGTCAGATGGCTCTACCACAGGTCAGACACAAATAGTCCACATGAACATTTGGAGTGGAGATGTCTCTAAATTTGTCATTTCATGTTTCTTTTGAGCTACTGCAATTCTGCTTTGCTCACAGAACACAATGCCTTCTTTGATGCAGGCAAACATGCTGAGTGGTCTGGTGCCAGTGTCTCCCATGTCTCACATCAGCTCCAAAGTTCTTCAGGGAGATGTTGAGCATGTCCTTGTATTGCTTCTTCTAACTTCCACGTGAGTATTTATCTTGTGTGAGTTCTCTGTGAAATAATCTTTAAGACAAATAAATATTTGACATTTGAATAACATGGCCAGCCCATTGGAATTGTGCTCTCTGCAGTAGAGTTTGAATGCCTGGCAGTTCAACTCAAGAAAAGACCTCAGTGTCTAGTACCTTCTCTTGACAGGTGATCCTTAGAATCTTCCTAAAACAATTCAAGTGGAAGCAATTCAGTTTCCTGGCATGGCTTTAGTATTCTGTCCAGGTCTCACAGGCATACACTAACGAGGTCAGTACAATGGCTTTGTGGACTTTCAGTTTGGTATGGAGTCTAATACCTCTTCTCTCCCATGCTTTCCTTTGGAGCCTCCCAAACGCTATGCTAGCTCTGGCAATGTGTATGTCAACCTCGTCATCTATGTACATCCCTGGAAAGTATACTGCCAAGGTAAGTGAACTTATCCACAATGTTCAAAATTTTTCCATTTGCTATAACCAGTGGTTCCATATATGGATGGTGTGGTGCTGGTTCTCTGGTAAAGAACCTCTGTTTTCTTGATGTTAATTGTCAGGCCAAAATTAGTGGCAGAGAATTGATCGATACTCTGTTGCATGTCAGCCTTCAAGTCTATTTTGAGTGCAAAATCATCTGTGAACTAAAAGTTGCATACCAACTCTCCATCCATGTTAATCTTGGTTTTGTAGTCTTTTTGAATTAAATAATTTATCATTAGTGCAGTAGTTGACCATGATGCTGTTTTTGTCTCATTGAACATCACAAAAAACATCATATTAAAAAGCATGGGAGCAAGCACACAGCCCTGCATCACTCCATTGGTGACTGGGAAAGCAAGAGAGCGCCATCCATTATCCAGAACCCATGCAAACATGCCATGATGGAACTGACATACAATACTGATGAACTTCTGCAGGTAACCAAATTTTGCAGTGATTTTCCACAAGCCCTCATGACTGACAGTATCAAAAGCCTTGGTCAGATCAACAAACATTGGGCTCTGTTCTGCTCCTGGCATTTCTTCTGGAGTTGTTTGGTAGCAATATTGACTGTTCCTCAGTCCTTTCTGAAGCCTCACTGGCTCTTGGTTAGATGACCGTCTTCCAGGTGAAGGATCAGCCTATTAAGGAGGACTCTAGCAAGAATCTTGTTTGTGGGGGGGATTCTGGGAAGATGGCAGAATAGGTCAGAAAATTCCAAGCTCTCAAGATTTTACTCCACAAAAAAGATAAATCAGCTCCTTGGGGCAAACATAGAGCGGTAAAAATAAATAAGAGAAGGGGCAGAACCGGAGTCCTCAAGGGACAATCTGAGAGGATCTGAAGAAAAATTCCCAGCTGAGGTTTGGTCCCTGTGCAGAGTAAACACCTCCAGGCTAGTAACTCCTTAAGCAAGAAGCCAAAAGTCCTGGGGTTAGGCGGGTTGGGAGGCTGCCTCAGCCCCAGCCACAGGCACTTTTACCTCTGGGGTCAGTGAGAGGAGTTGGGGAAAATGGAGGGACCTCTGCTGACAAGGAATGTCAGACACAGCTGTGCTGGTCAGGCAAGAAGGAGCCAGCACACACTGGGTGAGTGCAGAAGCAGTGGGGCAGGGACATCACTGGCTATAAGCACTTACAGGAGGCTGAAGGTCTTGGTTTGCATTCAAGGTCAGAGAGAACTCCCCTCCCCATACCTCCAGACTTAGAGGTAATTACAAAAAGAAAATGCACAGGCAAAGGAGAAAGAATCCAACCATAAAGAGCTACTATGGGAATAGAGAAGACCAGGTTCATCTTCAGAGAAGGATAGTGAGGCAAAGAAACCCTCTTCTATCCCAAAGAGTAATCCAAAAAGAATTCATAGATGAACTTAAAAAAAGACTTCAAAAATCAAATGAGAGGGATGAGGAAAAACTAAAAAAAAAACCAATTCAAGAAAAATAAGATTATGAAAAGAGAGTCAACAGAACAGATCAAGAGGACAAAATAATGCTATCCACATCCAAAGAAAGAACTATGGAGTTTGAATGCAGATTGAAGCATACTATTTGCTTTTTTTTCCTGTTTTGTTCTGTTTCATCTTTCTTGTGGTTTCTTCTATTGGTTCTAATGCTTTACAACATGACTAATGTGAAAGTATGTTTAATAGGAATGTATATGTATAGCCTATATCAGATTGTGTGCTGTCTTGGGGAGGGAGGTGGGGAGGGAGAGAGAGAGAAAAATTTAAAACTCTAAAGCTTATGGAAGTGATTGTTGATAAATCAAAATAATTTGAGAAAGAGAAAAGAAAGGAACAGGACAAAACAAAAATAATCAGACCACCTGAAAGCTATGATTGAAAAATGAATCTTGACACAATAATACAAGAAATAATTAAAGAAAATTGTCTTGTAGCATTAGAACAAGAGAGAAAAGTAGAGGAAGAACCAACACGGGAATTAGATAGGGGAGAAGGGTTGGTAGTTCTGGAAACCTTCTTTCATCAGGAATGGGTTAAAGAAGGAACAATACATGTACATCTAGAAGAGTATAAAAGTCTTCTAAATATACAAAGAAATAAAATGCTAAGGGGATATGGAGGCTAAGGGGATAAGGAGGGATCTTTAGAGGGGAGCATGAGGGAATAGGTTAAAGGGGGATATGGAAGGATATTTAGACTAATGGGAATGAGAGGATAAGGGAGGGATCCTGGGGAGGATAAGGGAGGAATTTTTAAAGGGGAGGGTGAATAAGGGGTTTATAGAAGGGTGTTTAGATTTATGGGAATGGGAAGATAAGAGAGGGATCTTCGGTAGGGGGTAGGTTAAGTAATGGGAGGACAAGGTAGCAGGTAAAAGTAAAGTAGAGGAGTTAGGATGGATAGGAAATAAGAGATATGCGCAAACATAAAAACGAAGATTAGTAGTAGAATCTCTTAGGGAAAGTATGTGTTCAAATACATATGTATGTATGTATGTATATGTATGTTATATATGTATGTATATATAAATCTCTCTATATAAATACATCCACACTTAATTGTATCCTCCAGAGGGTGGGAGGAGGGGAGGAAGGGGAAAAAAAGAACAAAGTAAAAAGTGTACAGCAGAGAACAAAAAAAAAGCCCTATAAGGAAGCAAAGAAAAGATGTAGAATTTTTAACAATGCATAGTGCTTAATATATAGGCTTTCTTGAAATGGAAATTAATTGTTATATATTTTGAATTCTCTCTCACATTCTGTTGTGTACATAACATTTTTTCCTTTTCTTATTTTATATTTAAATTTTAATATTTAAGTTTATGGGTTTTTTTTGCTTATTATATATTTCAGTTTTAGTATTCAAATCTAAAATAAAAAAGGATTACAAAAAAGAATCTTGCTAGCAATGACTAAGAGAAAGACCCCTCTGTGATTGTTACAGGATAATCTGTTTTCTTTACCATTGTAGAGATGGACAATGCAGGCATCCTTGAGCAACTTGAACCTCCTCTTGTCATATAACCTGGAAGATTTGGTCAGCTTTTGTATAAGCAGTGGACGCTCTGCTTTGTAAATTCCATCTGGAATAGGATCAGCGTAAGGTGCTTTGTCACATGAGAAGAGCCTAATGGTAATCAGACCTCTTTTCAGTTGGTTGTTTGACTAGAGAAGGATTGACTTCAACCTGAGGCATATCGTCAATGGCTTCAGCATTAGTTGATGATGGTGTATTGAGAGCACTATGGAATTGTTCAGTCCATCCCTCCAGTATCATATCCTTATCATCAGTGCTGTGTAGTTGAGATGTACCATAAGTCTGTGGCCCATAAATAGCCTTCAGGGCATAGTAAAAATGTTTTGAATTGTTACTATCAATGTAAAACTGAATTTCCTCTGCCTTCTTACTGAGCCAAGAATCCTGTATCTCTCTAAGCTTTTCTTGCTCTATACTTTTGGTGAAGTTAAATGTTTCTTTCTTAGAGACAAACTATCCTGCTGTTAAACCCTGTGAAGTTCTAAATTTTCATTTAGCAACTTCTGAATTTCCCCATCGTTTTCATCAAATTAGTCTTGATGTTTGCAAGTATAATGGCCCAGATGAGTAAATGCAGTACTCTACACCAAATCTCTGAAAGCTGCTTAGTCCTTTTGTGCTCCACTGTTGCCAACCACATGTTGGTTCAGCTTTCCCTCCAAGTCTCATGGTGGAAAATGTTATCCACATCCAGAGAAAGAACTATGGAGTCTGAATAGAGATTGAAGTATACTATTTGCTCTTTCATTTTCTTCTGTTTTGTTTCTTTTTTCTTGTGGTTCCTCCTATTGGTTCTAATTTTCAATTTTTCCTCCTGAGATCTTTGATAATTTCAGTGTGTTTTTTTCTCTTGTTTCCCTATCATTCACTTTCTGACTCCTTTCCCTTTGATGGTGGTTTCCCCAGGGGCTAGACTATAAAAGCTATCTCAGTCTTTTCCCATGCTGAGGAATTCATCTTCCACAAACCTCAGTCTCTTCCCCAAGTCACTATCAAGGTAATTAAACTGGCCTCAGCTGGATGCAAGTCCCTTTTTTTAGGCCTGAATGAGCCATATATATGCCCACAGTACCCCCATTCCCTCTTTTCCCTAGTTGTCTGGCCGAGCACTACTATATGCCACAGCAAGCATACTGCTACCCCAGCAAGCTTCTAGCTTTTGTGTACTTTTACCTCCTCCATACAGAATTGAGAGGGGAACAAAGTTGAGACTGTTTTGCTTCAGAATTGTAAAGTGAGGGCAGTGGTAGTGGAGTAGAGATTGTAACAGCAGCAAGAGATTGATAAGTGGTTTTCAGAGCCTTTCTCTCTCAGGCTTATAGGCTTAACATTTTTTGATGGCCCAAGGAGTGTGATGAGTCAATGGCTAGCTTTCTTTTAAAATCTATTCAAGGAGAAATCCATCACACTTTCTAAAGTTATAACCATTTTTATTTTTTTTTTAACACTTCTGCTATCTGCCTTTTATTTTCTATGTTTACATAAACTAAATTGGGACTGGGGAAGGGGAGAAAATCCTCCCTCCTTCTTCTTTCCCTTCCCCCCATAAAGGAAATTCCAGTTTCAACACAGATGGAATGTTTACCTCTAAGCACTGCTCATTGCTTCCTATTCTTGAAGGATTGGTTTAAGGGATTGCACAATCAAAGAATTTACAAAACAGGCCTATTTTTAGTTTTGAAATACTGACCAGCTAGGTAAATGTATCTCCTCATTTCTTCCATTATCTTCAAAGAAGTTTGTGAACTTTCCTGCTGAGGTAAATAGGAACTAATTTTATTTATGAGGCTTTGGTCTTTGAGTAGGAGGGTAAATACCTGAAGATTCTGGGCAAAACAATTGCCTAATCCCTAGGAATAGAGCTGAATCTCAGGAACACTATGAAGCAGATAGATTTTTGTCTTTGAAGTCCTCAACCTTCCCTTTCCTGAATTCTGTTCCCACTCTTCTTACTTCTTTACTGTCATTCCTTCAGTTGCTTAACAAAATCTCCCCTTAGGAAATGATCTAATGGTATTTTATAGAATAAAATCCATGTTACTTAGCTGGGCATTCAAAGCTTTCCAAAATTTAACCCAGATGAACTTTTCCAACCTTATCACTCAGTACTGAACCTTTTGTTTCAGCCAGTCTGTCTCACTCATCCTCCAGGAGTTCATGCTTATTCTTGTTTTTTCCCACATGCTATTCCTTCTATTTTCCTTCTTGCTTTTATAAGTCATAGTATTGTATAAATTAGAGCTCTAAGGGACATTAGAGAATATCTGGTCCAACCCCCTTATTTTTCAGATGAAGAAACAGAGTTCCTAAGAGTTTAAGTGATGTGTACAAGGTCACAAAAATAGTAAATAGCACCTATGGGATTCAGGTCCTCTAAAAATAACTACATATTTTTAATAAGGGATGGACCTCTGGGAGGATGAGGGGAAACTATTTAGAAAAAGCCAAACATGGCATCTTTTCAGCATCCTCCTCCCTCAAGGGAGTGGTTTTTCTTTCGAATATGCCTCTCCAAGAATGGCTATTTGCCTTTCAAATATGAAACTATACATATCCACATTTTCCCTCACAATCTGTGCTTTCATCATCTTGTGGTTTGTTTCAATGAGTAGCTGAATCCCCAATTCATATACAGGCTTGAACAGTCTAATGCTTCTCTCTCATTTTGGCCTAACAGCTCCAGTTCCAGATTAGCTCCTGATAATCTGATGATTAAACTTTTCAGATTCCTAGAATAAGGAAGTCTTTCTATGTCTCTCTGTCTGTCTCTCTCCTTTTTCTACATAAAAAGAATGGGAAAAGAAAGGAAAGGAAAGGAGGAAGAGGAGAAAAAATTCAGCAGACCTAATCCATGCATTGAGAAAACCCTGACATTGCATTCAAGGTTCCACACCTGTGGATCTCACACCTATACAAAGAAGTCTTTTCATAGTACTTCTTTGGGGCCAAGGTTATTATCATATAATTTCATAACATACATTTTTATTTGTTTTGTGGTTGTTATTCTTTCCACTTAAGTTATTTTAGTATTGGGTATAATGTTTTCCTGGCTCTGCTTTCTTCAGATTGCATCAGTTCATGTCTCTTCATGCTTCTCTATATTTTTTGTGATCGTTGTTTCTTATAGCACAATAAAACTCTATTATTTTCATGTACCATAGTTTATTTAGTTATTACACAGTTAATAAGTATCTGCTTTGTCCTCTGTTTTAATCTTTATGTAGCATTAATGCTAGATTCACTTCCCAACTCCCCCTTAGATTGTCAGCTAAGGCCCCCAGAGGATGGTTAACTGCTTCTATTTCTCAGAGTCCTAAGAGTTGGAGTGGTTTTCTTGTACTGTTATTCATCAGCCAATATCTAGTGTGCTCCCCTTTGATTACCAGATAGTCAGTCAGATTTAGCTTTGACTTAGGAGTATTTACTAAGTAAATGTAGAGTTGATAACCCTATATGTAATGAGAGGCCCACCTGTGGCCAGGCCTATCACTGTGTGTCTTGAAGGGAGGCAGAATAGACACCTCTAGCCCTCTTTCCCCCCCCCACTCTCCAAGGAAGAATTTCATTTCAGTCAGGAAGGGAAGCAGGAAATTGGGACTGGAGGCTGCTTTGCCAGAGAGACAGGTTATCAGGCTAAGATTATATCTACCTGCTTTCTTAAATATTATTAGTCTAGTGGGATATGATTAGGTTCAATCTAACTCCTAATAGTTTTGTCTCATTATTATTAGGGGGAAGGTCAACCTCAAGCTCCTCTGCTAGCAAATATCAGTTCCACAATGAACACACATAGCGAATACCAAAGAAAACTTTTTATCCAAATCATAGCAAAACAGAAATCAGAGAAGGGAGAATACACATTAGATGAGACAGAGTGAAGGAGGACTTCCATGGAAGCAAGCTCAATCTCACTGAAAGGTGAAGCTCCCCCAAAGTCTCTAGAGTAGCAAGCTGATGGAGATTGCCACGTCCTCTCATGTCTTCCAGATTCTTTTTCCTTCAGGAACCTGAAGTAGGGTTTGCCTTTTCCATCTTCTCTCTTGAAGGTGGAAGCCAGAATCACTGGAGCAACTCAATGCTTGAAGAATCTCAAAAGGGGCTGGCTAAGATTGGAACTCTCTTCCCTGTCACCAATTGCATGACAGGCAGGGCCACCAATAATGAGAAAGTTCCATACCAATATTTGAGATAAGGGTTACATAAATAACCTTTCTTTTTTACCCAAATAGTCTTGATTATTATTGTTTCATAATATAGTCTGTGGTCTTATGAGGGCAGCTAGGTGTTACAGTAGATAGAGTACCAGCCCTGAAGTCAGGAAGATTCATCTTCTTGAATTCAAATCAGGCCTCAGACACTCAGTAGCTGTGTGACCCTAGGGAAGTCACTTAACCTTGTTTGCTTCAATTCCACCTCTATAAAATGAGTTGGAGAAGGAAATAGCAAACCACTCCAGTATCTTTGCCAAAGAAAACCCCAAAGGAGGTCACAAACATGACTGAATAATAACAATAACAACACTATGATACCTGCTTTCATTAGTACTTTTTCTCATTTGCCTAGACATTTTGTTCTTATAAAGATTGTATATTGTTTTATGTAGTTCTATTGGCACAGCTCAACCATGAGCAGTGAATATCTCTCCAGTTAATTTCAGAGGATGATAGATTTGAAGCTGAAAGAGACTGTAGATGCCATCTAGTCCAACTTCTTAACTTTATGATGAGAAAACTGAGCCCCAGAGACAGGAATCAACTTGATAGGGATATGTTGCTCAGTCAGACATGACTCCTTTACTATCTCTCAAAGTCTGTTCAAGTTCATATTCATTGTTTCTATGATAGTATCTATCCATCTCATCCTCTGCCATCCCCTTTCCTTTTGCCTTCAATCTTTCCCAGTATTAAGGTCTTTTCTAATGGGTTCTGCTTTCTCATTATGCGGCCAAAGTATTTACGTTTTAGATTCAGTATTTGACTAGTGCTCACCTTTCCTTACAATCCAATTTTCACAGCCTTACACTGCTATTGGAAAAACCTTAGCTTTGACCATACAGACCTTTGTTGACAAGGTGATGTCTCTGCTTTTTAGTATGCTGTCTAGATTTACCATAGTTTTCCTTCCACAAAGCAAGTATCTTTTAATGTCATGGCTGCAGTCACCATCTGCAGTGATCTTTGAGCCCAAGAATGGCTTCACATTAGTGTTTGAATGGAGGATGAATTGCAGCAAGGAAAGATGTGAAGCAAGCAGACTCACCAGCAGATTATCACATGAAGTGATGAGAGCCTGTTCTAGAATGGTGACAGTGTCAGAGGAGAGAAAGGAACATATTCCATAGATGTTGCAAAGGTGAAATTGATAGGCCTTGAGTGAACCTGAGAGCCCAGGAAGATGGTGTTGTCTTCTAATAGGGAAGGTAGGAGGGGTGTGTTTGGGGGAAAAGATACTAAGTTCTGTCTTGGACGTATTGAGTTTAAAATGTCTATTTGGATATCTAGTTTGAGAAAGGCAACTGGAGATGCAAGATTGAAACTCAGTAGATATTGAGGCAGAGTAGATAGAATCGAGAATCATCAGTATAGAGATAATTATTAAATCCATGGGAGCTGGTGAAATTACCAAGTGAAGTAGTATAGAGGGTTAAGAGAAAAGGGCCCAGGATAGAGATTTGAGGGATACCTACAGTTAAAGGTGTGATTTGGAGAAAGATTCAGCAAAGGAGACAAGAGGAGTGGTTAGATAGATAAGAGGAAAACCAGGAGGGAATGGTGTCCTGCAAACCTAGAGAAAGGAGAGTGTTAAGGAGGAGAGAGTACTGAAGATCACAGAGAGGTCAAGGGCAGTCAATATTGAAAAAAGACCATTAGATTTGGCAACTGAGAGTATAAGTAACTTGGAGACAGTTGTTTTGGTGGAGTGATAAGGTTGGAAGCCAGACTGTAAGGAGTTAAGAAGAGAGTAGTAGAGAAAAAGTGGAATCACCTAGAGTAGATGGCCTTTTTGAAGAGTTTAGCTATAAAGGGCAGAAGAGATATGGGATGATACTTAATGGGGATAGTGAGGGTTTTTTCAGGATAGGAGAGACATGGGCAGTAGGAAATGAACCAGTAGAGATGGAAAGATTGAAAATAAATAAAAGCGTGAGGAATCACAGAGGAGGGCAAATCTCTTGGAAGAGATGGGATGGAATGAAATGAGATCACTTGAATTAGTGGAGGGGTTAGCTTTGGTAAGGAGTAAGGCTACTTAATCATGTGAAACAAGGATGAAGTAGGAGAAAGTGGCAGAAGAAACTGGAGTGATAGAAGATGAGAAAAAGAGAGAGAAAAAGAACTTAGCACAAATGTCCTCTATCTTTTCTATAGTATATGAAGCAAGGTTCTCAGCTGAGAAGGGAGCCTTGGGATGTTTGAGGAATGATAAAAAAGTTTGGAAGGGCTGCTGTGGACAATGGGATAGAGAATTGATAAGACAAGTATAGTTGGATTACCTAGCACTAGTGAGAGCTTGCTTTAGGTTATGTGATATAAATTTGTAGTGGATCTGGTCAGAATCATTGTGTGATTTTCTCCATCTCCATTCAGCACATGTGTGGGTGTGAATGAGATAAATGGTAGGAGTGATCCAAGTCTGAGGTTTGTCTGGGCATAACTGGTAACTTGATAAGGGGAGTAGGGAATCAAGAGAGGAGGACAGTGAGGAGTAGAATTAGTTCACCAGGGAGTTAATGTAGAGAGAAGAGGAGAGAGTGGCTTGTGTAAGGGAGATGGCCTTAAAGAGAATTGAGGGTTCAAAGAGCTGAAGGTCATGGTGCAGATAAAGAACAGGGTTATAGAAGATAATGCAGAGGTGAAAAGTTGGATAAGGAGATATAAAAACTCTTGAATATTTACATTTGTAAATTTGTGGTACATTTGTAAGTAATGGCAAGATCAAGAGTATCTTTGTGTGTGGCTAAGGTGGGATGGAGGAGTAGCTCATGGAAAGTAAGTAGAATGAAGAACTGCGTGGTTAGGGTATTTGAGGGAGAATCAATTTGTGTATTGAAATCTCCCAATTTGACAGCAGCTGTTGGAAAGGAGAGAAAAATTGTAAGTCAGGTATTGTAATCATTGAGAAAAAAAGAGGAATGGCCTGAAGGCCTATAGATACCTACAGCTATAGATAGGCTATAGATACCTATAGCTACTGAGGGAGAGAGGAAGGAAGAGAACCTGGAAGTGGCAGTAGGGATCCAAGAGCATTCCAACTCTTCCTGCTTCCACCAGTGAACCAATGAGAATGAGTGAAGGTGCAGCCACTTTTGGAAAGGGTGACCAAGGAGGCTGTGTCATCTGGGGAGAGCTAGTTTTTAGTAAGAGCTAGCA